>NW_005356042.1:11097240-11169855 GCF_000412655.1 Myotis brandtii
CTCTCATTGATGTTTCTAACTCTCTATCCCTCTCCCTTCCTTTCTGTAAAAATCAATAAAAATATATTTTAAAAAAAGAAACAGATGAAATTAACTTAATGAATTTATTTTATTTAACCCAGCATACCCCAAAATAATGTTTTTTTCAAGATGTAATCAAGATGAAAATATATTAATCAGGTACTTTATATGTTTTTTATACTGTCTTTCTTATTCTGTGTTTTAGATGCAGAGCACATCTCACATTTCAGGTGTTCAAGAATTCTATATAGCTCCCAGCCAAGTCTTATTTGGTTATCACAGGGCTTAAAAATTAAAACTTGAATTCTGTATTTTTTTCTCTTTTAAAAATGTTATCATGAGCATCTTTATTCAGAGAGAGAGAGAGAGAGAGAGAGAGAGAGAGAGAAAGAGAAAGAGAAACATCAATTTAAATAGTGAGAGCATTTATTTTCTTAAGTCAAGAGTTAGGGTGTGCTCCAGGATTGGTTGGTTTAGTAGTCCATGCTGCCATCGAGGGCGCAGGTTCTTGCTGTTCTTTCATCCTGACTTTATTGACTTGGGGCTCCCTCTACCCACAGTTGTAAGATAGCATCCAGTCGCAGATGGTGGCCCAGGCTTCCTTGTTTGCGTCCAAATGGAGGATGAAGACACCTTTTCCCTCAAACTTGAAATATCCATTCTTTCCGTCAGTCTTGTTGGGCCCAAAAGCCATATCCCAATTGTCTTACACAAATTGTCTGGGTCAGACTACTGGATATTCTTTTGATGGATGCAAGAATGCCTTTGGGCATTTCCTCTTCATTGATTCACCACAAGAGACACCATTTCTTACTGCCTTATACTCGATTTCTTCACTCATTTACTATGCCCCACTGTCTCTGGAAGTGTTTTAGTTTGTGACCTCTTCATAAAACCTGCATTCCAATAATTTCTGGCCAAGCCACACATACAACATTGCATTTAATTCTGATTTAAGGAAGATATAAAAAAGAAGGACTAGGTTTAAAGGAGAGAGCTAAGGTGGCAAAGGGAATTGAAATCATATTATATGAGGAATGTTGAAGGGAATGGTGATATGAACCCTGAGAGGTGAGGGCTGGAGGCAGGGATAGAGCATCTTACAGAAAATGGTATGTCTGCTTGCAGCCGTTCTCTGCTCCTGTCAGTGTATCTGCCTCTAATTTGTTTTGAGGAATGTTGAAGGGAATGGTGATATGAACCCATGAGAGGTGAGGGCTGGGGGCAGGGATAGAGCATCTTACAGAAAATGGAATGTCTGCTTGCAGCCATTCTCTGCTCCTGTCAGTGTATCTGCCTCTAATTTGTTCTGGAACCGAAAGCCAGATAATTAAGCCTGCTAGAATAACATGCACTATAAGAACAAATAGGCTGTGAATGAGAGGCAGAGGTGCTGTTTAAGCATCAGTCCATGAACTTGGCTACCCACCGTTCACCTCTCTCATCTCATTCCTTTCTGATATGTTTGAGGCCTTGAGCTTAGTTCTGGGTAGGTAATAGGATTTTGTCATTTTCTAGGTATACTAACACATTTATGAATGATCACTATTAAATGATGATAATATTAGTTAATCTTTATTGATGCTCTGAACTAACTCCAGAGCAGTTATAACAGCTACCATTGACCATGTGCTTACTGTGAACTGTGCATTGTGCAGAGCATGTCACACAAATTATTATTTTACTTAATTCCCACCACAAACATCAAAAGGAGTATTCTTTTTTTTCTTCTTTTTTTATTGCTTAAAGTATTACAAAGGGTATTACATATGTGTCCTTTCTCCGCCCCCCCTCCCCCCCCGCTTCCATTTTACAGATGAGCATATTGAGGCCTGGAGGGGTCGAGTGACATTCTCAAAGTCATATGATAGTAAATGGCAGAATGCCGTTCAAACCCAAGCTGTGTGACTCCAGAGCTAAAACTTTACACCATAATGAGTCTGGATTCTCGGAGGTTTATTTCAAGAAACCTGAGATTGTCCCCCTTCCACAAAACAATTGATGCCAGACATATGAAACACACAGCAAGGTTGAGACCCTACAGAGCCTAATCTCTCTGTAGCAACGGCCAGGTGTCACATGATCCTGATCACATACATCATAGACATCATGTTCATATATCATCTCAATATTCCAGTGTGAGGTGTGCCATCAGGCAGCAAAAATCAGTTGTCAAGCAAATGGCTCTAGCAATTGTGCTAAGCCATCTCTACAAGGTAAAAATAAATGAGAATGTGGAAAGACAGAAGTTTGCTAGCTGCAAGAGGCCAGCTGTAATTTCAAGAAAATGTTGATTGCGTGCTTTAGGATCTCTTTCACAAAGCCTTGCTTCAGTGCAGCTTTTACTCATAAGGTAGCATGAAAAAAGATTTTTTTTATTTTTACTTGGTGTTTATTGTCTCTTTGTCAGCAGCTGTTCCGACATGGTGTTGATTATGCAGAGAAGAATTATTTTGATTATTGACAGTTGGCATTCTTCTCCTAATTTGGAGTTCTTCATCTCAGAATTGTTTCCTCACCTCCTCTCCTGTCTGCACATGAATAAAAATCTAAAAGCACTTACCAGGATCCTAACCAAGGCAGCTGCTAGGAGGAACGTAGAAAGTTCACGTGCGATTTGATGTTAAACTCTCCCTGCTGTGTGTTCCTTTCTCTGAGCATCAGTTCAGAGCAGTGGTGCTGGTGGGGTTCATAGAGTGTCCAAAAGGCCTCTCTGAAAGGAACCCACACTCTCCTTTGTGGATTGCCTTCCCCTTCGTCTTTGTCTGCTGGCTGGGGGCCCCATCTCTCCTCGCCATGGCCACTCAAAACTAAATCATCAGATTAGCAGTCAGGGTTGGCTATAAAATGAGTAATTTGTGTTACTTTGTGTGTGTGTAAAGAGGGAGATCTTTAGATCAGTTTTTAAAAAGAAAAGCTCATGTAAGATCTCCCTCATATAATTTTTGCACGGTGCTTGTAACAGATTCTTTTGGTATCCTGTGTCACACCCCTTTGCCTGCCTCTATTTCAGGCTTAGGTAAGACACACCTCAAATGGCAGAATCCCATCTCAAGCTTCCTCTCCCTGAGGCAGGGGCTCAATACTCTGGGGTAACCCTCCATTCAGGGCATCAGGAGCCACTGGAAGGTGATGCTGCTTCTCCTCCTTCAGGTGGGAGTTCTGGGAGGCACTTTATCTGCTTCTCAGAACCCATCCTGTTATCTGCAGCACTGACCCCAGTGCACTTCCTTATCTTGGCTTTTCTTGTTTCCCTGGATCACCTTCCCTGCATCATGTACCCAAGTCCCCGTCTCAGGCTCTGCTTTTAGGGAAACACAAAATAAAACAGTAAAAATAATGTTTTCCCACAGAATGTTTCTTTTTTTCTCCTTTCCTAGATCTTCTCAATTTCTATTGTTTTTGAATATTAAAATCTATTTCTTAAAAAATATAGATGTAATGTGGGTTCATTGAAAAAAATTTTTCTTTCTCTCTGCATATACACACACATATATGTATACACATATATGTGTGTATATATTTATATGTATTATATATATATATGAAAGTCATCTCTTTGTGGAGAAAGTACACCATGGGCAGAACTCAGTGTTGGGTCAGACAGACCTGGACCAGAACTGTGGCTCTGCCCCATTCAAGTCTTATGAACGTGGGATTTATATTCATAGGCCTCTGTTCCAGCTCCTGTAAGATAGAGTGAGCATTTTACAGGGTTATGCATGTTAATGGGCATTGTGTGTGTAGCACACTAGCATGGTTTTCAGCATTTAGCAAGCACTTGGCATATTTTGGTGATTACTATAAAAAACAAAACAAATGTCTCCACTAAGCCATACATACTCCCCTGACTCCCTGGGAAGGGATAGGGAGGGGAAGAAAACCACTGTGGCTGCTGTGTATCTTTCCAGAAGTTTTTCTTTGTTTATACAAACTTTCTAAAAAACTTTCATAAAAACTTTCTATGCGTATGTATATTCACTTTACTAAACTTTCTTTTAATGTATATGGGATCATAGTAAACATACTATTCTGCAATTTGCTTTTTTAAAAAAATTAATACCATTACATGGACAGTCTCCAATGTCAGAATATATGCATCTATTATATTTTTAAAAATGGCTGCACAGCATTCCTCTGCATGAATGAACCCATCTGTGACTGTTCGTTTTATGTATCAACTTAACTGGGCCACAGGATGCCTTGCTATTTGGTTAAATATTATTTTGGATGTTTCTGTGAGGGTGTTTTTGTATGAGTTTAATATTTAAATAGATAGACTGAGTAAAGCAGATTGCTCTCCCTAATGTGGGTGGGCTTTGTCTAACCAGTTGAAGGCATGAATGGAACAAAAGGTTGACCCTCCCTTGAATAATGGGGAATTTTCTCCTGCCTGATGGCCTTCAAGTGGTACATTGTTTTTTTTCCTGCCTTGAGACTCAGTCTGAAACAGTGGCTCTCCCTGGCCCTCAAGCCTGCTGGCCTTCAGACTGGAACCACACCACTGGCTCTCCTGGGTCTGCAGCTTGCTGACTGTGATCTTGGGACTTGTCAGCCTCCGTAACTACATGATCCAATTTCTTATACATTTCCCTCCTCCTTGCTCATCTCTCTTGCTATTTCTCTCTATCTCTGTATCTCTATCACAGAAACGGTTCTAGATGTATGAATTAATGGGGAAACATTAATACATTATACATTAATAGGGGAAAGGGCAGAGCAATGGTGTATTAGTCTGGCTTCTCAGAAGAACAGAACCAATATGAACAGATCTGTATGAGTGGAGCTGGTGAAATGTCTGTGGTCCTGTCTTGGAGACTCTTTGGCTCTCTTAGTTCACCAGAGACTTCTCCATTCCCACCACCACCTTTAAATAGATCAGCACAAGCCTTCTTGGATTCACTTTTCCTTCTTGATTTCCAGACTCACAGCCTCCCATTTAAGGACATGGTCCCCAAGGATGTCATGGTGATGCAGGATAACATCCCGAGAGGAATAACAGTCCTGGCTCCAGGCTGACCCGGGGGAGCTGTTAGAATAGTGCTCTTTGGAAGTGCCTATGCCTTCTCTGTAGATATTAGACAACTAAGAGTTAGACAAATTTGCATAACCTCTGAGCCATATCCAAGCCCTCCAACATAGTGTTTATGAAGGCTGTAGACAGACTACCCAAAGCCAAAAGTCTCTATATGTGATTTTACTTCAACATCTCTTTGTCCTGGCTACGTCTCATGCCTAGCATTCGCAAGAGCTCTGAACATAGGAACTATCCAGCTCCAAGGAAGGCAGAGCTTAAGAGGGTACCACGTGAGTTTAGGGTTTCCCAGCAACTCTCCTACCTGGAAATTAAAGGAGATTCTTGCTGTTGGATGCTCTGAACTGAGGCTCCTCAGGGTGGAGGGGACTCTGCCTTGGCTGAGTGGCCCTGTTTTGATCTACAAAGCTCAGCATGAACTGCGGTGGCTGTCAGGGCCCAGTTATTAGACAGGTCCTTCCTCTTGAATTCCGCCAGTAAAAGGAAATGATAACACACTGAAGCAAATCGGATGTCAGGCATCTGTTCTATTCCATTCTCCTTCGTTCTACTCTGTGCCATTCTACGCTATTATATTTAATTACTAGATGTTCTAGTCTATGCTGTCTCATTCCATTTGAACTTGTGACTTTTTGTTCTATATTATTCTGGTCCATTCTATTCCATTCCATTTCATTCTACAGCCTTGTCTTGAGTTCTTGCTTAATGTAGGGGTTTTGCTAAATGCTACGAAAAAAGCTTGTGTGTGTGTGTGTGTGTGTGTGTGTGTGCGCGTGCGCGCACATGCTTGCGCGTGCCCCTGTGCCCGTGTATAGCATACATGATGAACGGATGTATTTTGAGAAGTAGTTTTCAGGATATCATTATAATTGACAAAAAGTCCATAATTCTTAAGCCCCTCTCTAGGAATACTCAGGTATTGGAATTCAAGGGTTTAAGCCCTTTAGAGACCATGTTTACAAACTGCATATCCTGTGGTAAATTAAAATAAGCTGAAACTCTATTTGAAAGTTGGAAGCCGCCAAATAACAAAAAAGAGCATAAGGGGAACAAAGTCAATATCTGCTTTCAGATTTATTTATGAACCATTCTTTTTCAATGTTGGCTGTGATATGTACCTTGACATCTTTTTGTTTGTTTTTCTTCTGAGAGTCAGTTATTCTGGGAATAAAATGTGTTTCCGAGAGCCAGTTTAGTGTCATGGTTAAGGTCATGGGCTCTATGGAGAGCTGAGTTAGAATGTTCGCCTTGTGAACCTGGGTGTGTTCCTTAAGCACTTGGAGCCTCAGCACTTGGATAATAGTAGTTTCTCCTTCATGTTGTTCTTGAAATAATTAAATGCGATAATGCACGTAGAGTGCTTATCGTCATACTTTCCAATATTAAGTGGTCAATAAATGTTAGTTTTTTAAAATATATTTTTATTGATTTCAGAGAGGAAGGGAAAGGGAGAGAGAGATAGAAACATCAATGATGAGAGAGAATCATTGATCGGCTGCCGCCTGCGCTCCTCCCACTGGGGATCGAGCCCACAACTCAGGCTTGTGCCCTTGACCAGAATCGAACCTGGGACCCTTCAGTCCCCAGGCCCACGCTGTATCCACTGAGGCAAACCGGCTAGGGCAGTAAATGTTAGTTTTTATGTGGGAAATAGGGACAATATAATGGTCTTAGGGATGTTTTGAGGATTAGCTGAGATGCTTGTAAAGCATTTAGGTCACTACCTGATACATAGTAAGCACTCAACAAATGTTCAACATTGACATCACTGTTTTTGCTACGTGTTATTTGTAAAATGTGG
This sequence comes from Myotis brandtii, assembly GCF_000412655.1. Taxonomy (NCBI): domain Eukaryota; kingdom Metazoa; phylum Chordata; class Mammalia; order Chiroptera; family Vespertilionidae; genus Myotis; species Myotis brandtii. The sequence goes on from NW_005356042.1 coordinate 11,104,098, forward strand.
ATAATGCCATTAACTTTTAAAGACTGAGATAATGTGAGTGAAATATTGTTACGTGTTATTTGTAAAATGTGGATAATATCATTAACGAAGTAAGGTGAATAATGCCACTAACTTTTAAAGACTGAGATAATGTGAGTGAAATATTGAGCACTGTGCCTAGCACAGAGTGAGAACCAAGTAAACGTTAGGCTTCTGAAGGACATGAACTGTGTGATTTACACCATTTTATTGCTAGCACCCTGGCCCAGTGCTTGGCACACAGATAGTATCCAGTGACCATTTTGTAAACAAATGAATGAGGTTCTGTTCTGCCCCAAATGTAAAAGGAGTCATAGAAAAAAGTCCTGGTTTCCTTTAGAATCTGACGACCCCTGAAAAATGGGGAATAAAATAAACCCGCGGAGACAGGATGTTCCCAAACTCTGAGATCATGGTTTTAATCCCCTACATTAGAAAGGTCTTTATGGTTCACAAAGAACTTTCAAATCCATTATGTCATTCAACATAAAAAAATAAAAAGAACAGGCAAGAAATGTCCTTAGGGTCAGCCTGGACAAGGAGCTCGATCTCTTGCAAATGATTTAAAACCCACTCTGCCTTGCTACAGATATTGCTTATAGAAAACTTCAGGCACAGCAATGCTGCCCAGCTTGATTTAGCTTAAAGAAACCTTTCGTGACCTTATAAACAAACACAGCCCAGTGGGAACCAAAGTGGAATTTCTGAATTTTGAAGATGAGCTGAGAGAATTTGCTCAGAAATGGGACATATTAAAACAATCTCTACCAAAGGAGTGAAACAATAAAGAGATTGACTCAGAAGAGAACAAAAAGGCCAGTGCCACTTATTGGTGAGCAGTGAGCTCCTGACTCATTATAACTGTTGACTGCGTAGCAATAATGTTTGGGAACATTGCAGTCCCGAAAGCGAGCTTATAATAATGTTCATCTGCTCATATGGATGGACGGCCTTACATAAACTCTGGTTGCTCACGGAAAAAGCCTCTTATCCTTAAAGCATACCATCCGAATGGGCCTGAATACAGCTGATTAAAAGACATTTTTATGAATCTAAATGTCAGCTTTTAAATGCCTGTCCCCTGATAAAAGGCTGTGTGCTCATGCATGTGTTGGGCGAATGTGTTTTGACCTTATGGACCTTATGTCCTGAGTGAGTGGGTTAGGCTGCTTGATTTCCTAAGTGAGTTATTGAAAGACAGAAGGGGCTGTGTTTGGTCAGGGTCCCAGCAAGAAACAGATGGTTCAACTGGAGTTTCAAATGGTTCATATGGAGGCACTTGTTTGACCAAGATATGAGGCAGGGTTGCTCCTTGATGATTCAAATTCAGGGGTTAAAGGACTGAAATATAGGCAGGGTTCCTAAAATAGACCAGGGATGGTGAGTGAAGTCCGTAGAGACTAGGCATAATAGGAAGCTGTTTCAGCCCCTAGGGCAGTGGTTCTCATCCTTCTGGCCCTTTAAATACAGTTCCTCATGTTGTGACCCAACCATAAAATTATTTTCGTTGCTACTTCATAACTGTAATGTTGCTACTGTTATGAATCGTAATGTAAATACCTGATATGCAGGATGGTCTTAGGCGACCCCTGTGAAAGGGTCGTTCGAACACCAAAGGGGTCGCGACCCACAGGTTGAGAACCGCTGCTTTAGAGAAAGAGTAAAGAGTAAGGGGGATAGAGGCGGGGAGGGGAGAGGGAGTGAGAAAGAGAAAGAAATATTGATGTGATAAGAGAAACATCGATTGGTTGCCTTTCATAGTGTTATGGGAACCCGGTGCAATGGCAAATGTGGAGGAGGATCCATCTGGGAGGAGCTGTGACCAGGGAGAGACACAGATACCACAGGAGATGTGGTTAAGCAAAGAAGAAATACTCTGGTCTCTCTCTCCTCCCACCCTCTGATTTCCTGTAGGTGTTTCCCATTGATCAAACCCAACTGGATGCTCATGGTCCAGGGAAGCTGGGAGATGCACTCTGCTAGGGCTTCCAGGCACAGAACAGGGCAGAAAAGGATGGATCTGGGTGTGGGCTATTACCATCTTTGCTGTAGCTACTGAACTACTATTGGAGGATAGAAGCAGTCATAGATAATAAATAAGTCAGTGGGTGTGGCTGTGTGTCAGTAAAACTTTATTTACAAAACAGTCAGTGGGCCAAATACACAGTCATAATTTGCTGACCCTTGGTCTCAAAAAATCATTTATATGTTGGATCTAGCATAAACACAGTCATTTATATTCTGGGTGGCAGCAGACAACAGCAGCAGTGGCCTCAAGTCTTTTTGGTAAAGGCCTGCCTTCACTTGGTTTCTGCCCTGAGTGTCACATAAATTAAAGCAATTGCCCCAATACAGGCTTAAAACACACCAGGGTAAACTTGGGTGGAAGCCTTTAGCACACTTGAAATAAGGCCATAAATAATTGAATTAAATGCATAAATGATTCAAGCCAGTACCAGAAGTGAGTGTGCCTGTGCACAAGTGTGTGTGTTGTGTTATATGTCATGAACGGAAGGGCTATGTGTGAATTATGTGTGGATCAGATGGTCGCAGCCCAAAACCATGTAATCTATGTCCTCATTAAGCCAGTGGGCTTTAAGGTGGATATGGGCACCAGGCAAATCTTTAGGCCATTTCAGATGGGAGTGGAAATAAAACAATGACCACCCGAGTGAGAATAAAGAGAAGACCAAATTGGCATTTGGCAGGGACTCAAAGGCAGGCAGGGAAGAGGGTAAGTTTGATAGTGAAAAAGGGAGAGTGTCTGGTGTACCCTGTCTGGAGGCTGTTGGCCCAGGAAAGCTGGAAGTGTCCTAACTAGAAGTGGGACGTCCTGTGTGGCTGGTTTTGGGAGCATATTTGTCATTCTCTAGTTGGTCATGAACAGGAGAAGGAGGCAGACATTAGGGAAGCTGGGCGTTGTAGACTGAGTCCTGCCTGTGTTGGGTTGAGTGCCACAGAGGCTTTAGGTTGGCTTCCTGGGCTGGCTGCTGCAGAGGCTGTGGGTCAGAGGTCTGTTGTCACACATAGTCTGGCCACTGACTGTTTGTATATTCAGGCTCTCAAGTTATACAGGTTACTGTTGACTCACTGTCCTGGCTCTGCTGCCTCCCAATGATGAATGGCATTAAGACAGGAAGAGCAGGCAGCTGCTCTGCTCTGGACCAACTCACACAGGCCTTTTCCACTCATGCAGACAGACCTATAGCTACCTGAGTACTGCAGTACTGACTTAACCAGTGTTACAAAGGAAAACTACAACAGACCTATAGCTACCTGAGTATGGCAGTACGCAGTACTGACTTAACCAGTGTTACAAAGGAAAACTACAGCCCGGTTGTCTGACCTCCCTATAAAAGCAGCTTTAAGTCAACCCTTCTATATCCATCTCAACATTGTCCCTGAATGACCTCATTCCTGGCAGCATAATCCCCTCCTAATGCCTTCCCAGATCTCCTCATGAGTTGGACCCAACCATATCATGTGTGGACTCTTCTCCAGTGACTCCTTATTTCATTTGTATGCAGTTTTTCTCATTATACTTTTATCTCCAGAAGGGGCATCCTTGGACCAGGATGACCCAGCATGGAGTGTACCTAGTGAAGTCTCCATTCAGGCCCAAACAGATGAGATCCTGCTCCTTTTGTGTTCCAGGTTTCTCGTTCACGGGTGGTTAAAAGATTGCAAACTTTTCACAGCTCTATTTTTTTCTTTTTTTGTTTTAGTTCTTCTTTCCTACAAGGTCTATCTTTGTCTCTTCAACATTTGACTGAATTGTTCAGTTTGTTATGAATTCGCTAAACTACTAATGCCTTTCTCTCCTAAAATAAAATCTATTACCTCCTGAATTTCATTTCTGATCAGTGCTTTTCCCTCAACAGACACGCCTCTCTCTGCTCTGAAGCAGACAAGCCCTGCAGGCAGTTCATTTGTGTGTGTGCAGTTGCTCACCTGAGTCAAGTGATAAAATTCTTTTCCATAGACTTGCAAATCCCTGGAGCAGGAAGGGGGATCTCAGAGGTCACAGAGGCTAATATTCTCCAAATGTGATGCATAACCCACTGGGATATACACAATGACCTTAGCTAGCCATTTAAATAACTTTTGTTGTTGTATATTTTGTTTAATCCTATTAGAAAAATGTGTATAACTGGTACATTAAACTGTTATAACTACTACTGTCTAGGATGAGTTTAAAGCAGATGATGCCATAGAAACCATTGTCACTAGAATATATGAATTGCAGGTGCTGACAGGTAATACTTAGACACGACAAAGATCATGAATGTCAAATTTTTGGAATCACCGCTCCCAAACCTCCATATGCTCCATCTTCCTCAGTACTACACGAGAGGAAACTGAGTCTCTGAAAAGGGAAGAGGTTTGTCCAAGGCCACTCAGCGCGATAGCAGCAGGACTAGGTTTAGGTCATGACTGCCCAGATTCCCAATGTTCTTTCATTCAGTTTGCAAAGACTCCTTCTTTGCAACTGTGAGTTCAGTTTCTGGACAGCTACTGTGAGCAACAAAGGTGCCTTGGGATGAATTTGCAAAAACACAAGATGCTGGCCAAAAGCCTGTTCCAATCACATGGTGAATTACCTGAACGAGTCCAAAAGCCTCATTTCAAAGACAGAAACTGGTCATCTATTGGGTCTAGAATAACTGAAACTTCACTGGATAACAAGGTAAATGAATGCATCGCAGCATTCACTGAAGTGGAGGCCCGCAAGCTGCTGGTTGCTCTGCGTAATGGGAGATTCGGAATGCAGTTAATGGGTTAGTGCAGTTTTTATTGTAAAAGCAAACTAAATTAAACTGATAGTTTTAATTAAATTTGAATTGGCTGTGATTTTACTTAGTTTTAAAGGCCACTTGAGACACTAGCGTTGCACTTAAAATCTAGTGTTGTAATTAGTGACATCTACATTTATTATAATGGTTACTGCACTTTATTGAATTTATTCTGGAGTAAACAAAAGCTCAGCACCTAAAAAGCTTGAATTCCAGGCTAATCCGGGTTTGGGAGCCTGTTTTGATTCTGTTGGAACGTCCGGTGGTGATACCGATCTTGGAAAGGGTGGTTGCTGGTGTAACCTTCCAGCCACAAGTTTAGGATTTTGGGCCACCTCAAGCCAGAAGTGTCAGAACACTGTAATTGTGCCTCTGCTGTTCTCTTTAATCTGGAACATCCAAATTTGGTGCACATTTGAGCATCCTTCAGTCTCCCAGTGCCTTTAGAGTTCAAGGTCTATGAATCTAGATTTGGAGACAGGGTGTCCAAATTAATTAATTAATTAATTAATTAATAGCAACTATTAATTCAATCTGGAAATCAGAAGAGCTGTATGGCAGCTCTAGAAAATGTTGGCCAGGGAGGCTTCGGGCTTCCTGAGAAGGGCAGTGCTGTGTGGCTCAGTATGATCGGTTGTCCCAGACAAAACTGGACTCCGAAATGGTGGTTCTCCTAGTTTTGGTGTACGCAGATTCACCGGGAGGCTTGTTATAATGCAGTCTCTGGGCCTCATCTGCAGGAATTCTGGTTTATTGAGTGCATGGGGAAAACCTCATTTTGAGAAAGTGTGCTTAAAGTATTAATTCAGTTAAATGAAATCCTCAAAAAGACCAACTTATAAACAGAAATAAGAGTATTTTCACAGAGGGTCACCATATTATATACTTGGTTAGAAGGTCTGCGTGGCATTGGTCTCTTAAAAATAGTTTGATACTAGTATGAGTGAGATTAAAGAAAAGATTACATTTTAATTATAAATTAATAAATGATTATAAAAATAATACAGAAATATATAACACAAAAGATGAAATACCTTTAGACAATCAATCCCTTTCCTCAGAGGCAAATAGTTCACTGCATGCTATGTTCCTTCCAGATATTTGCCTCTTTATTTGTAAGCAGAGAGATAAGTAGATGCTTCCTTATTACAGTCTCCCTACGTGTTACTTTGTTCTGTGTTCTGAAGGATTCCCTCTACTTTGTCTTTTTGTGTTCTTGGGTTATTCCCTTTATGTAACACCCTATTCTCATTTTATGAATATAAATGCTTTCCCAGTGTTTTTGAAGATAAATTTTTAGGTTTTTTTGGTACTACCTCTGTTTTCTCTGTTATCACATTTATTATTTGATCCTTTTCTGGCAAGGTGGTTCTCATTTATTCATATGTGAGGAGGAGCCAATAAGAAGGCTGGGAACTGGGTATGGAGGGGCTGGTTGACTGTAAGGTGTCTCTTTTGGTACAATAGGCAAGAATCTGGACATTCTGCTTTGGAATTCCCAATGCCAACATGTGGAGTGCTGTCCCATTGCATTCACCCTAGCTGCCATGGGTTTTCTCTGTTCATTCAGTTGTTTGTTGTTGTTGTTTTTTTTAAGAGGGAGAGCTCATGTGACTATTATTGCTGTTGTTTTTTCCTGTGATTGTTTTTATTGAGGTAAACACTTAGCTTTAGGACATCCTGAATGTGCAGAAAGGGGAGTTGACTACTCCATAAGTAGAACATTAATTAATCTCACTTTCTTCTTTCCTATTCTCATATATGTTCTGATGTTTTTGAGTTTCAATCCTTTCTACAGTTCTTTCTTTTTAAGAGAGAGTGGTTAAAATTCAGAATTTTTCAAGAGAGTGACACATATGCCTATTAAATGGTATAAAATTCAAACAAGTTGAACATTAACAAACAATAAATACGAGAAAACAGACCTGGATATTTTAATAGGGAGCAAGACCTGGGGCACTTCCACAGTATTCAGATTAATTTTAGGTTTAAATCTGTAGAAATTGTATTTGTAAAGAATAGTGAACCTTGATCAAAGATGAAACAAATCTGAATCATTTGCATATGATTCCTTCAATTTAAACTCATTGACTTGGAATCAGTGGAACTGGAGGCTGCGTAATAATGATCAATCAATCAATCAGGCAGTAAAAAAAATCCCAAACTCAGTGAATATGGGTGGGACAGGGAGAAAATAGGTATAATTTCTTTTTAATCAATATAGATCCAATTACCCTTATACCTGTTGTCAATGTAGACCTGTGAAACACTGAACACCAATTTAAGAATTCAAAATTTTGTGCACAAAAGCTGTAATAGTGAACAAAATATTTTAGGCCTTGGTAAGTCCTTATAGCTCAATTGAAACAAACTCCTAGTAGTATAGATTTAAAAAAATGTAGGAAGCCATATTGGGAGGAAGTTAAACATTTGGGCTTCAGGCCTGGGTTCTCATCTGCCCTGGCCTGGAAGTAACTCTGTTTCTTCTGCTTACATCCTACTGGTCAGAACTAATTACATAGCCCTATCATAACTACAGGAGAATTTGAGAAATATAGGGCCACACATTGACTATTTTGTGAGCTCTTTTTGACATATTGACTTGTCATCATCATTATCAAATCTGAGAGATGAAATATTGTTTATTTAATTTACAGAACCAGTTGTTGTTAGAATTAGGACTTAGACACAAGATAAGAAGTTCTGAGCCCCAGTTGAGGACTCTATCCACAAGAGTATTTTATTTTACATATGGTTAAACTTAGGTTCCTAGAGGTTGAACAAACTTTTCAAGATGGGGGATGAATTAGGAACAGAATTTAATTTTGTGCTTTCTATGTAATCATCCTGCCTCTCTCCTCCCGGAGCTATGGCCCGGGTCTCTGAATTCCTGGGTATTTCCACACTTATTTCTGTGACTTTTTTCCTCCAAATTACTGAATTGTTTATTGTCACCTAGAAAGATTAAGTCTTTCAGTGAAATGTATGAGCATGTAAATTTTATGATAATGAGAAACATTTCTTTCTAAAAGTAGGATAGAGCATCTGGAAGCATAAAATGCACATTAAAATGACTGAGGAGACCCCCCTCCCCCCCATCAAAGTAATTAAAGTTTGGTTGAAAAGATTTGTGTTAAGATCAGGAAATGCTTTTGTAGGTTCTGTAATGGTGAAGTCTTGTCACAATGACAAAACGGTTTTCTAACATGTGGATACCATCAATGCTTCATTGTTGAAGAGCATTCTTCTAGAACTATGAGGTGTCAATAAAATTGTGTGAAGTAAATGTAAAGTATCTCCCAACTAGGTCGGACTTCTATTTTGGTGGACTAAAAATGCCTGCAGATTCTTTAACTCACCTTCCAGTGAGAGATGGGGTCCCATCTCTGTGACTGCTTCCAGTGGTTCTCAACCTTCTGGCCCTTTAAATACAGTTCCTCATGTTGTGACCCAACCATAAAATTATTTTCGTTGCTACTTCATAACTTTAATGTTGCTACTGTTTTGAATCGTAATGTAAATATCTGATATGCAGGATGGTCTTAGGCGACCCCTGTGAAAGGGTTTTTTGACCGCCAAAGGGGTCGCGACCCACAGGTTGAGAACCGCTGGCTTAGACCGATAGAATATGGTGGAAGTGACACTGTGCCAGTTTCCAGACCCAGGCTAAGGCAGCATGTCCTGTTATTTAAAATATTTCTTCTGGGATCCTTAAACTTCATGTGGACGGGCTCAAAACTATGTGGAGAGGGGGCTCCAGTTGTGCCCAGCTCCCCCGTCATTCCTGCTGAGGCACCAGACATGGAAAGAAGAAGCTATCTTGGAAATAGATCTCTCCAGCCCCAATGTCCACCCAAGGCCACATGGATAAGAGACAAACTACCTGTCTGAGATGCTCCTGAATTTCTGGCCAAAATGAAATGGCTGTTTTTAAACTCTTACCTTTTGGAGTGCTTTGTTACGCAGCTGTTGATAACTAGTCCATCTATCACTTATGATTCCTACTTAGTTATGAGTGTGCCCTCTGCATTTAGACTGCTTGGGTTTGAATCCCACCACCAAGATTTAGTAGCCATGGGATCTCAAGTAAATTATTTTAATTCTCTCTGTCTCAGTTTTATCATCTATAAAGTTAGGATACTGGAATTTATCTCATAAGGCAGTTCTGAAGACTAAATTCATTAATTCACATAAAATACATAAAGCAATGCTCAAGAAGTATTTAGTCCACAAGTATTTTTTTTAGAAACTACTATGTGGCAAGTACTGTTCTAGGCTCTAGGGCAGTGGTTCTCAACCTTCTGGCCTTTTAAATACAGTTCCTCATGTTGTGACCCAACCATAAAATTATTTTCGTTGCTACTTCACAACTGTAATGTTGCTACTGTTATGAATTGTAATGTAAATATCTGATATGCAGGATGGTCTTAGGTGACCCCTGTGAAAGGGTCCTTCGACCGCCAAAGGGGTCGCGACCTATGGGTTGAGAACCGCTGCTCTAGGGCATATCTGTGATAAAAATAGGCAAAAAGTTTTTTCCCTTATGACATTTACCTCCTTGTAAGTATATTTTGCCAAATACATTAAAAATGATCAGATGAGAAAAACTCAGAACTCATGGAGTCAGGGCCTTTATAGATTCAGGATACATCAGTCACAGGTGTGCCCCTTGTCATATTTCTACACAGTCCGATATATATTGGTTTCAGAGAGGGAGAGAGAGATAGAAACAACAGTGATGAGAGAGAATCATTGATCAGCTGCCTCTTGCACACTCCCCCAACCCCAATCAGGGATCGAGCCCGCAACCTGGGCATGTGCCCTGACGGGGAATTGAACTGTGACAACTTGTTTCATAGGTTGATGCTCAACCACTGAGCCACACTGGCTGGGCATGCATAGTCCCACTTTTTATATGGATAATTTTTTATTATAGTGATGGTTAAATCACTTAGAATAGTGATTATGGTGACTTATGGGGACCATCAAGAACAGCCTTCTAAAGGAAAACAACTGTGTAACTGGCCAAATTGAACCTTCTGAGTCAATTTTCTTACCTGTAGAGTGGACCAGTTACACTCAAAGAAATGTAAGGTTTCATCCATTCCTTATAATTTGTGTGTCCATGACAAGAAGTAACAAGAGGTCACCAAGCAGGTTGAGTGGAGAGGGAGAAAAGAGTGTGTTACATGTGGTCTGATATGTATGAGTACAGTTTCAGGAAGACTAGGAAAGCATACTTAAAATGCGATTTGGAAAAGGTAAGGATACAGGTGGCCGCCAAGCTGCAGCGGCATCTGCAAGTAGGTTGCCATGAAGAGCATGTGTGTGCCAGCAGGATCCCCCTTCATTCTCACACTCAGGCATTCAAGAAACAACACCCTCTCTCCATTTATTTGTCAAACTCACATCCCTTTTATACCAGAGCAATTGCCCTGATTTATTGACATTACTGATAACTTCCTACTGGATAATTTCCTTTGGAGAACTTCTGCTTGGAGCTTCATGAGGTGGTAATCTCACCCATTCATGCATTTTTTTCACTACACATATGTGCTGTGTAGCCATTTAGTGCTACATACACACGTGCAACATTAATGTTTTATGTTAATTGCATCAATAGAGGTTTACCCAGGATGCAGTGAGAGCTGGAGAAAGATGCTTTCCATCCAGCCTAGGAGGCTCAGGACAAGTGGCAAGGACAACTTGTTTTTTGTCTTTCTCCCTCTGCAGGGAATGGACCTCTTTCTTGTTAAGAATAAATCCTGCATGTTCTGAGTGGGACTGACTCAGCAAACTGCTGTGTGACCCAGACAAATAAGTGTCTCCCCTAGGAACTTTATGATAACAACCATTGGCAGAGACTCATTTTGTTAAGGTTGCTAATCTGATGGGGTATAAATTTGGGAAGGCCACTGGTTATCTTTCCTATCAATGGAGAAAGTCTGCCTATGAACAGAACATATATTAAAACAGCTGAAGAACCCCTTCACCCCCACTCATCAACCTAAGGTAATTGGAATTTGGCTGCAAAGATTTATATACAAATTTGTAAATGCAGCCTTAAATTTTAGAGTGTTGCTATCCTGTTACCGTGATGACAGTCTCTTGAACTGCTGGGCATCAAGAATGAAACCAAAGAACAGAGGAAAGCAGACCCAAGGGAAGGAGGGAAAGACAGAGCTCTAATGATATCGGTCAAGCTCCTGGATCCAACCTTGCCTCAGCTGGGACTTAGTCCTGTACTTCTTATAACATGACTCAGTGAATTATTCCCCTCACTCGCTCCCCCTCTAAGCTAGTTCAAGGTAGATTTCTGTTGTCTGCAAGTACAAGGCTTTCTGGAGTATATGCCTAATCTGAGTCTTAATGGATGAATGGGAACTTATCATTGAAATGAAGCTGGTGACTGAGGTGGGTAAGATTTTTCAGGCAGAAGGAACATAAGAACAGGCTCAGGGAGAAATTTTCTAAGGAAAATATACAAAATAACTACAATGGGCATTGTCATTCGTCCAGGCTCTTCACTTGGAAAAATACTGCTATGCAGTGGCCAAAATTAAGTTGGAAACAGTACCCAGAAGAGCATGACTTTCTGAGTAAAATCCACAAAGCAATAATAAGTTGGGAAAATACTAGCTCATAAGACTCACTTAACATGCTTCTAGGATGAAGTTACAGCGGTGGTAGGCACAGAAGAAATGACAGAAATCATACCTTGATTTTAATAAGAAGTTCTATTTAATCTATTAGGGCATACTCAAAAAAGTTAGGAGAAGTCAATCACATTTACTGTCTGCTCTTGTTTATTTAGAATGACTGAAAATTAAGGTGTTTCTGTGTAATTGCTATGAGGAATGGAATTGTTTTCACCTGAGCTATGCCATTTTATTTTTTAAAATATATTTTTATTGATTTCAGAGAGGAAGTGAGAGGGATAGAGAGAGAGAAATATCAATGATGAGAGAGAATCATTGATTGGCTGCCTCCTGCACACTACCGTCTGGCGCTCGAGCCCGCAACCTGGGCATTTGCCCTTGACCGGAATCAAACCTGGGACCCTTCAGTCCGAAGGCTGATGCACTATCCACTGAGCCAAACTGGTTAGGGTAAGCTATGCCATTTTATAAAACACACACACTGAATTTAATATAGTTGATAATTAAAATGAATCCTCTACATGGCTTATGTGGTGATAGTAAAGCCAGAAACATTTTTTTTGAAACAAATCTTGTCTCCTCCTCTCCCCTACCATCTAGATTTACCCGACCTTTAATGCCCATTTGAAATTCTATTCCCTTCAAATAGTTCTTTCTGAATACTATAATAGAATCAAGCCCATCCTCTTGATACTGGCCTAGATACTATTTATTGTCTATTTATGAAATTAACTTGGATTACAACTTAACTTTGGGTTGGTGGTTGACTTGGATATAGAATCTGAGGCCAAAGGACTTTAATACCCATTCCTAATCTTTTGATTATAGTGTAGATTTTGTATGTAACTTTTCAGCAGTCCCACCAACATACCCCTGTCCCTTATGAAAGATGTTCCCAGGAACTGTGGTTTCAAGGGATACTAATAAGTGTCCTAAAAAATGGCTCTGTGATGAAATACGTTTGGGTATTTCATGTTTTAGATGAAATACTCTGAATTAAATATGTCTCTATTGCAGGACTTACCAGAGCCTTTAATGTGCTTCTATTCTTCAACAGGGAGAATACAGTATGTAGTTTTGATATATTATTTTAGTTGTTTTCTTCTTTTTGGTGACCCAGTGATTCCACTTCTGGGAATTGATTTCAAGAAACCCGAAACACTAATTCAAAAGCATATACACACCCCTATGTTCATTACAGCATTATTTACAATAGCCAATATTTGGATCAGTAGATGAGTGGATAAAAATGCTGTAGTACATTTACACAATGGAATACTACTTGGCCATAAAAAAGAAGGAAATCTTACCCTTTGTAACAGCATGGATAGGCATAGAGAACATTATGCTCAGTGAAATAAAGCAGTCAGAGAATGACAAATACCATATGATTTCACACATACATGGAATTTAATGAACAAACTGAACGCCAAGCAAAATAGAGACAGACTCATAGAGAGCAGGCAGACCGCTCTGGTGGGGGTGGGAAGGTATTGGGGAAGGTGGAGGGATTGTGCAAAAAAGGGAAAAAAAAGAACTCATGGGCATGGGCTACAGTGTGGAGATTGGGGATGGGAAAGGGGTGTGGGTGGAGGTGGAAGTAGGCATAGACGGTGATGGGAAAAGTAAAATAAAATATGAAAAAAAGAACCAATCTTGGCAAGTGACCATGAGGTGTGCTTTGCTGTCTTCCAGTTCTTACTCTTCCTTTAGGGTGAATCAACAATTAACATTAAGGGAATTTACTTCATGAAATGCTGAATTTTATAATCTCTACTGTCTACCAGAAGGATTCTTTACCCTCCTCAAACTTTAGTTTAAAATGAGAATAACTGTTTTGTCCTGCTGAACCCTTTCTATCATATTTGAATAAAAGGCCAATTTTAAGCATACTAATTCACCACCCCTGTGTCCACTTCTCTTTATGTAAGAGTTGTACTTACTTTAAGCTGATTTCATGAAGTTATTCTTTCTTTATATTTCTAAATGCCTGGAAAGAGTGTTTATTTCTTCTTTTTATCCTTAAGAATATTGGTGTTTCTGGAATCATGAATGTAGAAAGAGGGTTGCTGTGGAGCAAACCAGCTTGATTTTGAATACCTGCTCTATTTCTTACTAATTTCATGGGTTTGGGAAGGGATTTCACTGTTCTGAACCTCAGTTTTTCTGTCTACAAAATTAGAAGGTTAATACCCCTCTACCTTGCTGGAAGGCTGTGGCATTTCTTTCTCTGTCTTTGCAAGCTGAAATGGAAGATGATCCAAAGCCAAGTTATTACCCCGAATCCATCAATTGCTCACATTGTTTGAAATTGTGCCTCCTTTCTGTAGCTGAAATTTCTTTCCCCACATTGGCCTGCACTGTCACTTCAATAGTACACAGACCTTTCCTGGCTGCTGCTGCTTTTTTTTTTAATCCTCACCTGAGGCTATGTTTATTGATTTGAGAGAGAGAGAGAAACATCAATGTGAGAGTGAAACATCAATTGACTGCTTTCTGCACACCTCTGATTAGACATTGAGCCTAAAACCTGGTCATGTGCCCAGCCCAGGAATTGAACCCACAACCTTTTGGTGTATGGGACAACGTCCAATCAACAGAGCCACACCAGATAGGGCAAAGGTGATTTCTTCTATTTTAGAATCAATAGGGTTTATTGCAGTATGGATTTTGGACCAGATGGGAGAATCAGTAAGTTTATGACATTATCATTCTTCTCAGGAATTAACAACAAGGAAAAAAATCTCTCAAATAAATCCAAAATGTGCTACCGAGGACCAATAAGTATCCCCCAGTAGCAACATTTCTTATCAAAATGTGACAGAAGTTCTTTCTTTAGAAAGGTGCCAAGTTAATTAGCACCTTATAGGACCTTGTTATAGCTCAGAACAACTTTCCATCTGCTGATAATTCAATCGTTACACGTGTGACACAGAGAAATCGGCTTCACATTCCATTACATAATGTAAATCGACAGTCAGTGAATGCTGCTCAATAGCTTGATGCCATTAATAAGGTTGTTTCTTAAATTCATAACAAATATCAAGTTATTTTCTCAGTAGGTTAAAAATATAGACCCAACATGTGTGACAGTTTTGAGATGTGAAACAGCCCGGGCACATCTGCTGTGCTTCTGGAAGTTGTGGTCTTCAGATGGAAAAGATCATGTGGGCGCTAATCTTTGAGGTCAAGAAGGTTCTAGAATCTAGATGGACATCCTGCAGGGCAGGGCAAAGGGTCGTTCAGCCATCCTTCTCCCAGGTTGTCTAGCTATTGACTGCTCCTGCTCTAGAGGGCTCTGCCCCGCCAGTGTGGAGGTGCAGCCAGGGCAGTGCCATGTTGGGTTGAGGGCAGGAGAGCCTTGTGAATAGATGCCAGCGGACTGGCCTCCTCTCATGCTTCCACAGACTTTCAGAACTGAGTCCAGGGATCCTCTCTGGTCAGAGCATTCTGAGAGCCTCTTAGGTCTGGTGTCCCCAGCACAACAGCACAGGGAGTAGCCATACTTGGGGTGGCAGGAAACTCATCCCCAATCTGATCATCAGCCCTGGCAGCTGGAGCAAGCACCGGAGCCAGCCTGTGTGGTGGGTTCTGTGTTGCCTCTGGGGGATAGGGGGTGGCTTTTTCTCCTGATTGACCCACAGTGCTGTTCTAATCCTCAATGTTGCCTCTCTCCACCCATGACTTAGTTATGGTTTTCCTTTCAAACATCCCATTGTGGGCAAAGAAGGAAAGCCTTTCTATCTCTTTCAGGTAGGGTGGGGTTATGTTCAGAGTTAAGACACAAAAGTAAAGCAAATAGACAAATTAAAAACAAACAAACAAACAAAAAACCAATTCAACAACCTAACAAAGTCAAACAAAGAGGAGGCACAGCTTTGGGCAGCAACAAGGAAGACAACTGCAAAGGTCTGGGCTTGGGGGAGCAGCATGGCTAAGGGTTCTCTCGGCTGCTCAGGAGTGGCTCAGAGAGGCCAGGGTTCTTGACCATCTGGGGAAAGGATCTGCTGTGCACAAGGATTGGACTTGATGAGAGAGAATCATTGATCAGCTGCCTCCTGCATGCCCCCTACTGGGGATTTAGCCAGCAACCCTGGGCATGTGCCCTTGGCCGGAATCGAACCCGGAACCCTTCAGTCCGCAGTCCAATGCTATATCCACTGAGCCAAACCAGCTAGGGCTCAGTCTGCTCTTCTTCTTTTTAAAGTATATTTTATTGATTTTTTTACAGAGAGGAAGGGAGAGAGATAGAGAGTTAGAAACATCGATGAGAGAGAAACATCGATTAGCTGCCTCCTGCACACCCGCTACTGGGGATGTGCCCACAACCAAGGTACATGCCCTTGACGGGAATCAAATCTAGGACCTTTGAGTCTGCAGGCCGACGCTCTATCCACTGAGCCAAACCAGTTAGGGCTCAGTCTTCTCTTCCTGACTCTGATTCCTTGTTCTTCATAGGATAGGAAGCCATGCCCCTTCACCCCATTCATCTCCCTCTCTCTCCTGAATAAGCTTCCATTTGTACCCATTTTGAATGGCTTTAGTTCTTCTCTTCATCCTCTCCCTACCCCCTCCACACTTCCCTAAACAAAAACTTACCTTTGTGACTTGATACCCAATGGTTTCTCCTTGGAGTGTACAGGGGTCTTCCTTTCCCAGAGCCTCTATTTTATTCCAGTCTCAGGAGATGGGGCAGAGGGACACTGCTGTGCAGGTGGATTCTGTTTAAAAAGGAGTAGAAGTGAAGCATAAATTGTTTGATACTCAGTGTCACCTGCTTCCTGTGGCCTCTTAAGGGCAGATTTTGAAGGGATTATCAGTATAAAAACATTCCGAATGTGGAGATAACACCATGTACTTCTTGAGTCAGGGACTTTACATTGTTCTTTTTGTTCCCCTGGTTGATGGACCCTGCTATTAACAGTTATTGTATGTTGAGCACTTATCGGGTGCCAGCTCTGTAAATCTTCCAACAAGCATATGAAGGAAGTGATTCTACTACCCTCACTGTAACAGCTGTGGAACCTGGAATTCAGAGAGGTTCTGACAACATCCAAAGTCACACAGCTGTTAAAATGGTGGGATTTTTAGCAGGATCATAAATAACAACATTTCCTTGCTTTCACAAATTGATAGACACAGGAGTGAAAGACATGAATATGAAAATATCACCTTTACATTTCCTTGTCACAAATTGATAGACACAGGAGTGAAAGACATGAATATGAAAATATCACCTTTAATGTTGTAAATCTGATGGGGAAATGTGGTTATTTATGGCCAATGGAGCTTGTTGATACCTTGTTCTCCTCATGAGTTAGTATTTTGGGAGAGCCCACTCAAGGAAAAGTTAGGGATTGAAGAGCAGTTTGCTGGCCCACATTGATAGAGAGAGAGGGAGAGGAAATCCTGGAGTGAAGTTCCTGAAAGGTCTTAAGTTGAAAGGAGCCTGATTGGATTTACAGTATGAAAGTCTTATCGTGGCCTTTACAGCCCTTTATCTGCCTAACCACTGGCTTCTACACACAACCTGTACCCCTCACTCGGCTCTCCAACCACTTGGACCTTCCCTCCATCCCTTGAATGAGCCATGCTCCATTCTGCCACAGGCCCTTTGCACGTGCCAGTCCCTCCCCCTCATCCAAATCAGTCTTCCCTTGTTTTCTTCCCAGGTAGATGTCAGGAACCTGATTTAGAGGCTATTAAAGCCACAGACCCTCATATATAATACATTTAATTTACGTTATTACAAGAAACACAATCTAGTGCTTTAAATAGATTGGTTTTACTTAATCATTGAACACAGACCAGTGAGCTCCCGCAGATTTGAGTCACCCGTCTGTGGACAGAGCAAGAGAGAGTCTGCAAGCTCCTCCAGTGGAGACACCATTCTGGGGAAAGGAGGGCCCCACTAATCCTCCATTTAGATTGGAATCCAGAACTCTGATCTCAGGGTGCTTATACCTTTCAATTGGCTTCCTCGCCCCTCAGTGGTTCATTTACTGAACAACTTTTTAAAAACTATATTTTTTAATTGATTTAGGAGAGGAAGGGAGAGGAAGAGAGAGATAGAAACATCAATGATGAGAGAGAATCATTGATCGGCTGCCTCCTGCACGCCCCCTACTGGGGATTGTGCATGTACCGGGCATGTGCCCTGACTTGGAATTGAACTATGACCTCCCTTCAGGGTGTTTATACCTTTCAATTGGCTTCCCCGCCCCTCAGTGGTTCGTTTACTGAACAACTTTTTAAAAACTATATTTTTAAATTGATTTAGGAGAGGAAGGGAGAGGAAGAAAGAGATAGAAACATCAATGATGAGAGAGAATCATTGATCGGCTGCCTCCTGCACGCCCCCTACTGGGGATTGTGCATGTGCTGGGCATGTGCCCTGACTTGGAATTGAACTATGACCTCCTGGTTCATAGGTCAACGCTCAACCACTGAGCTACGCTGGCTGGGCTGAACAACTTTGATTTCCTATTATAATATCTTAGGAGAAAAAAAATTTCTTTGTAGACTTTTTCATGCTTCACTATTTTTAAGAAAAATTAAATACACAGTGTAATTTTGGTTGGCAGAATTCCTGCTCTTGACACAATGGATAACTCTGCTTGTGCCAGCAACCCAAACTATTTTGACAACGCATGTGACTGGAGCTGTTTGTTAAAAGCCATTTTGTGACAAGAAGGATAACAGATTTTTCAGGTCTTCCCACCCTGACCAGACATCTTATCCAGCCTGATGTCTCTCTCCCATTAGAATAAATCAGAGAGAATGGTGTCTCGCCTCTAATTAAATCCTCATCTTTGCCCAACTGTTTGAAAGGGCAACTGTCTTAAACCTTTGAACTTTATTTGTAATACAAAACTTCAATTAGATAAAGGACAATAATTAGCAGATATTTTATCTTTGGGCATAATTAAATCTTTAAGAAGGGACGTTTTAATCAATGAATTGTAATGACAAGTTCATAAATTAATTAATCCCACCAATGGAGGCTTGGCAGTAATCAATGGGTCTTTAAGGAGGCTCCGGGTGAGGGGACATGGGAACACGGATGCTCCCTCAGTTCAGCGTGGTGTAAAGATTCTAATTTATTAAGGATTAGCTGGCTCCAAAGATTACCTATTTACTTAAGGGAAAATCATTGAAAATATTAACTTTTAATGGGAGGAAAACCTTCTTCTTGCAAGGTTTTGCTTTTGAAACTTTCTTCTTAGAGTGCTCAATTCGGAACACAGCTGCTGACATACATTTTACCCTTGTCCTGGAGCGGTTTGCCAGCTTACTGACTTGACAGCTGGCTTGTATAGAAAGCAAAGCTCAGGTTGACTACATTAGATATTTAAAGTTTTCTTCTAAAACAGTAGTCAGCAACCTCTGGCCCACTTGCCAGATCTGGCCCACTGCCTATTTCTGTAAATAAAGTTTTATTGCAACACAGCCTTGCCCATTGTGTTTATATTGTCCATGCCTGTGTCACACTACAAAGGCAGAGTTGTATAGTTACAACAGAGACTATGTTATCTCAAATGTGACCAAATATATATATATATATATTAGAGGCCTGGTGCACGAATTCATGCACCAGTGGGGTCCCTTGGCCTGGCCTGTGGGATTGGACCGAACCGGCTCTCCAACATCCCCCGAGGGGTCCTGGATTGCGAGAGGGCGCAGGCCAAGCTGAGGGACCCCACTGGTGCATGATTGGGGCCAGGGAGGGATGCAGGAGGTTGACCAGCTGGGGAGGGCTCCAAGGCATGTCCAGCCCGTCTTGCTCTGTCCTGATCAGCTGGAACAAAGCAGCAAGGTAACCTACCGGTCGGAGAGTCTGCCCCCTGGTGGTCAGTGCATGTCATAGTGAGCGGTTGAGCGGCCTTAGAATATCATTAGCATATTATGCTTTGATTGGTTGAACGGACAACCAAACACTTAGTATATTAGGCTTTTATTATATAGGATATATATCTGACCCTTCTTACAGAAAAAGTTTCACAGCCCTAGTTTGAAAACATTGTGTTCTTTTACCAAACCTTGAGAGTTTTGATAATATTTAAACTCAGTACAGCACTAGATAGCCTTTAGAATAAGAATATAAATTAAATATTTCAAATATAAGGTTCTGTGGCTTTAATAGCCTCAACATCAGGTTCTATCTGGGGGAAAAAACAAAACAAAACAAGGAAACACTGATTGGGATGAGGGGGAGAGACTGGCTCATGCAAAGGTCCTGTGGCAGAAGGGAGCACGACTCATTCAAGGGGTGGAGGGAAGGTCCAAGTGGCTTAGAGAACAGAGTGAGGGGGTACAGGTTGTGTGTAGAAGCCAGAGGTTAGACAGATCAAGGGCTGTAAAGGCCATGATAAGAATTTCATAATACAAATCCAATCAAGTCCTCCTTCCCTCAATTAAAAACCCTTCAAGGACTTCACATCACTCTAGGACAGTGGTTCTCAACCTTCCTAATGCCGCGACCCTTTAATACAGTTCCTCATGTTGTGGTGACCCCCAACCATAAAATTATTTTCGTTGCTACTTCATAGCTGTAATTTTGCTACTGTTATGAATTGTAATTTAAATAGCTGATTGCAGGATGTATTTTCATTGTTACAAATTGAACATAATTAAAGCATAGTGATTAATCACAAAAACAATATGTAATTATATATGTGTTTTCCGATGGTCTTAGGCAACCCCTGTGAAAGGGTCATTCAACCCCCAAAGGGGTCGCGACCCACAGGTTGAGAACCACTGCTCTAGGCTAAAATCCTAAGGTCTTACCTAGAAGCCAGATCAGCTTGTTTGGTGTGGAGAGGGAGTCTTGGAGGTTGGAGGGTGGGAGGGAGCAGAGCAGAAATGCTGGTGGAGTTAGCAGGACTCCATCCTCTGAATCCTTGGTCCTCTGGGACTCCCTGGAGAGACCATGTGTATATTGGCTTGTAATGGTCTTTGTCCCTGTGTTGTCCACAGATCAACTCAGCTTTTTCAGGGCAGGGACAAAGCCTCTAGCACCTAAGGGGGGGCCTGGTGCTCACCGGGTCCTTTGTTAGTGTCTCCTGCTTAAAGGAGTGGGAACCTGGAAGAGAGGGGTTTCACGATTAACCTTCGCACCCCAGCTCTCCAGAGTGGGTTCTCCTCATCAGGAAGATGTGCTGGCCTTTACTAACCAGTCAGTGGTACCAGGACAGCCAGCGCTCCCTCCTGCTATTGCTGCTGTTACTCCTGGTGTTCCCTCTACCACCAACTCCTTTACCGCCCTCCCTGGAGGTGCAGAAAGAACTCACAGCTGAACAAACTGGGGCTCTCTTCAGTATTTGTTTTACGAGGCCTTTTAGTTATGGAAGGGGAAGATGTTGCTGCAGCCTCCATTCCACACACCATCCCCAAAGAAGCCGAATTAGAAAGGAGAGAGGAAACATGGACTTTTTGCCTTGGTTTGTCCCTACAGTCTATGCAAATTATTAAATCTTGATAGTTTCTAGTTGGGGGATGGTTCTGCAGAGAAACAGGACACACACTCACACACACACACAGAAACACACATCTCAGTTTACCCCTGAGATAAGGTGAGCAGAGAGAACCTATGCTGGAGCCTGAGGAGGAGGTGGAGCAGCTAAGGGAAGTGTAGCTGTTGCTGGTGGGGGTGGGCGTAGGGGTGAGAAGACGGTACATACACAAGCCCTGAGGCAGGAGCTTGGGGTGCTCCACACACAGGAAGAAGGCCAAGGTTATAGTTGTGAGTGGTGTAGCAAGGTTGGGTAAGGCATGAATGGAGGCTGGGGCTGTTGTCAGGGGCCAGATAAGAATTCTGGACTCTATTCAAAGTGTGAACAGAAGCCACAGAAAGATTCTAAGTAGGGTTCTAGGGCTGTTACAAAAAATTACCATACACTTTATGGCTTAAAACAACAGAAATTCATTTTGTCACAATTCTAGAGGCCAGAAATCCAAATTCAAGGTGTCGGCAGGCCCAGCTCCCTCTGAAGGCTCCAGGGGAGGGTCCTTCCTGCTTCTTCCAGCTCCTGGTGGCTCCAAGTGTTTCTTGGCTGGTGGCCTCATCACTCCAGTCTCTGCCTCTCTCTCCCCATGGCCACCTCCTCTGTGTCTGTGGGTCATATCTCCCCCTCCCTCTCTTATCAGGGCACAAGTGATTGAATGGAGGGCCCATCCTAAATCCAGGGTGATCTCATCTTGAGATCCTGAATTATATCTGCAGAGACCCTTATTTCCAAATAAGGTCTCATTTACAGACACAGGGGGTTAGGACATGAACATATCCTTTTTTGTTGTTAATATTTAAAAAAGTCTTTATTGTTGCAAGTATGACAGATGTCCCCTTTTATTCTCCATTGACCCCTTCTAGCCTGCCCCACTCCCTGCCCCAGGCCTTCACCACACTATTACCTGTGTCCATGGGTTATGCATATATGCATACAAGTTCTCAGGTTAATCTCTTCCCACCCACCCATCCCCACCTTCCCTCTGAGATTCGACAGTCTCTTCTGTGCTTCTATGTCTCTGGAACTATTTTGTTCATCAGTTTATTTTGTTCTTTAGATTCCACTTAAGAGTGAGGTCATGTGATGCTTGCCTTTCTGTTGTTGAATTTTGATATAATTTAACCCACCATCTAGAGAGCAACATGATTTTGAATGTAAGACCATTGCTTGCTTTCTTGGGGCAGGAGATTGGATGGAAGAGGCACAAGTGTGACACCAGGAGGACCAGCTAAGAGGCCTCCGTGAGCTTCCAGATGGGAGGTAACAGCCACTCCCAAATGCGGTGGCCCTGTGATGAGTGGGGTTGGGGAGGTGTTGTGGATGGAGTACCTTGGTCAGGAAGCTAGCCATGGTCTGGAGGAAGTTAATGAAGGTGGATCTTTTGCAAAGTCAGGCAATTTTTTTTCTATCTTCCTCTGAGAGGCTGTGCGAAGAGAAAGGCCCAAAAGATCAAGGAGACACTAGTTCAAGGAAGGGTCTGATCCAGCACAAAGAGGATGCTCAATGCACAACATATGCTGTGGAATAAGTGCAAGTAGAGGATTATTCCAGAAGCATTTTTCTCTGACTGTGTGTTGGCTTTGGGCAAGGATGCAGGTTTCCCCTTTGTAAGATGTTTTTAAAAATAACAAACTCATTTGAGCAGGGCTTCAAGTTCCTTGGCAGGGAGGCATTGGACACTTGGAAATATTACCATTATTTCTGGAGCCAATTTTAGCAAGGACGGCTCTGTCTTTAATTACTGGTTGATGCTGAGCTGTACAGGCAAATGATTACATGCACAATTAGTTGTTCCCACAAGTAGCCAATTATGGGAACGATTATTTAAGAAAATTGTGGCTCCTGCTAAAGGGACTTTCATCGTCGCCTCAAAATAATTTCTGTATAAAAATTCCTTTTATTGCATGTATTTTTTTCCCCTATCTGCTGGGCTGATAGAGAAAGTGGCTCTTGCAGTCTGTTTGTGGGGAGAGAGAACTGTGGAAACCAGGTCTCTCTGGGGCATCATGAGATTTAAGAAAGAGTGGGGTTGAGTAGTTGGAAGCTCTTCTAGGACCCGTCTTGCTCTGGACCCGTCTTGCTCTGGAGACCACGTCTTAGCCCAAAGATGGGACCTTAGGCCTGGTTCACAAGGGCTCATTTGGAAGCACGTGGAGCCCTACAGCTCAGCCACATGCCATAGTCAACTTACTCTTTGCCTGTGCCCATCAGCACAGTTCTCACTGCTTCCTGATGATTATGCTTGTTACCTTGGCCACTTAGCCACCTGAGCACCGCATATCCTGTGATGTAGCCAAGTAGTCATAAAACTGCGCTCTCAGAATGAGAGGGACGTAAACATCATCTAGTCGATCTGCCTCACTTCAGAGGTGATAAAATTGAGGCCAGAGAGGTGAAGGACTCACGCAGTGGTCAGCAGTCCAGCTGAAATGTGCCCAGCTTGCCTGGTTCCTCCTGCTCTTTTCACCATGCCATGCCAGCTGCTGAGGGCACCAACTAGGGGCTAATGCAACCGTTAGCATGTTATGACCGTTACAAATCCAGGGGCAGCTTAATGACTTCCTCCGTGTCTGGCGCACACTGGGAACCAAGCCAAGGAGAGTTGGAAGCAACTCCAGAGAACCTTCTAGGTTAGACCTCTCATTTTGTATCTGAGTGGAATTTGGAAAATGCAGTTATGTGAGATACCTTTCTCTCTTGAAACCTCCATGATCGACCCTCACCTCACTCCTGTAGGAGAAACCACAAATCCAAATGCCAGTGTTTGGGTTGGTCCATATAAAACTGGTTCCTGCCCCCAAATAGAAAGTGTGTTTTTGTGTTAGCTACTATTGATCAATAGTCATTTCCCCCCTTGTTTTTATAGTGACATCTATTATACCTTAATATGTTGTAGTATATGTCTGGTCCCAATTTTTCAATACTCTGCACTAGTATTTTTTTAAAAAAAATAAGAATATATTTAATTTTACCCAACATATCCAAAATATTATCATTTCGAAGAATAGTGCCAACCTTGTTGAGATATTTACATTTTGGGGGCTAAGTCTTCAAAGCTCAATGTATATTTTACACTTAGAGCACATATCAGTTCGAACTGGCCACATTTCCAGGGCTCAGTAGCCATGCATGGTCTTACTGCACAGTCTGCAGTGGTATTTTATATCCATATCCTTGCCAAGGCCTCATGGTGGCCGAAATGTACTTTCCTGCTCCTTTGAATTGGAGTTTGAACATGAGATTTGTTTTGGCTCAAGAGTTGCTAGTATATGTGACATGAGGAGAGGTTTGAAAAATGCTTGCACATTGGGGCATGTCCTTCTATGAATAGGCTGTACCTTTAGCTACCACACTCCTTGGCCACCCTTTGAACATCTGGAGTGAAGAAATAATGGGTAATTTGGACTTAGCAGTGATTCACTCTTGCAGTCTCACTGCAAATGTCTTTTTGTGTAAGAAAAGGACTCCTTTATGTTATATTGGAAAAGAACAAAAATACAACAGGTAGTTTTAAAAGGCAGCTATCATTCAGAATTGAAGGTCAGATAAAGAGCTTCACAGATAAGGAAAAGCTAAAGGAGTTCATCACCACCAAACCAGTATTATATGAAATGCTGAAAGGTATCCTTTAAGAAGAGGAAGAAGAAGAAAAAGGTAAAGATACAAATTATGAACAACAAATACACATCTATCAACAAGTGAATCTAAAAATCAAGTGAATAAATAATCTGATGAACAGAATAAACTGGTGAATATAATAGAATCAGGGGCATAGAAAGGAAGTGGACTGACTATTCTGGTGGGGGGAAGGGGTGTGGAGGTGCGGGAAGAGACTGGACAAAAATTGTACACCTAGGGATGAGGACAGTGGAGGGGCGGTAAGGGCAGAGGGTGGGGAGGGTGGGACCCGGGTGGAGGGGAGCTCTGGGGGGAAAAGAGGAACGAAAAAAGAGGAACAGCTGTAATAATCTGAACAATAAAGATTTAATTAAAAAAAAACAGACAAAAAAAATAAAAGGCAGCTGTCTTCTGCTTCCCCGCCCACCCTGAATTGAAAGAAACAGGCTAGCATCCTTTTATGGGCCACGACTGGCTGTCCAATGCACGCACCTCTGTACAGTATCTTTCAAAGGCCATGTGGTGGCCTGGGCTAAGTAAGCTGGACGTAATAAATGGATTCGTTAACCACACATTCCTCTCGTTGGCTACTCAGGGTTCTCTGCCTATTCTGGAATCAGGATCAGTCTCCGAAAAGGTGCCATCTTCACTTTATGAGCCGCAAATCCAATTTGTTCTCTGGGAGACCATGGCTCGAGCCTCTTCTCCTAGGACCCAAAGCTTTTGGTTCTGGAGATAATGTCTCTCACGACGTTGGCACATTTGAAGAGCACCAGCTAGTTACTGTGTAGACTGCGTTTCAGTCTGGGTCTCTTGACGTTTGCTCAGGATTCCACTGAGGTTATGCATTTTTGGCAAGAATTTTTGGGAGCGACTCTGGGTCTTCTCAGTGCATCCTTCTAGCAGGCTCATGGCGCGATGTGTCTCATTGCCATGAGGTTAGTTTTAATTGTTTGGTTCAAGTAGTGTCTGCCAGGTCTCTCCACTTTAAAATGACTCTTTCCCCCTTTGTAATTAATAAGTATCTCAAGGGGAGATTCTTTGAGATTATGCAAATATACTGTTTTTGCGTAATACCTTCAGCCCACTAATTTCACCTTCCCTTGTTGATTTTCCACCTGCCTTTTACATTTGAGAGTTCCTTAGGGTGTGGTCCTAGGCCCTCCTGCCACCTTACAGTTCCTCCTCAGGAAACCTCATGCACCCAAAGCTCCAGTGACCATCAGAATGCTGCTGGCTCCCAGGGCTGCATCTCCATGGCTGCATCACAGACACCTCCCCTAACTGCCCCCACAACTCATCTTTAGATTCCTGATGCACCCTGCCTCCCAACCTGCTCCTCGCCAGGCTTCCCAAGCTCATTACCGGTCATGGCCTGCACCCAGTTAGAAGGCTGGGGGTTTCCTTTAACAACGTTCTCATCTTCATCTTTTACATTCCGCTAATCACCAATACCTGTTGATTCTTTCTCCTTGATCTTTCCAGTCCGTAGCCAATACCACAAATTGAAACCACAGTCATCTCCCCCCAGGACTGCTTTGCCCTTGTAACGGGTCCCTGGGCTCTTAGTAGTTCCCTTCTGTTATGTTTCCTACTTGGCCCCCAATACAAGGCTATTCACGCCGCTTTCCCATTAGGGAGGGTGTTACGTCAATCTTGTGACTCACACTTTGAGATATTACACAGCCATTGCTAACTATGAGCTAGTTATATACCAGGGGATGTAGGACTATTGAATGAGTGAATGAATGACCGTGGAAGAGAGGGAACAACTTTCTCCTTCCTTATGTTAATGGCTCCAATGGCACCTTCCCAGGGCTGAGACAAGGGGGAGACAAATGAGGCAAACACCTCAGGTGCAAAACACTCAGTAAGGAAGATCATTTTTTTATGAGATATTTAAAAAAATAAAATGAATGCAAAAATCCATACGGAACAAAATATAAACAATCAAATATAGACAGTATTTTTATTTAAGATCATCCCTCACCGAGCCTCAACCCTGGTCCTCCCATTGCCAATGGGGACATTTAACTCAGCAAATTGTAATTATTTAGAGCAGGAGTTCTCATGGGGAGAGGCAGTGACTTTGACCCCTAAGAGACAGTTTGCGTTGTCTGGAGACACTTCTGGGTGTCCCACTGGGCCGAGGTGGGGTGCTACTGGCATCTAGGGTGTGGAGGTCACGGATGCTACTAAACATCCTACCGTGTACTGGGCAGTCCCCATTACAAAGAACGATCCGGCCCCAAATGTCAATAGTGCTGAGAGTGATAAATTCTGCCTTAGAGGTACTTAAAAAACAATTGTGTTCTTGTCTTTGAAAGCTCTGCATAACTAGAAAGAATATATCAAGGAGTGTTTGGCAGGATGGTAAGCAGTCTTAATGGGGACACGCTTACCCCCCTTCCTCATGTTGGAAAAGAGTCTGATGAGTCCATTCCCAGGGTGACTGAGGTTGAGAAACAGGCCCCTTCAAGTGGTCCCCTCCAAGGCCACTAGTGGACTCATTTCTTAGGAAACTGTGGTCCCTACTTGGAAGAAAGTGGGGCCACTGAGCCTGGAAGTGGTTCTCCAAAGAGCCTCTCTCTGGTGTCCTTGTTGCTTGTTAACTTTACCCCCTGCCCTCTCCTTAGCCTGTGACACTGTCCCCTCCCCACTGGCTATGTTAGATTTCACCCTATTGCTGCTCCCTGGGGCACCCGCATTCTGTGCTTGTTATCTTGTCCCTTGCCCACACCTGGTAAGTCGTCTTTTCCCTAAGGCATTTTCATCATCATTTGAAAGATCTGGGGTTGGGGTGGATGTCCTTGTTCCTAGTACCCTGATAGATAAACCCCACTTCCAAGTGATGTTGACTCTTCTAATTTCATTCCTTGGTGACCCCACAGTTTTCTGCTAGTTCATCTTACTTCCCCCTTCGGCTGGGCTTAGTTCTCCATGTAATTAGTGTGGTGACCCTGGGCAAGGCTCCTTGATTCCCACAGTCTTGGCCTTATCATCTGTTTAACTGATATCATAGTTATCTGGCCTCCAGACCTCACAGGGCAGTCCCCACCATCTAAAGAAATCATGTATGCTGAGAGCATTGTAAATTACGAAGCGAAGCACTGCACTAAGTGAAGCTGCTATTACCATTCTCATTTCCCCACATTCACACCACGTTATCACATCTGCTTGCAAAAGCCTCCCCCATGAATCTTTAGGATGTAGGGAGGAGGCCTGTTCTTAGATGTGGAAGAAAACAAACTCTAGTAAGCGTTGCCTGGAGGTTGGAAAGAGACTAAGTCATGGAAAATGCACGTGTATGCCCCCAGTGCATCTCTTCCGAGGGACAGAGCAGTGCAGTATCCTGGTCATTTATTAATTTAACAGGCATCTACTAAGCATCTTGAATGAGACCGGATGGGGCTGTGTAGCCTAGTCTTAGGTCAGGCTGCCGTAGACTGGGTGGTTTAAAAGACAAAAATGTATTTGCTCATAGATCTGGAGTCTAGAAGTCCAAGATCAAGGTGCCAGCGCGGTGGGGTCCTGGTCAGAGCTCTCTTTCTGGCCTGCAGACGGCCAGCCACCTTTTTGCTGTGTCCTCATGTGACACAGAGAGAAAACCCTGGTGTCTCTTCCTCTTCATACAAGGACACTAATCCCATCATGGGGCCCAGCTGCATGGTCTCATCTAAACCTGATTCTCTCCCAAAGGTCTCATCTCCAGAGATCATCCCAATGGGGATTAGGGCTTCAACATAAGAATTGGGGGGCACCAGTCAGCCCACATTACCTATGTGCTGGTTATCCTGTCACCTGGGAGATTTGCTAAAATACCAATTCTCATGCCCTCCCCAGAGACTCTGCCTCCGTATGTCTGGGGTGGGGTCACAGATTCTGTGCTTTAGCATGCAGCCCAGGTACGTCCAGAACAGGTGGCCTCTGGAACACCGTGTGAGAAACACCACCCTGTGAACGTGAGACATTTTAAATTCTGGCTCCAGTACTTGCTACTCGGGTGGCCTAGCCTAGAGTACTCTTTATCATTTCTGCCTCCGAGGGACTCAGTTTGTTCATCTGTAAAATGGACATAGTAATAGCGACTTGCTTCCTCTGGGTTTCTGTGAGGGTTAGTTTAAAATTATTGTTGAATTATCATTAAGTATTAATTACTAATTAACATTTGCAGAGAGCCCGACAGTCCTAAATGCTTTCGATTTGCTGCCACTGCCACCAGCATCATCAGGTTATTTTCTCTGCCCACTACAAGATGTTGTAATCTCTATCTGTCCCCTTTCAGTGTCTGAAAGGATCTTCTGAGTTTGGGTGGGGAGCAGGCCCCTCGTAATGCCAAGCGAGGAATACATTGCTGTTCCCAGGGGTGCCCATATTTACTAGGACACCTTTCACCCTAAACACCTTTCACCACAGCCATTTCTCTGTCTCTTAGACACAGAATAGACAGACTGGGACTGGGCCAGGTTTTGCCTCCTATGCATCAATAAAGGCGTGTTGACCTTTGTTTTCCAAGTGCTCCCCATGAATTTCTTCTTGCCTAAGTTAACTTTGTCCCTGCCTGAGACAATGGGCTGGAATATAGCTCATCTTTCATGCAGCCACCAGATGGCGGTGTTTCCCTTGTCATGGCCCAGAGACCCCATACTTCTTCCCCTGGTTTCAGTGCCTAAGCATCATCCTGTTCCAGGTGTGGGGTCTCCCTGCTGACAGTCATGGTGTCCCCATGTCCACTACTGGGATGTGGGTAGGACAACTCCAGCTTCTCTCAGCAGAATCTTATGCCCCTGTAGGCACAGAGCACATTCAGAGTTGGCCCAAAGAAAGCAACTTTCCTTATTTCTAGATGGGCAAGCCGTTGTTACCGACAGCTTTGGTCTGTGGGCCCAGTGGCTCATAGGTGCTGCACACTCGATTCTCGGGCTTCAGTGGACTTTCATTTCTCTATTCCTTATCTAAGTGCCCTCATTAGTGGCTTTTGATAAATGAAACCCCAGCAATTAACCTACAAGCATGAATGGGAAACCACTTCCCACACTATTTGAAGAGCAAAGAGCCCCCGTTGGCCATGACTGACTGAGAACAGAGAGAGACTGCAGGCAGAATCTTCTGATTTGATACTGAGAACGGGTGTTAGGAAGCACTCAGCCTCAGCCACCTCAGAGGTCATTCCCCCTCCAAGTACCCGATGCTGACCCCGGGCTGCAGTTCCCCTGCAGTGTGCCCAGGTGATTCACAACAGGCAGCACAGTAGTTAACCTAACATTAGGCATCAGCCTTGTGGGTTTGAGTCCTGACAGAATCATTTCTTTTGTGTTTTGGGTAAGTTACTTAATCACTCTGATCTGAAGTCACCTCATTGTAAAATGGGGATAATAACAGTACATACAGGTTTAGGTTCTTGTGAGAGGTAGATGAGGTAATATAAGTGAGACACTCGGGACAATGTCTGCAGGCTTAACAGAAAACTGTATGTCACACGACTTAGCCTCGTCCAAAGATCCCCAGAAAGAAGGACTCCAGGAAGGAGTGGAGGAGGCAGAGACCAGAGGTCTGAGTGGCACCCAGAATAATGGACATAGACATCATTTAGAGGATGGGGTGATGGCAAGCTTCATGAGGGCATTTGTACCAGGACCACGAGGCTGGGGCTGCTGGTCACTCAATCTGATCTTAACACCGCTGATGAACCATAGAAGTTGACCCTATAATTCAGGGGTGAGGAATGTCCTGCCCATGGGCCGTATAAGGCCCAAGAAATTATTTGGTCTGGCCCTGCCAAGGCATTGGGAGTGAGTTAATTAAATGTTTGGCCAAATATAGCAGGCTGACTTTTAAGATGATAATTCTGTATGGCCAGCAAATGATGTTATAAATATCCAAACGGCCCCGCAGAAAAAAGGTTCCCCACCCTTCATAATGGAAGGAGTTGACTAGCTGTAAGATGTGTGTGTGTGTGTGTGTGTGTGTGTGTGTGTGTGTGTGTGTATGTATGTGTATGTTGTTCTCATTTTTTTCCTTCAATCCTTCATTCTCTGTTCTGACAATTCATAATTACTCATTAATCTTTCATCATACTTCCTTCCTTTTCCCCACACTACCCTCTCTCCCTAGTGCTTTTTACCTTTCTTCCCTCTCAGGTTCCCTCATCAAGGCCCAACTCAGCTGTCACTCTGTCCTGAAGTCTTTCCCAAGTGTCCCCTGACCCCCCAATTCCATTTTCTCTTCTCTAGTCCAACCCTGTGCCTGTTTAACTTTGCATCCTAGGTGCCCCATCAGTTTCACCTTAGTCCTGGCCCTATTGCGCTTAGAGCACTTAACAATTAAATTATATGGTCATAGGAATAGTATCTCTAAACACATTTTTAAAAAATTAAACATTAAACATAAGGCTCAGCTTCTCTTTGACAGCCTTCCTCACCCAATCCGGATCCCCACATTGATTTTTGGAGGCATCCACTGTTACCCCTTTGAAATGTTTTCATTCAGACTTTTTGCTATTACATTTGTTTGTGCACTTTTGCTTATCTCTAGTACTTTCTACCTGCCCTGATGGTAACAGTTACTGCAATAACGTTGAATTTTTTTTTCTATACCTGTCTCATTCAGTAGGCTGCCATCTATTAAAGGGCACTCACTGTGTATTAAATTTTTATCTCCAGGACTCAGCACTGAGCCAGGCACACAGGGGTGTGTTTCCCTAGGTACCTGCCTAGCAAACAAGTGTGGCTGAGGGTGTGCACACTGGTATGAGGAGGGGAAAAGGACAAGGCAGAGTGTGGAGGGGGAAATCAGGCGAGGCACTTGGAGTGTAACCTCCCCACGTTGGCTAAAATTTCCTGGAGACGTCTGGGATCCCTACAGGAGCTGCAAGAAAGGGCAAAGTTGGAGCAAGCAGCTGAGCAGAACATTGAGTTAAGTGCAGCCGCTGATCCCTGAAAGGCCCTGCTCAGCCAGGGAGAGAGGCTGACCAGAGGGGGCAGGATGTGTGTTGTCACATCGGCAAAACCTCCCAGCCCCGTGGCTGGGTGTTAGGAATTGCTTGGTCGTTGAGACTCAGCGGAGAGGAGCGGAGTCGCTCTGTCGTGAAGATGCCTGTTGAGAATAGACAGTACAAGCTCAGATCTGGACGGTAGAAGGACTTGTGAATTATGTCGCAAAGCCTAGGGGAAAAGGTGGTGTGAAATGGCTTTTGTTGTTAGAAGTGTATTTTATGACCGTCGTTTGAAAGGCTGTTTGCAGACTGGAAGTGCTTTTGCCAGGATCCTCCCCACAGGTGGAGAAGGTTTTCTGTGTTTGCAGCCTGCCTCCTCCCCTATTCATCATCCCAGTCTCCCCTCCTGTGCACATGTCACGGGCCTCGCTATTTGAAGACTTTATCAGTGTTTATCTTGTAGTCTTTAATAAATCATTTGCTGATGGTGTGTGGTCCAGGGCATTTTACATGAGTGGAGCACCACCCTTTCCCACTTAACTCCGTTTCTTTGACATGTCTGAGTCATTTCTGTTTTGGCTTTCTCTCCCTGAGCTAGAAAATGGGGGGTGAAAGTGGCTGTCTCAAAATGCTTGTTTGGGGAGAGGGGGCATTTCTCTCAATCTAATTCTCTATAGTCATCAAAGGATGCACATTAATGCAGAAATATTTGTTAAAATCGAATAGTGCAGACCACTGACAATGAAGTTTGCCTTTCAATGGGGGGTGCACTTTAATCTCCCCCCTCCTGAGTCTTTTCAGTTCATGGTATGTTTTAGACCAGGGGTGGGCAAATGATAGCCCTCAGGTCAAATCTGGCTCCCCTTCTGACTTTTAAATAAAGCTTTATTAGAGTAGAACCATACCCATTTTTTTTACATATTGTTAAGGACTCCAGGAGGACTGTGTGATAGGTGAGCACAGGGTCTCAGCTCCCCTGACACACAGAGAATAAGCATTTATAGTTATCTTTTTGGCATGAAAACAACAGACAACAATACATTAAATATATATGTAATTATTTTTCTCCATCTAGCCCCCTTTTTTGTATACCCTTTTTCTGTTTTTCTCTTTATGTATTACTAGAGGCCCAGTGCATGAAATTCGTGCAAGGGGGGTGTGTGTCCCTCAGCCCAGCCTGCACCCTCTCCAATCTGGGATCCCTCTCACAATCCAGGACTACTGGCTCCCAACCGCTTGCCTGCCTGCCTGATTGCCCCTAACCACTTCTGCCTGCCAGCCTGATCATTCCCTAACTGCCCTCCCCTGCCAGCCTGGTTGCCCTTAACTGCCCTCCCCTGCCAGCTTGGTTGCCCCTAACTGCCCTCCCCTGCTGGCCTAGTCGCCCCAAACTGCCCTCCCCTGCTGGCCTGGTCAGCCCCAACTGCTCTCCCCTGCCGACCTGGTCACCCCCAACTGCCCTCCCCTGCTGACATCTTGGGGCGGCCATCTTGTGTCCACATGGGGGTGGCCATCTAGTGTGTTGGAGTGATGGTCAATTTGCATATTACCTCTTCATTATATAGGATTATTATTTTGGTCAGAGTAACGAATGTAGGTTTGAAGCAAACCAAATGATGCCTTTTGAGCTCAATTAGTTCATTTTCTAATAGATTCGATATTTTTGAGCACCTGTGATGTGCCAGATAGAAGGAACCTTTATCCCAGACCACATCCTAAATCCTCCCTCCTCCCACACCATCAGGGCCTTCAGGTTTCTCCTCTTCTCTCATGCTTTGTCAAGGTGTCTCCTTTCCTCCATTTGAGGCTGCATACCCTTCTTCTCCCCATAGATTTTGAATTATCATTTGAAACCAAGTTCCAGGTTTTGGTGTCACCTCTTCCCAGAATTTGCCCTACAGACACCTGGATTGGGGAGAATGCCTCCCCCATGATGAGCTCTCATGGCTTCCTCTGCATACCCCACCTAGAGCAGTGGTCGGCAAACTGCAGCTCGGCAAACCGCGGCTTGTGGGCCACATGCGGCTCTTTGGCCCCTTGAGTGTAGCTCTTCCACAAAATACTGACTTCTGCACATGGGCCACGAAGTTTCAGTCACACTGTACATGCACGCCTGCATGTGGTATTTTGTGGAAGAGCCACACTCAAGGGGCCAAAGAGCCTCATGTGGCTCGAGAGCCACAGTTTGCTGACCACGGCCCTAGAGCATGACATTTGGAGCCCTGATGATCATTTTTTTGCAGAAGCGTGATTCCTGGACAGAGGGACAACTGTGTGTAGTTCTTTGCCTGGAAAAGGGAGAGAGAGAGTGAGCAGACCACACTAGCCCTGTATTAGGCTCTTCATCTGCACGTTCTGATTCAGTCAACAAAAGGAGTCTGTGCTGAAGGCCTTGCCCAGGCGGGGAAAGTTGCACAGATGTGAAGCCTTGTCGCCCAGGGTTGTAAATCGGGCTAAGGTTAGAACCAGCTCTGACTTCAAAGTATTAAGTCAGATTTTGTCTGATGTTTCACAGCGAGAGGGAGGGAGTAAGGAAGGTTGGAGGGCCTTGCCATGAAGACGTGGCAATGCAGTGTGACCGTGTGCCACGCTAGAAGGACGAGACACAGAAGTTACATTCAACTCGGCCCACCAGCGCACGTGGGTAGAGATGGGGAACTTGGAAAAGGGAGATGTACAAACGTGGAGGAATTCCTTGTACTTTGTTAAAAAGTTGAAAATGAGAAAGCAGTTCTTCTTAAATCTGGAAATTTACTGAGGAACAGAACTTGCCTTGGTGTCCCCCGGCGCTGACCTCTGAGTCGCGGAGGCAGGGCTGACGCTCCCTGTGCTGGCAGATGAATACCTCCCCACTCCATGCTGGTGTGAAGTCCAGGCTCCAATAAAGACCGGCTCCCCCTGCTCCCCTGCCATTTTCCACTTGAAACCACACTTAATACCGACAGGTTCTTGGCAGAAGCCAGGTCTTTACCAGGGTCAAGTCGTTAAACGGAAGAGCCCTGTTCCAGCTTCAGGAGTTGAGCTCAGCTTCTCTTGGAAAGAACACCCGCCTCACCCTCCACCCACCTCTCCCCTAGGACTGGATTCTCTCCACCGAAATAGTCATCTCTTTATCACACCAGGGCGCTGGTGAGGCCATTATGTGGGATTTCTGGAATGAAGTCCTTGTTGGAAGCAGCGGCTTCCTCCCCTATCCTCCCCCTCCAGGAACTTGCGGAATGTGATTTTCCGTGTGCGAATCTGCCTTTGGACAGAGTGGTTCTCTTTGCTGGCGACTGCATTTGGCCTGGTCTCCATTCAACTTTCTCAAGAAATCCACTGCTGTTGTTTTGGCTGTGGGGACGGGCAAACGGAGTTGTGAATTGAGCCAGTCGTCTGGAAAATGCAGGCTCCAAAGATTTCAGCTCGGTGTGTTAGGAGACAGAGCCAATGATATAATGTTTGACCTGGGGGCTTACTGCCATGTCCCTGACTCAACCATCCTCTCATGTGACAGAAAGGGATACTGAGGCCCAGAGAGGGGCAGGCACTTGATCAGGGTCTCTCAGAACATTACTGGTAGATGCCATATTAGAATCCCAGCCTCACTGTCCAAGTCCATTCCCACCCCATCGCTTCTTCATGTGTCCCTGTATTACTCCTGCAAATATTTTAAATTCAGGTCTAAACCCAAGGAGTGGGATCACAGGGTACAGATATTCTGGAGTTTTGTATTTTTCTGGCTAATTTCTGTGACAGGAAGTTACGTGCAATGCAGCAAAGCAGACCAGGCTCTAGGCCCCAGGCACATTCAACGCTGGGTGAGGGAATATGGGGTTGAGAGCCAGGGCGACCTGGGTGTGTCACCCAGTCACCTAGGACTAGGGACCTGGGCCAAATAGCTTATTTTTTCTGACATCTTGGTTTCTCATCAGTACATTGAGCCTAATGTCACCCTTCTCCTGGGATAGTTGTGTAAATGAGATAATGTGGGAAATGCTTGGTAGCATAGTGCTTGCTTGCTACACATTGGCTGCTCCTCCTCCTCCTCCTCCTCCTCTTTCGTAGGTAGAAATGTGTCACCTGAATTATATTCACTTTTGAGATTCCTGGATTCTTGAGGGATATAGTGAGATAGTAAAAAAAGAGAAAAGGGAATATTTGTTGAGTATTGTGTGCTAAGCCATGTGCTTCTAGAACCATCTTATAATTAACTCTGGGATGTTCTTCACAGGACAACGGAGGAGTAATAAAATCTTTCTCTGAAAACTCTTATGTATGGCCACTCATGTTCACATACGGAATCCATGGATTTAGTCCACAGCATATATTCCAACCCCAGCCTGACCCAAGGTGGTGGAGATGTAAGACTGGCTGCTCAGTGGCTTCACCTTATCGCCCCACCTGAGTGTGGAAAGCTTTGGATTTGCCCTACCTCTTTTGCTCCTCTCCATCTGCCTCCAAATTTAGCTCAGCCCCTGGTATGGGCCATCAGCTAACTAGGCTCTGGGGGAGGGGAGGGAGGGTGCAGGGGGCAGGGGGGAACAAGGTGAGAGAAGTGTGCAAGACTCCCCTGTTCTTAGCACCTTCATGTGAGTTCTTAGGTCCAAAGAATTTCTCTTTTAGCCTTGAGCTGCAGCAGTGAAGACCAGGATGGGAGAGGGAAGGGAGTGAAAACAAAACC
Organism: Myotis brandtii; assembly: GCF_000412655.1. Taxonomy (NCBI): domain Eukaryota; kingdom Metazoa; phylum Chordata; class Mammalia; order Chiroptera; family Vespertilionidae; genus Myotis; species Myotis brandtii. Next base: position 11,140,289 of record NW_005356042.1, read on the forward strand.
TGTCTCCATACTCCATGTTCTTGCATGTGAAAGAGAGAGCTGTCGCATGAGAGAGAGATGATTACCCCTCTGCAGATGGGGAAAGTGAGTCTGAGAGCTTATACACCTTGCTCAAGGCCATATAGTGAGTGGAGTTGGGTTTTGAACATAGATCTTTCTGATCAAAACTGTATCTTCCCCTTAGCAACCCAACCTTAGCTCTGGGTTTTCACAGACCTGTGTTTGAATGTCATAATGTAATTTTGAACAAGCTGAGTTTGTACAGGAATATCACCTCCAGGGAGAAGGCCTGCCTGCTTTAGATCTTTGTATTAATCAGCTTAGGCTACTGTAACAAAATACCATAGACTTGGTGGCTTAAACAACAGAAATTTATTTTCTCATAGTTTTGGAGGCTGGAAGTGCAAGATCAAAGTTCTGTCAGGGTTGTTTCTGGAGAAAGCCCCCTTCCTGGCTTGCAGACTACAGTCTCTTGCTATCCTCACGTGCCTGGAGAGCGCTGGCATCTCGTCCTATTCTTAAAAGGGCACCAGTTCTATGGTGTCAGGGCACCACCCTTATGACCTCATTTAACCCTAGTCACCTTCTTAAAGGCCCCATCTCTAATAGAGTTTCATTGGGGTTAAGGCTTCAGCATATGATTTTGGAAGAAACAATTAAGTTCATGACAGTCTCTATGTTGGGGGTTTACAGAGTTTGTCATGATTTTAGATTAAGGATTCTTAAGAGTAATCAGGCCCAGCTATGAAAAAGGAGGATGATAGGGAGAGGGTGTTAGTGAAAGCATTTAGGAAAAGCAAGTCTTTTCCTCCCAATATAATTTTACTATAGGGAACCTCAGGGCACATATCTTGTTCCATTTACTCCTGGCTTTCTTTTCATCTTCCTGACTTGGTTTCCCCAAGTTTTAGGTAAAGTGGTTAGCATTGTATTGCTAGGTTATGTCAAATGCTTGTGAATGTAAACTATCATAATTCTATGCTGTGGTAATTACTAGTGCAGTTAATCAAATATTTCCAGATCCCCACCCCATCCCAGGAGCAATGTAGCTAGCATTTCTGTCCACCCCCACCCCCGAGTTAGATGTAGTTCTGTAACTTGCTCTGGCCAATGGAATGGGAATGGAAGGTTTAAGAGCCAGTGCACAATTCAGCCCCCACCCTGCCCCTCTGTCACTATAACCAGCAAAGCTCCAGATGGTGATTGTTCCATCCATCTGGTCCTGGAGGGACAACAGAGTAGAGCAGAGCTCCAGCTGACCAGCCATGGACAGGAAGCACAAGCAGGAAATAAACCCAGTTGTTTTAAGCCATCAAGGCTCTGGGATGATTTGTCCTGCAGCATAACCTCGCTTATCCTGCCTGTTCTCTGCTGCAGACCCAACACTCCTTCCTGTCTACACACAGGCCTCCAAACTATTCAGTTCCTAGGACTCCTGTGATGCCCACTCTTTTAGAGCTCTCCTTATAAGAAGATCTGCCAGTCACGGAGAACTCCTCGCTTACCAGATCTGGGTTTTGCGCTTTGACTGCTAATCTCATTTAGTCAGAGAAGGACCCTGTGAACTAGGTGCCACCGTCCCACTTTGCAAAAGAGGACACAAAGACTCATGGCGATAAAAGTACCTTATAACAAGGGACACAACTAGGAAGTGAGTTAGGTCTCCAGTCCAGATTTTTCCAACTCAAAAGCCCATGGGGTTTCCCTGACACTATATCACATCTCTTTTTCTGTGGGGCATGTCAGCATTTCAACCTCTGCAGTAGGGTCTGAGGTGTCAGCTAATCAAATAATATGAATCATCTAGTTCAGGGGTCAGCAAACTATTGGGCCAAATCTGGCCTGTTGCCTGCATTTATAAATAAAGTTTTATTGGAACATGGCCATGGCTGTGTGGTGCTTTTGTGCTCCAACTGTGGAAATGAATAGTTATAACAGAGACCATCTGGCCCACAAGCTTAAGATATTTACTGTGTGACTCTACACAGAGAAGATTTGCTGGCCTTTAATCTGGACAGACTAGGCCTCACTGGGAAAATTGGGAAACTGAGATCAGAGTAGTGGAGTATGCACTAAAATAGAAAATTATTTTTAGGCAGGGCTGTGCATAACAAACGATTAGGATAAGAAAATAATCTTCAGGATCTATGTGCATAATGATTCCAAAATTATATAATTTTAATATATCATTCATTTCTCCATGAAAAAAAGATGGCTATGTTTTTCCTTTTCTTAAAACGTCTAATAAACTGTTTTTTGATAACCCTAATCAAAGAGAGATTAAATGGGAAAAAAATCCACTCTTGAATTGATTTGAAATGAATTCTTACAATATTAGTTGATACCATATGTCATAGATAGCATTGTCGCTAGTTCAGTTCATTTGGCCTTATATCATGAGCATTTCCCATGTCATTAACATTTTACATAAGTGTAATTACTGATGGTTGCATAACATTCTGCTACATAGAAATGCCATAAGTTATATAATCATAAATATATATTTTAAGTTTTTCATTATACTGAATCTTTAAACATAAATCTTTGTCCATATTTCTGATTTTTTCTTGGCACAGATTCTTAGAAGTAGAATTCCTGGCCAGAGCATGTGAAGGTTTTAATGGTCTTGATTTATATTACAAATTTCTTTTTGAAAGAATTGTCCCGTTTATATTCTACCTTGAGGATGAGGGTGTTTGTCTTACTACACTCCCTGAACCGTTGTTTATTGTTTAAGTCTTTCCTATGCTGATATGTAAAAATAATATTTTACTTTAGTTTTAATCAGCATGTTCTGATCAACATTCAAGGTGAATGTTTTTTTCCATATGATATTATCTATTTGCGCTTCTGTTCTGAAAATACTCAATTCTAATTATATGCCCTTTTACTGGGAACTCAAAATACTTTTAGAACTTCCTTGATCTATGTATTAATCACTTTTATTGATTAGTGCTACTATTTTCACTTGTTAGTGTTTTTTAATTGGCTGTAAATGGCCCTTTCTGACCATAACCCCCATCCCTACCCCATCCTGTTCCTTCACTCCCCTCTGAGTGTGCTTTCTGTCAGCCTAATGAACTGCATTTCCTCATTTCAACCCTGTTCTCCTGGGCTACCAGTTTCCTTTGCAAACTGCAAAGCACTGTGCAAATGTTGATGATGTAATTGCTCAACTGTGACCTCATGGGCAGTCACTTCAGCATCACTGTTACTGGTGCATTGCCTTGACCTTCAGTTGCATCTACCAGGCTGATCCCAAATCCTCCATAAACCCATCTCATATTTAATGTGGGAGCGCTTCTAGAGAGAGTCTCAAAAGTGGAATTATTCAATGTATTTACTTGACACATACTCATTGAGCATCTACTATATTTCAGGCACTGTCCTAAGTGTTGGGGATATGTCCATAAACAAAGACCACCGTCCTCAGCTTGTACTCTATGGAGGAGACATACAGTAATCAATACACAAAAGAAATAACGTAAACTAGTCATATGTGCTGTGGACAAAGAAAAGGCAGAGAAGAGTAAAGGGGATTTGAGCCCGGAGGGTGGTTGTAATTTTAAATGGCTTGGTCAGGTTAGCCTTTAATAAAAACAAGAGCTCAGCTGGGATGGCTCAGTGATTGAGCATCAACCCATGAACCAAGAGGTCAAGGTTTTATTCCCAGTCAGGGCACGTGCCCAGGTTGTGGGCTGGATCCCTAGGAGGGGCATGCAGGATGTAGCCAATCAATGATTCTCTCTCATCATTGATGTTTCTATCCCTCTCTCCCCATCCCTTCCTCTCTCAGAAATCAATAAAAATACTAAAAAAATTTAAAAAGGTGAGATTTGAGCAAGGACTTAAAGCAGGTGAGGGGGATAGATGTGCAATATCTAGAGGAAGAGCATGCCAGACAAAGAACACAGCCCTCAAGAGGCCCTAAGCAGCGGTTCTCAACCTGTGGGTCTCGACCCCTGAAAATACATCCTGCATATCAGATATTTACGTTACGATTCATAACAGTAGCAAAATTACAGTTATGAAGTAGCAACGAAAATGATTTCATGATTGGGGGCCACCACAACATGAGGAACTGTATTAAAGGGTCGCGGCATTAGGAAGGTTGAGAACCACTGCGAGTGTATACCTGATGTGTTCAAAGAACAGCAAAGAGGGCATTGGCTAGAGTGGAGCAACAATGAATAAAAATTGTAGGAGAGAAGGACAGAGAGGTTAAGAAAAAGTCCAGGCTATGTAAGGTCATTCCAAGGAGTGTGGAGTTTACCCTGAGTGGGATGGAGGAGTGGGACCCCAGTACAGTGTCTTGAATAGAGTGACTTGATCTAACTCAGGCTTGAAAGGGACACTCAGGTTGCTGTAATGAGAAGCTTTTGCGAGGGACAGAGGTAGAAGTACTGGTGTGGAGAGGATGGCTGCTTGGTTCAGGGGGCAGCAGTGGAGGTGAGGAGAGGTTATCAGATTCTAGACATATTTTGAAACTACAGCCAACTGGATTGACTGCTAGACTAGATTTGAGGTCTTAGAGAAAGAGGAAAATAGGATAACTGCATGGTTTCTGGCATGAGCCGATGGTAGGATGGGCTGCCATCAGCTGAGATGAGGAAGGTCATCGGGAAGGCTTTAGGGTTGAAGACCAAGGATTGCTTTTGGACTTGTTGTATGTGAGATATCTAATTAGAATTCCAGGGGGAGGGGAGACATTGAGTAGAGTAGGCAGGTTACAGGAGAGAGGTCTGTGCTAGAAGTATAAAGTTGGGAGTAGCAGGGATATAGATGTTTTTTAAGCCATCAGTTTACACAATATCCCATGGGAGCGAGTACAGCTGGAGAATGACCAATTCCTTTACAAATCCGTGTGCTCTGATACCAGCTAGACTCTGGGTGCAGACTGCTAGTTCTTTTGCTTTTTCCTTGACTTACTGGCTTTGTGCTTTTCAGTCTGGGTGATGACTCCTGCCAAGAGTTACACAAAAGGTTATGTGATATCATATGTACTGCATCTTTCTTGACTTCATATATGATTTTAAAATCAGGAAAAAAAGTTTCCATTAAAATGATATTTTATGGAGTAGCATGCAAGTGAACTATTTTTTTTTAAGGAACCACAGTCTTTTAAAGAAAATTCATCCCTTTTCTAGGATTTCTCTCATCCCTCTAATTTGACCAAAGCCTGAAGGTATGTGTTTCCCAGGTTAGGAGTACAGGGTACTGTGGTGGAAAATTAGGGAAGTAACCTCATCAATTCCCCATTGCAGAAAACGTCCTTAACAACTTTATTTTTTATCTCACTTGGCTTTAGAACTTGTGATTGTTTCTCAGACCAGATCTCTCTTCCTTTGTGAAGGTTGCTAAAGCATGCAACATAGACACGGAAAGAATATTCCAGGGAGAGGATAAATGTATTTTGGGTCATGGCAGCACCCTGATAATAAATGTGTGGCCTCCTAGGGTGATGATTTTGTATTCAAAACTCTTTGGATGTGTGACTCTTGGAACCATTTGTTGAAAATACAGTTTCAGGACTTTGAACTTATATTTCATATAATTTGATTTACGTCACAATTTTCACATTTGTATATGAATTAAAATTTTAGTCTCGCACACAGGATACACACCAGCAAAGTAGGGGGGGGAACCCTAGGAGTCCAGGAAATAGTGGATCCAGCTTAGAAGAGTAATGAAGGGATGCCCTGGGATGGAGCTGGGCTATTTGTTTCTATAACACCGTTTATTTATATTGGATGGAAGGCTCCAGAAAAGAGATATTTTGGGGAATATCTCTAGAAATATTTAGCCATTTGACAATGACAAATAGTTGGAGAACAGAAAGGCAATTTAAAACTCCATGAAAAACAAAAAACTGTACAAGCAGAGCAATGTTATCATTGCACTTAACTTGGTTAATCACCCTCCTAGAGAGAGCCTGGAATTGTATTTCAACATAGGGCAAGACCCCTTTAGAGCAAAGAACATCCTTAGGATAAACCAATATTTATTGAACACCCGTTACATGTTAGTGCCTTCTTAAATGTAGTCACCTTTTAGTGCAACTTCGCTGTGGGAAAAATATAGAAAAAAGAAGAAACTAACCTTAAGTCATGCAGGCACTTGGTAGCACATTTGGATTCAAACCTGATCTGTTTGCTTTGAGAGCCTAAGTTCTCTTTTGCCCATCCTGCTCTCACCCAAGATTTAGGTAGAACAGTTGCAGGAATGAAATGACTGTCAGCCACCCTAAGCAATAGGTACAATATGTTAATCACAAATACATGAGGTAGAAGTCTAAAATAAAGCTACCCCAAACTGAAGCACAATATTTATCCCCAGCAGATGCATATTAATTAATAATTAGCCAATTATTTTACCATAGTAACAATGAGGGTAGCATTTATTAGAGTCCTTAAATTAGTGGTTCTCAACCAGGGGTGATATTGCCCTCAGGGGACATTTGGCAATGACGGGGTGTGCTCCTGGCATCTAGTGGGTAGAGACCAGGAATGCTATTAAACATTCCACAGAGCACAAGACATCCCCACTCCCACCCGAACAAAGAATTATCCAGACCAGACATCAGCAATGCTGAGGTTGAGACACCTGCCCTTAAAAAAGAGCATATGCAGAAAAAGGCAACAAATGCAATTGGATGAATATGTGGATTCTTTCTCCCTTTTTTTTCCCCCTCCAACAGATAATTGAGGTTTTTTGAGTGAATATTTGTTTTCTGACATTTAGCCATGAAGGTGAAAACTAGCAGCTACCAATGATGTCCTGTCAAGGTTTTTAAAGTGCATTGGTTTGTGGAGCATACGCTCTGTGTGTGAGGTAGGTTAGTGTATATATATCTATAGGCCAGTGTGTGTGTGTGTGTGTGTGTGTGTGTGTGTGTGTGTGTGTGTGTGCGTGTGCGCTCTTGCTGGTTTTGATGGGAAGTATAAATTGGGTTTTGGAAAAAGATGCCCCCACAACCCACTACCTCTAACTGTAAGCCTTCACTTCTTCCTATTAAGATTTCCCTTGCAACTTGGCCTCTTTTAAACTCCTATCTTGTGTATTCTCTCTTCTAATCTAATACCTCCGCGTACATATCTAAACATGATCAGTGACAGTTTTCGCTGCGGGGTGAGGCTTTCACTGACAAGGCCAGTGAGCGCTGATTTGAGACCAGCCATTGTGAGTGACTTCAGCTGTCTCTTCAAGTGACATCCAGCTACTTGAGAAAGGAGCGATGACGAAAGTTCTTTGGACAGAAAACTTTCGCTGACAAGAAGGTGACAGGTCCTTGCACAGCTGGTCTCTGATATGCCTCAGAAGGGGCCCCGGGAGTGACTAATTTGAGCCTTGCAGTAGCTGGGAGGAGGTGTGGGCCCATGCACTCCTAGGGCTTGGAGAAGGCTGTGAGACAGACGGGCAGTGGACGCAGGCTAGAGGAACCCATTGTTGGTGGGCAACAGGCCAGGGAACCCCAGCTGGTTAGAACATGAGAACATTGAAAATATTCATAGTGAATGGACATCTATTGTTTCTGCCTGCCCAGAACCCATTCTTCCTTCTCCTGGTAACAATGCCTCATTTTTCCTTTAACAAGCTGCCCACCTCTACTGTCATTTGGTTGCCCTCCACCCCCGGCTTCCTGGCTCCAGGGATTAGCTGATCCACAAATCCACATGCCCATTCCCTTCACCACAGTGACTGGCTCAAGGAAGGGCCAGTGGCCCAAGAGAAGCAAACAAGACTCAGGTTGGTACTTTTTGCCACAATTGCTGGAAAAGAGATGCTCTGTCTCCCTGCAGTCGGCAAGCTGTTGGTGGAAGCCTGGGATTTCTAGCAGTCACCATGTGGAAAAAGTTAGCTACAGGATGAACCAACTCAGAGAACAGAAGAGCTGAGAAATGGAGAGAAAGAAACAGTTCAGTCTCAATGAAATTGTTTGAGCCCCAAATTCAGCTGTGCCTGAAGGCCCCTCTATCCTAGACTTTCTATTACAGGAACCAATGAATTCTCTTTTCCCCTTTGCTGATTTAAATGGATCACAGAAAGATTTGTGATCAATACACATAGCTGCCATTTTTGCTTGCCTGCTATGTCCTAGGCACTGCGAGGTGGCCATTTATCTGCACAGTGACCTGTAGGGTAGGAACTACTGGCGTCTCAGTTTAGAGATGAGAAAACCTGAGACTCAAAGAGATTGGTGATGCCCAAGGTGGCAGCTAACGGGGGTGGCAAGTTCTCGGTCTTAAGAACATTGCCACTCCCTTTTCTGTGGAAAGTGAGGGTAACATCATGGGTTTTGGAGCCAGGTTTTCTGGTTTTGAGTCTTTGTCTTAATGCTTCTTAGCTATATGCCATGTAGAGGAAACTTAGCTTTTCTGTACCTAGGTTTGCTCCTCTGTACAATGGAGATTATAAGTAACTGTATCTACTTCAAGGTGGTTGCAAGAGTTAAGTGAGCGAAAGCATGTAAAGTACTTGGAACAATGCCTGGAACCCAATAAACACTCACTGCATGTTAGCTGTCATTATTTTCTGTGACTAAGAGTGGGCTGGGGTGGCGCTTTGGGGAAAGCTGTGCTCACTTACAAAGGGCACCTCAAGAGCCCTGAACACTTATACTGACTGACTAGACCGAAAGTTAATTATCCTGTTGATGTGGGAGAAGTCTTAAAAAATAATGAGTGTCTTAAATAGGTAACACATCATGTTTCATTTATTTACGTGTTCCGTAGTGTTTATGGAGTAACTGCCCAGTATCAGATGTTGGGTTGGATACAGACGTGAACAGATCAGAGTTCTTCTCTTCAGTAAAAGAAATTAAAGCACAAATGAGTTCACAGGATAGGGAAAGTGTGTGTACCCGAAGGGAGAAGAAGGAAAGCACTGTGGCCATTGTAAGAGAGAGGACCTGAAAAAGAAAGGCACAAGTGAAAGGTTTCAGGGAACAGATCTTGGGTAGGCAGGATTCCAATGTGCACAGTTAGGGTGTTTCGGGAGAGAGAAGAGTAAGCACCACGCCATGAGGAAGTATGGATCGCACGTTTATCTCTTCCTCAGTGGAAAGGAGCATTAATACAGATCACTGCCTCGTGTGCAAAGGGACAGAGGCAGGCCAAGCATGAGCTGGTGTAGAAAACTGCCTGGCCCAGGGAGCATGGAGGCCACAAGTGTGAGGAGTGGTGGGGAGAGATGGGAAATGTGGCCAGAAAGGTAGGCACAGACCAACCATCTGAGCAAACTTGAGGGATATGCTGCCTGCCTTGGGGAGTCACGAAAGAGTTCCACTGTGGGGACCTCCTGGGCAGACTTACACTACTCATCTTCAGGGCAATCGGCGGCGGCGGGGACTGTGATTGGTAGAAGACACTGATAACTGTCCAGAACTGGTATGTTTCCTTCCTGTGGCTGCTGTAACAGATCACCACACACTTGGTACCTTCAAACAACAGTTCTGCAGGCCAGAACTCCAAAATCAAGGTGTCCACAAGGCCATGTTCTCTCTGGAGGTTCTGGGAGAGAACCCTTCTCCTGTTCTAGCTTCTGGTGGCATTAGGTGCTGTTTGGTTGGGGCAGCACCCCACCAGCCTCTGCCTGTGCTTCTCACGGCCTGCCTTGTCCCTGTGCATCTGCACTCTCCCCCGCCTTTCTCTGGTAAGGACACCTGGCCTTGGACTTTAAGCCCATCCTAAGTCCAAGATGATCTCATTTTGAGAGTCTTAACTTAATCCCATCTGCAAAGACCCTTTTTCCAAATAAGGTCACATTCACAGGTTTTGGGGATTAGGACTAGGACATATTTTGGGTGCTACTATTCAACCTACCACAATAGATGATAAGCGTTTCAATGAAGACAGTGTAGTAACGATGGACATGAGTGAATATATTTGAGCAATATTTAGAAGATAATTGAGACTAATGCTTAGAATGTACGACGCCCAAGATTTATTTCACAAAAATCCTAAAGCAGGGAGGAAGTGAGTGGTGTATAAATGAAAATTTCCCTAAGTCAGGAAACTATTGAACCTGATGTGTATATGGAGATCATGATGCTATCCTCTCCACTTTTGTATCTGTTTGAAAATTTCCAAAATAAAAACATTTCCAAAGAAGATAATCAAGAATAGCCCACTTCCATGTTAATTACTTATTAATTAAATTTCAGTGTTGGTTAAGCAGCCACAGTGTGCCTGGCATCAGCTGAGTCCCTTGTTCATGGACTATGGGGTGTCCACTGATTTGTTTGTTTCTCCAGTGATATGACATTCTTGTTTCACCTGACAAACAGGCCTAAAGATTTATTTTGTGTGCAGGCACGCACATCTGTGACAAGATTTAGTCTTAGGATAAATGCCTTTTTATCACAGGCGAATGGGAAATTCACATCACCTTGTCCCAACCCAGAGCAGTCAAAACCTGTGACCATCCAGGACATTGTTGCCAGAAAACAGTTTGTTTTTCTTAATCATCTTATGTCACTTACAAGCAGGAATGAACGACAGCGGTCCCTCCATGACTCCATAAACTGTCATAGGGAAAAACGAGCCTATTAACTGCAGAGCCTATTTAACTGCAGAAAAATGCTCAAATGTTTTAATCGTCTTGTCTCCATAGCAGACTGTTGTTATCAGAGTGGAGGAGGGAGAAGCAGAACCCGGTGAAATATTAAATACAGACAAGAACAGGTTAGGAAGCGTGATTCTGTAGTTTAATGCACTTTTTTTTCCAGATCAGTTTGAGTTTTGTTGTAAAGTCTGGTATAAAAATGATGTCAGAAGAATGGTTTGCTGGGTTATTTAAAAGCCTGCATACACCATTGACAAGGTATGTTGTTGACAGTTAAAAATGACATATCTATTATTCATGGGGTCCCCCCTGACATGGATGAGGTTGCTTGAACTTGGCGGCCATAAATGAAAAAAGAGGAAAGTAATGGAGTTTGTAATATAAACCTTTGCTTAAACGTGTCTTGGACTATTTCGGGAGCTCAGTATTGCAATTTTCCAGAGGGACGACCAGCGCGGGGACATCTGAGTCTGATGTAAGCACCACTTGATGGAGTTTTCTTTTACCCTCCTTCCAACCGCTTATCTCAGTTTCTTCGCTATAATCTTCATTTGGGGGCCTGCCTTCCTCTGACTGCAGTGTTTAGGAGCACACCCTGGACTGAAATCTCAGCGATGCCAACTTCTAATTGCAAAGCCTGAGTTTGGCTGTTCAGCCCCCTCTCAGGACTGGTTTCCCTGTGTTTAGAATGGACACATTGATTTCTAGCTGTTTCAGATGGCTGTTGAAAGAATTCAATGGTATGATGCATGTGATATACTAAGCACAGTGTTTGCCCTGTATGAGTCACTTGGTAAATGTTAGGTGTTAGTTAGTTTGAGAATGGAGAGATGTACCGGGCCTCAAAAGCAGTGAGAACAGAATGAAATCCACATGCTGAAGTGTGGTTTGCAGACCTGCCGCAGCAGCACCCCCAGAGAGCTTGTTAGAGATGCAGAACCTCAGGCCGCACCCTCGACCTACCACTGAATGAACATCTGCAGGTGAACACGATCCCCAGATAATTTGTATGCACGTGAAAGACAAGTGCCGCACTCACTCCTGTTACAGGATATCGGGAGGGAGGGTTTTCCTATTGCTCCAGAGCTGGAAACGCAGGTGTGAAGGATCCCATTCATTTCAGAGCGCTGTGAGTAATTGGAGCTGGGTACTCTTCCGGACTCTGACTCCTGCCCAGCTTTCTGAGGGTCTGCAGAACTGACTCTACAGCTTAGCCGAAGCCTGGGGGTGGGGGCGCCAATGATCAGTCAGGAGTTGGCTTAGAGGACAGTGGATTTGTGAAGGTTTCCTTCTGCTCCCTGAGAGCCCAGCAAGGACTACCTTCTGGAGCATCACCATTGGAGACCGAGGATGCTTTAAAGAAGCAGAAACAGGCATGTCATACCCATGGGATGATGGCTGAGTTGGGACCTTGAGACCCAGCCTGGTGATGTCATTTTACCAGAGAGGAGCGTGGTGAGGGCATTCTTGGGAGATATTAACGTGTGTCCCCTGGAATTTGGGAGTATATATGAACATAAGGAGTAGAGACTAATTCTTTTCTTCTAGAGATTTCTGAAGTCAGGATGTGTTTGGGAAACAGCTGAGGAAACTATCCATCCCAGACCCTTTTGACCCCCAGGAGCTCAGAAAGGGACCTCAGTGGTTCCGTGGCTCCATGTGAAAGAGCGCGGAGTAAGAGGAGAATCAGGGCCCATGATTCTGCCCCCTCTCAGATGGGGTGAGTAGGGACATGGATCATTAGTGTGACTGAATGAGAACAAAGCTTCCCATCCACAGGGCCCTCAGTGGTGGACGTGGTTAGGGTGAAGTTGCCCACCGGCCCAGAAAACCATGGCTCCTCTGTGTGGAGACTGCCATATTGACAAAGGCAGTGGGCAGCCAAGAGAATGCTCAGGCAATGACAGAGTGACTGTGCTGCTTCCCTACCATCAGGCAAGTGACCATTTTTGTCCTAGATCTCAATTCAGGGAGGAGATACCTTGGAACCAGCCTTGGGTTTCCCTCCCTCCAGAGTGCTAGGAAGGGAGGAGTGAAAGTGGAAACAGCTCCCCTCCAAGTTCCCTGAGCTACAGGCCCAGCTGTCTGAAGGGAATGGGAAGGCAAAGCTTTGTCTCCATGCCTGGAACTGGTATTTGTTGAGTCCCTGCTATGTGTCAGTTTTCTCCAGCATGTGGTTGAGTCAGAATTTGAATTCAACTCTGGCCCCTTTCAAAGTTAAGGCTCTTCCAGGTGAGAGTTACTGTATTTCCCCCCATTTCTTTTGAAAAAACCCAGCAATTGAGAAATCTCATCTCTAACGGAGCCTCAAGTAGACATATGCACTCTTTCGTTTAGCCAGAGCCAAGAAAAGCAGCTGGGACTAGAGGTGTCCAGGGGCTGGAAGCCAGGTGTGCAGGATTGGGGGCCTTTCTTTTGGTCCAGTAATTGAGGAGCACCACTCAGCCAGCCTGGCCCCCCTCCCGTGGCTCTGAGATGGATATGGGGTGAGGCGAGTTGAGGTGTCTGCAGTCCTGACGTGTAAATAATTCCACGGAGATAAATGTTATCTGTGGAGGTGTAATTCCACTTCACTCGGAGGCTTTGACCATATTTGCCCATGAGGGCAGTTTGAGGCCTTTCCCTGAGCTGGATTTCCAGGGTGGGACCAGCTGGCCATGGAGCCGGCCAGGTGGATCTCAGTTTGGGAGCACTGGATTCATTTCTTCACTTTGAGCAGAATCCTGGAGCTAAGGAGAGATTCTTTCAGGAAATGCTGTTAAACTTTTCTTCCTATTTTTGGTTTAATTTTTTTGTTTCTGTGAAGTGCAACATCTTCTTCTATAAAACGATGTCTTCAAAGTAGGTGGCCAGGACATTACAATAATTAATTTTGCATCTCTGGTAGCAGATTCACATGCCAGAGTAGTTTGTTCTTTTTGTGAAAACCCCTTCTACCTTCAAATGCACCATAAAGCATTGAAGAGTGGCTCCCAAGGGAAGGGGGCCACATTTAAGTCCCCCCAAGGGAATGGCAGTGGAATTGATGCTGCCTCTGCATTCATGCTGCATATAATTAAAGTTGAACTGCCTAGAAAAATAGAGCATACATTTTGCCAGCCCAAGAACGCTTCTTGCTTTGGGTGGGAATTCCCTTTTCCTTCGTGGATGAGGGCTCCATCCATCACTGCCCTTCCTAGTCCAATTTCATTAACCTGAGCCTGTGTTCATCTTGTGGCAGCTTAATAACCTTTATTTGTGGAATCCCTCAAAGAAAGCCTTGGTTATAAATCCCACATCACAGAAATGAAGGCATAAATGCCAATCTGTGTCACTGCTTAATATTTATTATTTTAATTAAAGAAAATGGATAGTGACATTTATTAGGTCACAAGTTACTTGTTAATGGCAACAAATGCCAAAAAAATTACCGATTTTATGAGCAAATCTTGGAACGTTTCTCAATGATTATTCAGTTACGCTCTCAATGTGAGTCATGCTCACAATGCATTGGGCACATTTTTGGGAGCCAGCACTTGTTTGTGGTGGGACACACTTCATGTAGAGGAAAGCATCACCTTACTGAGAGGTCCTCCTCTCAGGAGTCAGGAGTGACTGGTGAGTTCAGAGTTACTCCCCGCTCCTCCAGACCTCTTTAGATGTAGTCTTCCTTTCTGAGATAATTATGTGTGTGTGTGTGAGTGTGTGTGTGTGTGTGTGTGTGTGTGTGTGTGTGTATGTGTGTAGGTGGTAGGTTGCTTCTAAGAACACTATAGAACAAATAGGGTTTCAGGAGTCAGGGATGTGTATCAGAATTTTGGTCAATATGTGAGGTATCCCCACTGAAGTAGCAGTTCAGATTGGGAAATAAGTACAACAGAGTGATGTCTATGCGGTTCTCAACCTGTGGGTTGCGAACAATGAAAATACATCCTGCATATCAGATATTTACATTACGATTCATAACAGTAGCAAAATTACAGTTATGAAGTAGCAATGGAAATAATTTTATGGTTGGGGGTCACCACAACATGAGGAACTGTATTAAAGGGTCGAGGCATTAGGAGGGTTGAGAACCACTGACTGGCTGGAGACTTACGTGGTGTTTGAACATAAATTGTTTCTCTTAATGCTCATACTGCTACCATGAGAAGCATATTTTAGTATCTTCATCCATTTATTTATTCATTTTGTCAACATGGATTATGGAGGTTAGTGATTTTAGGGGAGAGTTTATGACTGAGAAAACAAATGCACGATTGTTCGGTAACTGGTGCATGGGTCGACAGCCTGTAAATTACAGGGCTGGCTTATGGAGCCATCATTGGCATAACTTCACAACCCGTGCTCTTACCAGTTTTCCACTCTGCCCCTGCAAAGGTGTCTTCTAATGATGGGATTTTGACCATCCTAGTGAGTTCTGAGGAGCTCCTGCTGCTAAGTGATTTTTTGTTTGTTGGGTTATCTACCACTTGGTCACAGGGCTGCCCCTTAGGGTTTCACACCCTTTTCCTGTGTTCCAGAACCAGCCTTCCCAAAAGTCCCCGTTTCTTGGAGGCCAGGACCTAATAAAGTCAGCCTAGTGTTGGGTTAATAGTTTAATGTGTAACCCCTTCCAAACACAGCTGGAAGAAGCTACACTTTTAATCAAAGAATGAAATCTACCAAAAACTACCCATTGAAGGGCAAAGATCCCCCCGCCTTTGTCAGTGAGGTCTTCCTGAGCAGCCTCATTCAGATGCCATGACCGTGTCAGACACCTCCCTTCTGTCTGAGCAAACTTTGCCACCCCTGCTGGGTAGAACACTGAGTTCCCACCAAGCCCGTGAGCTGGAAGCAGGGTGATGTGCTGGGAGACTGCGAGCTGGGAGATGGTAGGAATGGAAGAGAGGACAGGAGGTGGTCCTAGACCCCACCGAACATCCCATCCAAATCCACAAATGCCCAGGATGTGTGCCAGTCCAACAAGGAAGCAGACAGGACCTTCTATAAAGTTCTGTTTACCAGGGTTTTTCCTCCTTTGGTTCAGGTACTTTGCTGCGTGAACAGGCTAAAGGACAGTGCTGAGAACTTAAGGCTGACTGGTTTCTTTAACTGAAAGTGTTAGCTTGTTTATAAACATAACTGGTTGTCATCTTTATTTTGATGTATATTTATATTTTATTGGTGGGACAGTATTAAAATACTGGGTTATATTGTTTTTACTTCAGTATGCTAGTAATTGTTTTATAATTTTTTAAAAAATATATTTTTGTTCATTTCAGAGAGGAAGGGAGAGGAAGAGAGAGAGAGAGAGGTAAAAACATAAATGGAGAGAGAATCATTGATCAGCTGCCTCCTGCATGCCCTCTACTGGGGATTGAGCCCACAACCTGGGCATGTGCCCTGAATAGAATCGAACTGTGACCTCCTGGTTCATAGGTCGATGCTCAACCACTGAGCCATGCCAGTTGGGTTGTTTTATTCTTTTAGATCAATGACAACAAGAATAACTTTGTTCTAAAGATAGATACAGTCAATATTTATGAGGAGAGCTTAAGGATAAAGCCTCACAGAGAGAGAGGCAAAAACATGTGTACACACTTTAATAGCTGATAGCTCAATTTTGAAAATTAAATATATTTTAATAAACACTGCCTTTATAATTATTCAAAGTTTGTGTATACATTTTTGTGGGACACTTTATAATTTTGAATGTGTTAGCCATTATGCTAGGTATTTTACATGCATTATGGCATTTAATCTTTTAAGATATTATTTTTCTACTTTACAAGTGGGGAAATCAGGCTCAAACTCATTCCACCAAACAACCAAAGGC
This sequence comes from Myotis brandtii, assembly GCF_000412655.1. Classification (NCBI taxonomy): domain Eukaryota; kingdom Metazoa; phylum Chordata; class Mammalia; order Chiroptera; family Vespertilionidae; genus Myotis; species Myotis brandtii. The sequence goes on from NW_005356042.1 coordinate 11,156,649, forward strand.
TATAAGATTAGTTGCTCACAATTGGTGTGTATTCCCATGAAACCTCTGCTCTTGGGGCACTGTTTACTATACCAATCAATTGTAGGACTTAAATGATGAAGAGTATTAGTACTAAGATATACTCTCTATAATGAAGATTATTGAGTGTATCTTCCTCTCTCCCTCCCTCCCTTCCTTTCTTTTTTTCCTCCCTCCCTCCCTCCCTCCCTTTCTTTTCTTTTCTTTTCTTTTCTTTTCTTTTCTTTTTTTTGTATCATAATTATATTGGCCTCATAAAATGAATTGGGAAGTTATTCCCTCCTCCTCTATTTCCTGAAAGTTTGTGTAAGAAGGATAATATTTATTCCTTAAATAGGTTATAGCATTCATCCGTGAAGCCGTGTAGGCCTAGAATTTCCTTTGCAGAATAGTTTTTAATTATAAAATTATTTTTTCAGCAGATATAGCACTATTCAGGTTTACTACTTCTTTTTTTATATATTTTATTGATTTTTTACAGAGAGGAAGGGAGAGGGATAGAGAGTTAGAAACATCGATGAGAGAGAAACATTGATCAGCTGCCTCCTGCACACCTCCTACTGGGGATGTGCCCGCAACCAAGGTACATGCCCTTGACTAGAATTGAACCTGGGACCTTTCAGTCCGCAGGCCAACACTCTGTCCACTGAGCCAAACCATTTAGGGCTGGTTTACTACTTCTTGTAAAGTTCTGGTCATTTGTATCTTTCTAGGAATTGTCCACTTCATCTGCATTAAATTTATTATGATACATTTTTCATAATAGTCCCTTATCATTTTAATGTAATTTATATCCCCTCTTCCATTACTGATAATTTATGTTTTCCTTTTTCTTTTTTGATCAGATAGGCTAGTAGTGCTCAATATTAAAAATCTTTTTAAAGAATCAACTTTTTTTTTTAATTTCATTTAATCGATTTCCCCTCATTATTATTTCCTCCCTTCAGTTACTTGATTTAAATCTCTTTCCCTTTTCTAACTTCTTTCTAGCAATGGATCATTAATTTTAGACCCCATTATTTTCTAATGTAATTTTTTATTATTTATTCATTTATGTTTAAGAGTCAACAACTAAATTTTTTATTTTTCAATTACAATTGACATTCAATATTTAAATTATATTAGTTTCAGGTGTACAGCACAGTGTTTATATAAGTTTTTAAAGCTATAAAATTTCCCTCTAAGTACTGCATTAGATGCATCACCCATTTCTGATACAAGGTGTTTTTCCTTATTCTTCAGCTAAAAATATTTTTTCAATTTCCTAGTATTTTTTTCTATGAACCGTGGAATTATTTTGAAGCATGTTGTATATTTTTAAATATATTTGAGTATTTTCTCGATATTTTTCTTTTATTTATTTCTTATATAATCCCATTGTTTCACATTGACTTCTTTTAGTGTTTTTCTCATAATATCTTTTTTAAATTAGATGAAATTTAATTTTTAAAATTTTTAAAATATTTATTGTTGAGATTGTATATCTTAATACTCTCCATCATTTAAGTCTAACAATTGGTTGATGTAGTAAACAATGCCACAATAAACATCTTTGTGTGTGTATGTCTATGTTCTTGTCTTTGTGGTTTGCTTAAGACAGATTATGAGAAGTGAAATGATAGATTTAAAGAGTATGAAATTTTAAAAATAGTATTATATGTCTACCTAGCCAAGTTGTCTTTCATGTATCTGCCGCTCTTGCCTTAGCTCACTGATCAGGATTCCCATTTCCCTGGAGTTTTGCTGCAGATTTTACTGTCTGCATGGAACACAGAGTCAGCAAGTGCCTCCTGCAGATGTACAATGTGGCTGCTTTGAGGAACAACCGAAGTTCTATAAACCTTGTGGATTCCACAATAGGCAAACAGCCTCTCCCATTTTCTGTCTCTAAATACACGTTCTTTTCAAACTTTAGGGCTATAAAAGCAATTTTGCTACTCAAAAATTCTGGTCATATCCTTCATGCCTAGTCCACTTTTATTTTTTAAAGGAAGAATCTTCAGTCTTTAAAAAATATTTGAGATCCCCACAGAGGGGCCTTAGAGATTATTTTCTTGGCACATCTGATTTCTTGGTATCTATTGAGGGTTTTGGAGCAACCAAGACCCTCACAGGCTGTGTAACATTTTCTTTCTTTCTGAACATCTTGCAGAACACTGCACCCACCTGGAGTCCTGAAATCAGGCCATAGGGTTTCTTTAGTATCAGCTTCTTTATAGCATAGTGGTATCCCTAGATCTCTGAGAACGCATATCCTCCCCCAAGTTCCAATCTGTCTCCAAACAGTCATTGCATTTATAGAAACATATCAATGCGCTCCTATTCTAGGGCTAATAATGAGTCTATGGTGCAGATGTACACTGTCCTGGGATTTATAATAATGACAAACAAGTCTTTCAAATGTATGCTTAGTTTACACCGGCTTCTTCAGCTTATTGGTGTGAACAAGGGTTCATTAACCATAATAACCCACACATAGTAACAACCTCCACATTCAAGCAGGTGCACAGCCTTTGAGTATATGTGACTCACGCCTACTGTCTAATTTGTCTTGTTGAGTCTCACTGTGGTTTCTGCTGGACACAGCTGAATCTGCTGCCACTAAGGCCAACCCAGATTCAAAGAGAGGAGAATTAGATTTTTCCCTTTCAATGGGAGGAGTAGCAAATACAGCCATACTTAATTTTCCACAAAATGGGGGAAAAAGTGATTGGTCAGGAAAACAGAGCCCCCACATGTGTTATGGGGAAATAAGTTTTTTATGTGATCCTGGCTTCTATAAATGTGGCAGAAGTCCAGGTGTGATAGTTTGGAAGCCAGAATATCAGAGACACAGTCGCTGATGACTGAGGCTTGACCCACTGGAGTGGATGGAGAGGTCACCGTCCCTGGGGAGGGGGAAGAGCCTCTACATCTAGCACCACTCTGCACAGTGGGAGCTCACGGAGAAGTCTGAGAAGCTGCCACATTGGGCTGCTACAGTGTCCCCAAAACAGTGGCCTCCACATCACTGCCACCGTCCGAATTTCCTGTGAGTCTCTGTCACTGGGAAACTCTAAGCTGAATCCCTATGAGAAAGGAGATTCTACAAAGGGAGATTCTAGAAATGTAGAAAGGAGTGATGGCAGGGTCGTCCTAACCACAGATGTTCCAGCACAGAGACTCTTTCTATGTACCCTCATACTATCTAACACATACTCTGCACTGCACAGGAGTTCCATAAATACTGCCCTTCTCCCACTTCAAAACTTACTCCTGCTCTTTGGAAACCTTGCACCATGCTGGGATGGGAAACGCGGAAGTCAGCCACAATGACACACCTGAACTCTCAGCCCAGAGACAGATAGACAGACACTGAGACAGACAGAGTCTATGTGGTCTATGTGCTGCCAGGGTGCTTCAGCCCTCAATACGATCCTTCTAAAGAAGATGGGAGTGCTTTGGTCATGTTGCCTCTCATTTCAGGGGAAGAGATTCAGTTGGCTTAACGTGTGTCCATTTAAATTGAAGATACTCTTGAAGCAGTGATATGGTCTATGACTTTTGTGTAAATTCATCTCATTGACATTGCTCACTGATCTGAAAAGATTCTTGTGAGCTGCGTTAGTGTTAGCTAGGGCACGATGAATTTAAAAATGGCTCACTGGGCGCCCTGTCAAAGAGTCACCATTATGTAGCAAGGCCTCAGACAGGAAGAAGTATGAGATGAATAGGGGTATCAGATTTGGGGGCCATGAACAGTAAAAGGATGATGCACAGGCACTCGGGACCTAGAGGTAGGGGATAGAAAATTCAAGGAAAGGTGTGTGTGTGTGTGTGGGGGGGGGGGCAGGGAGAGAAAGTGAATATATCGCTGATGAATAACATTATTCTTGAAGATTTGCTCCAAATAATGCATAAATATTCAAAAAGAGTCTATAAACAGAGAAGAATGAATGTCAAACTCTTAGATCTCTCTGATTTCTTGAATTGAACTAAAGTGGTAGACAAACTGCTAAGTGGCATGAATTCTTTGGTGATCCACTGGTAGATTACAGAATTGGGGTAGAGGGACATCCAGTGTAGGGCTAGGTGACTTGGACACTAGGTGATTGGGGAAGCCATCCATCTCCCTAGCCCTGGTCAACAGCATAACTCAATTTCAGGCCCCATTGGAAGGTGGAGCTAGAGTGGCAGGTACAGTTTCTATCTCCTCTTCTCTCAAGATGGCCCAAAAAGCTGGGAGTTGGCCTTGTACAGCAGTAGCCAAATATTTCTGATGCCTAAGCAGTCTGTCATGTGAGGGACAGCTATCAGGGGGGCATTTTCTTCTCTCCAAGGTTATCGCTAGGTGACTAGCCTCATGTAGCTGATCTCTCAGTTGCTTAAAACCTTTCACTGTTCATTGATTTAGCATTTCAGGTCTTACCAGTACAATCAAATTCTCCTTCACTTACTTGTACCTATTTAAACAACTAATGCCAGAGTTCCTCCTTGTGTTTTTAACAAACAAGGAACCTTGGAAGTCAACACAAAGAGTGAGAAGAGAGGGATTTTTTGCATATTTTGTTCTTGCTTTCATGATTGGTGGCATCTACACTTTATTGACTTCCTGTCTCCTAACATGATTTAGGTTGGAGGTTATCATCTTCATCAACATCAACATCATCATCAACATCATCATGAACATAATCTTAATAGCCATTATCACCATCATAATGGCTAGTGTATCTATTGAGAACTTGCCCTGTGTTCAAGGACCTTCTAAGGGCTTAACATGTATTATCTAATTTGATTCTCAAAAGAAACTTAAGGGTTTGCAGCTGTTATTATGGATTAAGTGACTTATCCAGGGTTATACCTTAGATGCAGATCCTTGGTTGGAACTCAGAGTTTAGGTCTTGTTTTACTTCAGAGTCAGTTGCTAAACTTTTCAGAAACTAAGTGATCTCAGCAACCATGGGAAAGAGAAAATTTAACAATTCCTTTATTCTTCTGTTGCTTTTGATGAATTTACGGGTACTAGCCTGATTCTTAAAAGAAAAACATGCAAAATTACTTTTTATTATTAATCTTTACAATATTGCTTTGATTTTACCCCTTTTATTTTCAACAATGTAGATGCTTCTATACTACTTCTGTGTATTTATGCTTCTAAGAGTGATGCTATAAATCATTCTTATTAAATTCTAGTTCATCTCCATACTCAAGACCAAGATTGTCAGGAGAAATTTGGTTTTCAAGGTCTTACAGAATAGCCTGGACTATATTAGAGGCACGTTTTATAGATAGGTAACTCTAACATCATGGGGTATTAGGGCAGATCAGGGAGGAAGGGCAGATCAGGGAGGAAGCAAAAAAAAAGAGAGGTGAAGTGATCATAGTGCTGCAGAAGAAAGCTTTGTGAACCAGCCTTGGGAGAAAAGGAAGTAAAGGCTACGATAAGTACTCTTTGGGATTTCAGTGGAGTCTCCATCTTAAAATGGGGGCAAGCTCGGACTTCAGCTGAAGGGAGTGATGAAGCCTGGAAAAGGACAGGGACTAAAGTTATATGATTAATATGGGTGTTGAGAAATATGTTCTTGGAATATGAGGAGAGGCTGGGCGGGTTAATCATTTCCCTGTTTAAAGCACCTGTAACTCCTCAGTAGGATCAGGGTTGGGGGACTGACTGAGGATAAAATATCCTTTTGTCTCTCTCTTAGTTCCAGCCTCTTCTCCTTGCCAGAAAACCAGCTTTCAGTCCTTGGACACGTCCTGCTCTGTGTTTTGGCACCAATCTTTTACCCCTCAGTCTCTTTGCAATTAAAGAAGCAATTGCAGGGCCAGCGAGTCTAGCAGTTTAAAGGAGAGCTTGTCTCATTGAGACACAATGTCAGATTTCAACCATTAACATTTTCACATTTGTGTGCATTGTGCCCCATTTCCCCCCCTGATAATTTACTCCTTTTTGGTGGCTTCAAATTGCCTTATAAGGAATAGTTTGTGACTAGGTCAATTACACTGTGCTATCAACTGAATGTCTGTGTCCCCTCAAAATTCATATGTTGAAGCCCTTACCCCCTAATGTGATGAGGTTTGGAGATGGGGCCTTTGGGAGAGAGGTGATTGGGTCCTGAGGGTACAGCCTTCATGTTGGCATTAGTACCCTTATGAGAAGAGGCAGACAATCTCTCTCTCTTTCTCTCTCTCTCTCCCCCTTCCCCTCCCTCCCTCCCTCTCTCCCTATCTCCCTCCTTCACCTCCCTCTCCCTCTCCCATGTGGGCTTCCCTCCCTCCCTATCTCCCTCTCTCCCTCTTTTCCTCCCTCCCTCCTTCACCTCCCTCTCCCTCTCCCATGTGGGCATACAAGAAGACAGCCATCTACAAACCATAAGAAGACAGCCATCTACAAACCAGAAAGAGGCTCTCATCAGGAAACAAAAGGCCAGTACCTTGATCTTGGACTTACCATCCTCAGAACTGCAAGAAATAAATCTCTGTTGTCTAAGCCACTCAATTTTAATTTATTATAGCAGCCCTAACTGACTAAGACACATTGTTATAATGGAAAATTTTGAAATCCTTGTGGGAATGAAAAAAAAGCCTTTTAAATTAAGAATCAGTTGAGAATAACATAACATCATGGAAATAGCACACACTTTGAAGTCATACAGAGTTGGGACTGTGTCCCAGTTCTCACACAGGAAGTAGGTGATTTTGGACAAATAGCTTAATTTCTTTGAATGTCAGTTTCCTAATCAGAAAAATGGGGAAATTGCTTTGAAAGATTCAAACACATAAAATGCTTAACAATGAGCTTGGTATATCATAAAACCTCAGTAGGAAGTAGTTTTTATTTATGCCCACAAGAATTATTGACATTTTGCCTGATAACACCAATGGGGAGGATATGAAGCAACTGGAATACTCATACATTGCTGGTGAGCATGTACATTTGGTACAACCATTTTGGAAAACTGTTTGGCTGGGAAAAGCAGAACATATAACCAGCAATTCCATCCCAGGTATATACCCAACAGAAGTGCATACCTATGTTACCCAAAAGCCATGTAAGGAATGATCATGGAAGCACCATTTACATTAGCCCAATTCCCAAACACCTCAAATGTTGGTGGATAGTAGATCAGGCAAAGAAAAAAAAACGAACTATTGCTACACAAAACAATTCATATGAATTTCACAAGCATAACATTAAGTAAAGAAACCAGACATAAAGGAATACACAGGTAATGGTCCATTTACATAAAGTTCAAAGGCAAGCAAATGTCAACTATGCGGTAGAAGTCAGAAGGTGATTACCTTTGAGGATAAAGTAGCTTCTGACTAGGGGATAACAAGAGGGTGGAAGGGGGTGGGTCATATTTTTCATGTTCTTAATCATTTAATGATCTGGTTGCAAGAATGGGGGTACTTTGTAAAGATTCCTTGAGATGCACTTATAATTAGTGCACTTGTCTGTGTATTTTTCATAATTGATAAAAAATGTTTAAAGCCAAAGATGTTATTTCTCTTTATTATTAGCTGTGTCTAGAGGGGTTTGCTTTGACCCTCTTGCCTTTGGGCCCCTGCTCTGGCTGGAGTCTCTTGCTGTGAAGGCAAGTCCAGTGCTCTGGACTCTCTGTTGTCAGCTTTCTGCCCAGTGCCCTGGGTATTCTCAGAGACATCATTGTGAAATCGGACTTGACTCTCCTGTTCAACAAACTCTTCCCTGAGTAGGGAGGAGACAGCAGCCCTGCCCCGCAGGCATGATGTCTGCCAGCCCCTTGGAGCTCTTGGTTGATTAAACTCTATCTTGCAGAGCTTGCAAAGTCTAGTATATTGTTGAGGTCTAAGCCACTGGTGGGAGGCCTTGGTGGAAACGCTCACATTCTGAACCAAAGAATTAAGGGGAGTTTTAACTGTGTGCTTGGGAACAAATTTATCTTTGGATTCTGGTATAAACTACACCATGGCTAGAGAGATATCTTTTCTTAACAAAGGAGATTGGCTAACTAAAAGAAAGTCATTTGAAGCAGTAAGCAAAGTTGGTGGAAACTTCTATAACCTCCATCTTTTCTATTCTCTCAGGGACCTATATCTTCCAAACAAAAATACCTGGGCACCTAGTACATACCAGACTTGGTATTTTGTTTACACATATACAGGGTGGGGGCAAAAGTAGGTTCCTATGGAAAATAATACAATAATTAATAAATAATGCAAGAATAAATTCTGTGTTTCCTATACTCACTACTGTAAACCTACTTTTGCCCCACCCTGTATTATCTCAATTTGATCTTTAGATCAGCTCAATGATAAAGATAGCATGAATCCACCTAGGAAGCATTAGTCTATCCTCCAAATGAGGAAACTGAGTCTCAGAGAATTTAAATAAGTTGCCCATGGACACAAGATGATTGAGTCATCCACAAATAGCTGATTTTTAGATGTATCTGCTTGATGGCTACAGCTGAGAATCACCACGCTAACAAGTACAGTGAATTTCGTACTTGAAGAACCGATGAAGTTGCACTAGGATTGTCTTCACAGATGGTCAGGGACAAATCTACAGGTGAGGAAAGCTCAGCAAGGAAGAGTTGAACAAGACAGGAGAAGGCCTCATTGGCATCTGTACCATCACTTTCCTTAATTTTTGGAAGTCTCTTTATTCTGTCATACTATGACTTCATGGTTCAGGTAGCAGGTCTTGAATTACTGGCCAGACTGCAAGCTTCCCAGGGTGGGAATGCATTCTTATTCTCTCCAGTTCTTACACAGCATCTCGGCTAGGACTGTGCACTTGGTGATTCCCCAATGTACATTTGATAGTCAGACTTGGCCACTACCACATCTCAACTGCCATAGAAAAATGCTGTGTACTTGGCCCTTGGTCCTTCTCCGTAACCTCTGATATGCCCAGAAAATGGAACTCTTCAGGACAGGGGAGGTTTTCTTTTGTCAAACTGATGGGAAACTGACATCGCCACTCTGTCCATTCATTATGTCAGTCACTGCTATTCAAAAATGGAACTCTTCAGGACAGGGGAAGTTTTTTTTTTTGTCAAACTGATGGGAAACTGACATTGCCACTCTGTCCATTCATTATGTCAGTCACTGCTATTCAGTTAACTCATTCCTGGAAAAACTATTGATTAAAGATCAACCACAACAGTGGCCCAAATGACTGGAGTTGCAAGACCACATCTTGGGGCACCCTGCCAATTCCCTGGACAGTTCTTCTTGCCCAATTAAACACCTTGCATCACCCTGACTGCCTCTGCATTGACTTCACTCCTCATTCACCTGTTATTGAACATTAAAGGCAAACTCAATTTTAAGCAGATAAATAGAGTTTAGTGGTAATGTGCCGTATGACCTTTGAAGTGACAAGATGACATTAATTTTTAGGGATTCTACCTTCTCAGGCTGTCACCCTGGAGCATGTAACTTGATGAGAAGTGGAGGTCTCTGCATTCTGAGGATGTACTTACAGTTTAACATGCTGTTTCAAATGTAAGGAGGCTCTCTCTTTAATTTTTTTTTTCACCAGCTTGACAGTTTTTCAAACATATTCACTGTCAGCCCTAACAACCTGTCAACAAATGCCATTATGTGAAAATTGCCAAGACTCGCTTGAGGACTGTGAAAAGTGACAGACATGCCACACGGATAAGTTTCTCAAAAACCCAGGGCTGAAACTTTTGAAAGACACTCTGGCCCTTCGAAGGAAAAAATGAACAGTCAGATCTCGGGGAAAACAACAACAACATACCCTTGTCATATCAGATATCTGTTTCTGTCCCAGGCAAATTAAGGTGTATGTGAAAGAATAAACCATACAGAGGACAATAGCTGCGGAGATCCGAGGCTACGCCGTGCCTCCACTGTTATTTGTGAATCCAAGAAAGCAACAGAAAACCACTTTTTTTTTCTTCCACTAGAGAATTTAAGGGGAGGACTCTTTCATTTTTAGAGTGAATATTTCTGGGGATAGAAGCGGGAAGAAAGAGTAACTTAGATAAAGCAAAGTGGCGTCAACATGAGCCTCAGACATACAACAGTGAGACTCTAGAACTAATCTTCACATTGGGACGGAACATATCTTCACAGTAAAATCTGAGGGAAATAGTTTGGTGTAGTACAAAGAACCTTGGATTTGAAATCAGGAGACCTGGATTGGAAGCCTGGCTCTGCGAGTTCAATGTTGTCTGGCCTTGGGCGCTTTGATTGACAACCCTTACCCTCCTCCCGCCTCAGGTTCCTAATCTGTATGGTGGGAATGTAGCACTCATCCCAAAGTGTTGTCATGAGGATTATGAGTTAATGTATGAACAGGACCTTGCTCAAAAATTGGAGTTGAATTCTGAGACTCAAACTGACTTGGCAAGAGAATGTCTCTGACACCAAGGGTCACATATGTCATTTTAGATGTAACTTGGCTCTTCATTTATAACTAAGGTTTCTATTTATCCAGTTCAACTCAAGTGAGATGTTTTGTGTTTTGCCTTACATTTCAAACCCAAGACAACCCACCCCTGAACACTGGTGGAGAGAGAGGGAGGCAGGTGACAGAGGAAAGAGGGAAGCCGACCTGGACTGCAGTTGTGTAGACCTCCCTGTCCAAATGACGTCAGTCCTTTCTTGATTTATCCACAGGCCTGGGGCTTCTAGATTTGCTGTTGTCTGACTGGTTTCCTCCTTTTTATTTTAGACTCCAGAGCTTGCTATCTGCATCTCTCTTACATCTGACTCTCCCAAGATGATGAATTCTTCCCTAAAGAGGAGTTCATGTAGGAGACCCACAAAGGAACCAAGAGGACACTTTCCCAGGGCACTCTCCATAGAGAGAAAGGGTTTGCTTCAAGTCCTGGGTATTTTGTCTTAAGGAAACATAGAAAGGAGATATTAAAACAGAATTATGGTGAAGCTTCCTGGGGACCAAGACTAGGAAGTAGAGTATGAGATCAGCGGGCATTTCAATGCTGGGTATACTTGTCTCTGTTACTCAGGGTTCTTCTATCACTTTCATAGCCATCTCCCCATCCTCAGATATATCTGGGTGCCCTTTGTAATCTTAGACTATCTTATATTTTCCTATTGTGACTAGGGGATCTTCCAAAGGAGATGGAACTCTTTTCTTTTACTGTGATTTCTCTTTGGACCTTATGTATTGATGCTGAACTCCTGGTTTAGAGGAACTTCTTTGATGCTACTCAAGAAGTATTGAGCCAGCAGGAGCTCTCAAATGCAGATTGGCTGGTATTAACTAAAGGCCCTCAATATCCCAAAGGACAAATGCCTTCTGAACTGACTGGGTGCAAAAATCCATATTTGCAGTTCATGACCCCATTCTTAGGATCTGCACTACTTATGGTCAGATGTGGGGATTATTGTGATGATGCATGGAAGATGGAAAAGGGCTGGGGAGACATGCACATAAGGCTGTGGATTTGGTCTGTGTAAAGGTTTGTAAAAATCTTGACCTTGACTCTTGTTTATCAGATATGACAAACGATGCTCTTTTTAACACAGTTCAGCTTCTCTGAGCCTCTGTTCCTGCCAGCTGTGAAATGGGAATGATGTCTGTGTAAGAGGATGAAGTCCTCACTCTGTGGCTACCTGTGGGGTCTGATTTAGGTGGTAGCCATTGTGGTCCTAGCCATTTGCAATGATTGTGCTTTTGGAAACCATTTGACTTGAGTTGGTATCTAAGTCTCTATTCTGTAAAAGTGATGAATTTACTGTTGATGATAATGAAAATAATATGATAGTCCCAGTTCACTTATATTCACTTTGTACAATGCCTTCTGCATGCATAATACCATGTAACCTCCCATGTAGAATCCATCATAACTGGGTTAATTATATACCTCTATTAAACCCTTTCCAAAGATGAATAAACTGAGGGTCTAATTGAGGTTAATAACTTTCTCAGGGCTATACAGCGTCTGAATGGAAGAGCTAGTCCCACTTTTGTCAGGTCCAGGGCTAGAGACCAGCTCTCAAAGACACATGAGTTTCACAGAGTCTAGCACTCAGATTCCTAGAGTCCTTTATGCAGCTGCAGAGTTCCTTCAATTTAAACTTTCCCTGTTCTTCTCTTTGCCATTGTGCCCTTGGGAGCAGAGCCTTCACCTTGATTTTGGCTGTAACTCCCATTAACTCTAATGGGCGCCTAGCACATCTCCCTCAGCATGTTGAGATGAGATTATTTCCCATCCAATTGTTTTAATGTTGTGGGTGTTGGGTGAGTCTCAAACATTTAACCTTTGGTTTTATTGTAAGTCTCAGAGCAGACAGGGTGTGGGCAGAAGATAAACCAGGACACAGATGCCAAGAAAAGATTCATTGGAGATGACTCTATGAGAGCACAGCATATGGAATAATAGAAAAATAATTACAAGTGCATTTGAGAAATGGATGGATCATTCTGTTTTGACTTTGAATGCTGATAAATATTGCCAGAATGGAGAAGGGGAGATGCTAGGAAAAGGAAGAAAGATAGTGCATGTTATGTAAAATTTTGATAGAACAGCAGTTTATTTTTTCATTAATTAAATAATGTAATAATATTCCTGAGTTTGAAGCGTGCATCGGGGTTTTGTATACACAATTCTTTTATTTATCTTCTGTTCCTCATGATTATCTTGTAGGGTTTGAAGGTTCAAGGGTCTGGGCTTTGGATGCCCTTGTTTTGAGTCCCACTAACACCATTTATGGGTTTGTGACCTAGAGAAATATAATTAATCCTTCTGATAGCAATGACATATTTACCTCATGGAGTAATTGTAGGATACACACACACACACACACACACACACACATATATGTATATATACATATACATACACACATATATACATATAAATACAGCTAAATATGAAAATAAATATATGATATATATATATATATTTCAAATAAGCACAGGGATGGGAAAAAGTACGTTTACAGTTGTCCATATGGAAAATAATACAATAATTAAATAATACAAGAATAAACTCTGCTGCCCTGACTGGTTTGGCTCAGTGGATAGAGTGTCGGCCTATGGACTGAAGGGTCCCAGGTTCGATTCCGGTCAAGGGCATGTGCCTTGGTTGCGGCATCCTCAGTAGGGGATGTGCAGGAGGCAGCTGATCGATGTTTCTCTCTCATTGATGTTTCTAACTCTCTATCCGTCTCCCTTCCTCTCTGTGAAAAATCAATAATATATATATATTTTTAAAAAAGA
>NW_005356042.1:11170613-11179309 GCF_000412655.1 Myotis brandtii
TCACTGGAGCAAGCAAGCCTCCCTGCTCGCTTCAGTGCATGGCTGCTGGCTGCCATCTTGGCTGACAGTTAATTTGCATAAGGATATGCTGATTAGCCAATAGGAAGGGTAGCGGTCATACGCTAATTACCATGTTTCTCTTTTATTAGTGTAGATTATATTATATTATATTAATTACCCTATACAGGCTTGGAATTTGCCAGGTGTTCATTGGATGTTGTTATGTTAAAGCTAGTATTTCCATTATTTCCTTCAGTCCACATCCTCCATTTAATAGGTGAGTGGGCAGAGGCTCAGGAAGGAGACTTAAACCACTGTGGTCACACAGCTCATTCAGGTCAGGGAGGGAACATGAGGATAGGCTCTCCCAATTCCCTTGGTGTCAATTTTTATTGGTTAAGGAGGATAAATAGTTTGAGAAATGTGATTTTCTGAATTTTTCAGAAAGTCTTTCCCAATTCACTCTCAGTTGGCTCAAGTTGTGTCTAAGAACATTTTCATACACAGCCAATATGCCATCCCTTTCTCCCCCGTCTCCTGGCTCATGGTGGCAGCTGCTCCTCTAGCCGCTGTGTTTGATAGCCTCTTGCCTGTTCCTCTTCCACTGGGAATCCTGGTCCCGCAGTGCCCTCAGTCTCTAAGTTCCAAAGCCAGGCTGATTGGCTCTCTGGTTTCTTACAGCAACCTTAGCTCTTTCATCGAACAAAACCTTTTATAATCCTCTTCTCTCTCCCTACCATCTCAGAACAGGTTCCTAAGTAATTGCAAGTTGCCATAAGCAGCAGCTCTCTCAACTTTCTGTCCTCAATTTTGATCTCAGACTGCATTTATGACTTCAGGGTGAATTCCATCTCAATATGATACAGTTCCTGGGCATCACACAAGTCCTTGGACCTATCATCAACCTTGATGGGAATGATTAATTTCAGTCCAAAGAGGCCGGTCCCTTAGGTTTTCAAAGAAATGGACACCTTTCCTGATGCTCCCTGTCATGCACCTGCTAGATAAATCTATCTGATGCTTCCTCGGAGCATTTATGCCTTGTTCTAGGAATCTTCCAGTAGTTGTGTGCATCAGACTGGCTTCTGCATTGGGAGGCAAGTTTTATATGTGTGTGTGTATATATACATATATATCATAATATATTTGTTATGTGATATATACATATATTTCTAATAATACTCAGTGTTTCATTCACTGCCACCATGAAGCTCTACTTAGATTTTGACACATACATAGTGCTTGGTAAATGTTACTTCTCTTAAGTTTAAAACTTTCAAAACTGGGAATAAAGGAGAAAGAATCTAAGGAAGCTCTCAGGGAAGGTTCACAAAATCAACTTTCCTAACATTTGGAGTCTAATATGGAAATTAGAACATATTCACTCTCTTATTCGATCTCAGAGGGCTTTTGGTTCCTCTTCCCAGTTTTGGGTAAGTGTAATGGGGTCATCCTAATTATGGGTTTGAGCTGGGTATCAATTGTTATCTGATGGCTGTTTATCAGGCTTAATTGAAACCTGGCCGCCTATGAAAGGGTAATGGTAATGCTTGCAAAACCTTCAGGGCTGGTGTCTGAGCCTGTTCTAAAAAGGTTTATCAAGTCTCCAGATGGATGCATGAGGGCTTCTATTAATGATGTTGTTCAGAGAGGGCAAGTTTCTGAGTTAACAGTTTGAATATATCACATGGAGATGAATCCGTGCCCAATGCACATCTCACCATCCCTCTTTTTCTCAACACTGGAAAGTTCATGGTGGAAACCACATAACCCCTAACATTTGGAACTTCTCTCTGGGAGACAGAAAACTGAGATGGCGGTCTCCTGGTTCTAATAAGCTCAGAAAACATTTGTTCTGATGTCAATCTGATCATGCTACGTACTGCTTTAAAAGCTTTCAACATTGCCCCACTGCCTGTGAGATAAAGATCGTGGTCATTAACAAGGAGAGCAAACCCTCATCAGACACCTGCGCCCCATACAACCTCCTCTGTGCATTTCCTTTCCTTCCGTGCCATATTTTTAGGTGTCTGTTTTAAAGGGCTGTAGGATTTGTTTTAAACAGTTTTAGTGAGAAACAGAGACATGGAAATGACTGTCATGAGGAGAGAAGCTTAGCAAGGTGGGGATGAGTGAAAAGAGATATGAAAGTAAATTTGAAAGAATTACTAGTATAGCCGTTTTCATTTCTTTTTAAGTAGATATCCAAGAACTAACTTTATGCAATGACACTTGAAACTATGGTGAAGTACCTTCAGCAAGCAATACTACTTGAGAACTGGTCCTTGGACTCTCTACATTCCATATAATCACGTGGGCCTATGCCACAAACTTATGAATTCAATTGGGTTTTTACTTACTGTTATACGTGGATATTTTCAGGGACAATGCCCTTCCCTCTCCTAAAATTGGTTTTCCTCCAATTCAGATTCAAAGAACATTTGTTAAACAATTGCACTTTTCAATTACGCTTTCACACCTCCTTGGTGATGGTGGTGTTTATTCTTATAGATAAGGAAACACACATTCAGAGGGTAAGTGACTTGCTTGAGGCCACACAGCCAGAATTCAAGCCCCAATTTGCTCATTCTGAATTCTGATCTACCTCACTGTTTAGCCAAGTATGGTTATATAATATGTCTTATTGTTGACTTTTTTTGGGGGGGTTCTATTCTTAGCTACAGAGTGACTCTTCCAATTAATCATCAAAAAAGTCTTTGAAGCTATTTGAAACCTGTAGTATCTCTAATGCAGACCATGCCTTGGGTAGAAAAGGCACCCAGCCATCCCTTTGAGATTTTATTTATTCATTCATGACGTGACTATTGACTAAGCATCTACTCTGTCTCCCAGGATGTGCTGGGAGCTGGGGATGTAGTATTAAACACAGCTAATATTTAATATCAGGAAGCAAATATTCTACTGGAGGGAACACATAATAAACAAGTAAACAAATAAATAAACAAAGTAGGTAAGTAAGATCCAGTGCTAAGGGCTTTGGAAGAAATAGGGAGCTGAGAGAGATTCCAGTGAACTCTGGCTGAGAACTCTGTTAAATGGGGGTGGACACAGAGAAGGACACTTAAGCCAAGACCTGGAGGATGAATGATTACTAGTTTATGGGCCAATGTTGGGAAAAGCATCCCAGCTACAGGAAAGAGCGCTAGAAAGGCCCAGAGGTCAGGACTTCTGTCTTGAGGAGTTTTGTTCTGTTAGCAAGATCTGACAAAGGAGTCCAGGCAGGTGGTACAGGCAGTGCCTTCCACCCGAGGGAGTCCACTGGGCATCTAGATAGTCTCCTAGTGACCAGAAAACTTCCAGAAGGCCAGCTTATTGCAAACCATGAGATTGATGCTCCTAGAGGGGTGGTGAAGCTGGCAAATGCCAAGAATGCTGCCTGAGTCTGGAAGCAGTGGAAGCTGAGGTCAGCCCCAGAACACAGAGGCCTCTCTCTGTCTGCCTGGGGCGGAGGCAGACAGCACGAGTCCATCATTTCTGCTGCATTGCCAGCAGTAATTCGCAGCTGGTTGTTGCTAAATTGTGGGATTTGCTTCTTGGAGAAAAATAATTAACACTGGCAGGAGTTTGATTGCATTAATTCACAGAAAGAAACACCCAAATGATAAATCCATAGTGGGAGAACTGCCCATATGTTACAGATTGGCTTAACATGGTTGAGGCATTAAATAAAAGGAGTCTGGGAAACAAAAACCTTTATCAGCTTTATTAGCATTGAACTCTGCGGCTTCCAGTGGGGCTGACACACTTAATTAAAGATGCTCTGGTCTAATTAGGTTGCACATCAAATATACAAATCCGAGCTTTTAAAAAGCCTAGCAATTGGAGTTTGGATTCTCTCTAGTGTGCATATTTACTTCACCCCAACACCAGAACCGTCTCCAGTGAGATATGGACACTGTTAGGCAGTTCCACTCCTTCTAGAAGGAGTAGGCATGCTGCTCCTTTGTGCCAAACCTTTTTGCATCCAGAGACAGCTGGGGATAACAAACTGTGTCTTTCTTCCTTTATCGTAAGAAGAAGGATGCATTTTGGAGAGTTCATCTGGAGAGCTGTTGGGCCATAGCTCTGATACAACATTGTTTGGCTTATTTATTTAGATCATTATCATTATCATCACAATCGTCACAATTATTACTGAGAGCCTACTTTTTTTAAAAAATATATTTTTATTGATTTTTTACAGAGAGGAAGGGAGAGGGATAGAGAGTCAGAAACATCAATGAGAGAGAGAGAGAACCTGGGACCCTTCAGTCCACAGGCCGACGCTCTATCCACTGAGCCAAACCAGTTAGGGCGAGAGAGCCTACTTTTTATTGGTTGCTATTTTAATTTGCAAGTTTTCTTACATTGTCCTGGCTTTGGGCAAGTTACTTAACATCACTTGTCTGCATTATCTACTGCTACTTATAATTCTTTAGTGGCTAAAAGAACAGACATTAATTATCTCACAATTTCTGTAAGTCAGGAATCTGCATATGGCTTAGCCGAGTCTTCTGTTTCAGCTGTGGGCCAAGCCTCTGGTCTTATCTGAAGGCTTGGCTCAGGGAAGATCCACTTCCAAGTTCACTCTCGTAGTAGTTACTGGCAGGATCCCTTTCCTCATGGGTTGTTGGAATGAGCACCTCTGTACTTCATTGACTGTTGGGTAAAGGCCTTCTTTGGTTCCACAAAAGATTCTGGAGGCAGCTCAGAGGGAGCTGAGATGGACATCCATGATGGAAGCCATAGTGTGTTCATAGAATCATCTAGGAAGTGATAGTAAGTCCAGTCCACAGTCAAGAGGAAAGGGTTACAGCAGTGTGTCTATCAGGATGCAGGGTCGTGACTGCTGTCCTAGAGGTTGCCTACCACATCACTCTTCTCTGGTTCTTTGGCTATCACACAATATTGCTGGGGGGGTGGGGAGGGTAACATGTCCATCATCACAAATGCTCTCCTGTACTTTGCCTTGAAAATTCTCCGCCTTCCCCTACACAGCAATATTGTGGCTCATTATTTCACATGAACCTGGGCACCCAGGAGTCCCCTGAAGATGCTTAACCAGAGCTGTCTTCTCAGGCCCATCTGAAGAATTATCTGACCACATTCAAAATTGAGCTGTTCATTGTTTCATTCTCTCAGAGCCCTGGGAGCTGACGCCTATAAATTAGGGATTTTCTGTGTACTTGTTTGTTTAATGTCTATGTCCTCTATTAGATTGTCAGCTCCGTGAACGTGTGGGATCCTGTTGGTCATTGTAGCCTCACTGCCCAGCACAGGATTTGGTACATAATGGGCAGCCAAGAACCAGTTGTAATTTGAATAAAGAATGGAAGGATATGCTCAGCGATATTTCAGTCTTCCATCAAGACCAACCTCAGGCTCAGAAGGCTTGGGATAAAATCACAGCTCATTAACTCGGGGAGTTTTTAAAGTGCTTTACTTCTCAGAAGGTGTCTGACAGGAAAGAAGGTCTGCCTCAATACTTGTTACAGATTTTGTTGCTGCTGTGAGTTTAGAAATGAGAACTGTCTAGTGGAGGGCTAGTTATTGGCATTTGGTCTATGTTTAGTAGAACCTGAAGAAGTTATTGTTACAGATTTTGTTGCTGTGAGTCTAGAAATGAGAACTGTCTAGGGGAGGGCTAGTTATTGGCATTTGGTCTATGTTTAGTAGAACCTGGAGAAGTTTTTATTCTTAAGTGCCCCATTTTGTTCTCTTAAAATTTTTTTAAAAAATATATTTTTATTGATTTCAGAGAAGAAGGGAGAGGGAGACAGAGATAGAAACATCAACGATGAGAGAGAATCATTGATTGGCTGCCTCCTGCACCCCCCACACTGGGGATCAAGCCTGAAACCCCGGCATGTGCCCTGCCTGGGAATTGAACCTTGACCTCCTGGTTCATAGGCCGATGCTCAACCACTGAGCCACGCCGGCTGGGCTTCTCTTAAAAATTAACCATGATGTGTGATATATGCAAAAGTGTCCTAAGTTTGGAATAAGTCAAAATCTAGGTTAGAGTTCTGGCTCAGTCACTTACCAGCTTCATATCTTTGTTATTTACTTCTTTGAGCCTTGGTTCCCTCATCTGGAAAATGGGGTTAATATCTCCCATATCATGGAGTTGTAGTGGAGTCTGTAGAGAATTAACAGTGCTCTGGTGTTCAGTGGGTGTCACTGAATGGTGGTTACTACTATAATGGATACTCTCGAATGCAACAGCCTCTGTAGAAGCTATGTGGTGATTCAATATTAAAGCCGATGATATTAAAATGGTTTAGGATGCAGGAATGCCACGTAGATTTCTTACTGGGTTCTAATTCTTACTGTGTAATAGTAGCAGCCCATAGATTTGTGTTGAGAGGGATTCTAAAGTTGCCTGCAGGCCCGAAGAAAAGGGTGCCGTGAACGATTCACAATCACTGCCCTGTTAATAGTGGCAGTGAATACATTGGTAGTCTCTGAGTCTTCTTTGTAAACTGCTCTGGTAGTCCAGTGTCGTTAGTTAAAGATGAGGGAGTTGAGAATTGCATAGGGGAAGGAATAAGCAGGGAGGTTGGGCAGGTGTCTTCTAGAAAATGCCTTGTCCCAGCCCATCCTGACCGTGTCTCCCCATGATGGCTCACCAGGGTTGCCAAGCTCCTCCACAGGGGGAGAGGGTCACATCCAATCTGTGTGTTTAGCGATCCCCTTTTGGTGCCCTGTGTTTGCCTCTAATATGGACTCTGAATTTGTTTGCTCCAAGTTTCAAGGCTCATTAGGCAGGCCAAGTTTGGCTTTCCCTAGAGTTCCTTTGTAGACGGTGGTCAGCAACCTTCGCTTTGATTTCTTTGATACTCCTCAACCCGGCTCCAGGCATCACTCTTCACTGGTTCTTAACTAAATGGAGGGTTTTCTTTCTCCTGGAGGTGGTTGACCTTTATACCAGCCTTGCTGATGATCTGCAATTATTAACCAACCTAACAAAATGGTGATGGGGAAAGTGCACAAACGACCAGAGACATTCTGTGGAAAGGACCCCAAAGTGGGACGGTTTTCAAAGGTTTGCCCCCATGAGGTGAAGTGAAATGATGCATGCAGACGTGTTCAGGAAATTAAAAATTACCATGGCAATGCTGACTGTTCTGTTGTTTTTCATATAGGATTTAAAAAACGACTTTTCCTCCTGGTGATTTGCAAGACAAACTCTTAACTTTCAGGTCTTATCTTAAATGTCACCACTTCAGAGATGCCTTTCCTGACCACCCTAGTACTAGACCGCCCTTCACTTCTTGCTACTGCTTTAAGAGACCATCGACAGCTGAAATAATTGGTTATGGATCGTTTCATGTTTCATTTTTTGTTTGTTTGTTTGTTTGTTTATTTATTTATACCACTTTAAGATTCATGAAGGTGGCCATATCTATCTAGTTCACCAGTCTACCCCCTAAGGGTGAGGTTCTTTTAATTCTAGCTATTCCATCCCACAACTTCAATTTTATAGATTTATCTGGAATTTGTACAGATGTCTTATGAAGACCAAATTCATAATAGACTGTTATATAAACAAGAGTCAATATATTGATTTACTGTGGGAAATTTCATTGCCATAGGGGTAGGAGTACTTGGGTTAGGTGTTCAGGGCTATCTCTGGGACTCCTTCCTGCCTGGAACTTGTCACCTTATCCAGATGCCCCATTTTAACAAATGGCACCATTACTCACACAACTGATTCAGCTTATAACTGGGGACTCTTTCTTCACATGTTTCTCTTCCTCGCTCCATAAATCTAAAGGATCACCAAGTCTCTGTTTTGCTTCTTAGTTCAGGTGTGTGTATGGACAGGGACAACAGTGTGGTGACTGCAGGGGGAGGTGGAAGAAAATATATGGGGGATAAATGGTGTTGGAAAAAAATAAAATAAAATAAAGGGAAAAAGAATGATCACCAAGTCTTACAAATCCAGTCTCCTGGATGTTTCTTGAGTTGGTTCACTTCCCCACCCTCATCTGCACTCCCCAAGTTCAGACTCCCACCATCTCCACAATAGCATTGCCTACTAAATATTTCTTTACTTCATTGGCCCTCCATACCAGACTAGAGCAACTGCTTCAAAACTCAGTTTGGGAATTAAAACCAATCATCAACTTCTATTAAGCCTCTGAAATGAGCTGTCTCCCCTCTGTTCAAAAGATGATTGTGCCCTGCTGAAGAGTCAAATGTTAGATGACTGACCTCATTTTTCTTTTCTCACGGAAAAAGGATCCTTGCCGGAAGCCGGTCCATCCTTGCTGCTTGACACAATTTTTCTTTTCTCACGGAAAAAGGATCCTTCCAGTTTGGGATCAGTTTCCCTCCCAGGGATGCTCTTTTCTCTTTCTTCCTTAGCCACCACAATTCATCCTGGACCCTAGCACCTAATATGCTCTTCCTGAATACTATCTTAAGAGGCAGCTTTCTATCTGGTCTGCCTCTCTAATATGGCAGAAAAAAATTAGTGTTCAAGCTAGCTCATATTAGTGCCTGTGGGCTAAATCCTAGCTGAGGAGGGTAACAGGAGCGCTTTCCTAGGGCCTCAGTTTCAGACAACTAGAAGAATATTTTCTAGCACATCAATAAATTATTTAAAACACAATATATAAAATCTTTCTCTCTCTCTCTCTCTCTCTCTCTCTCTCCCTCCCTCCCTCCCTCCCTCCCTCCCCCTTCCTTCC
>NW_005356042.1:11179367-11207569 GCF_000412655.1 Myotis brandtii
CCTTCCTTCCTTCCTTCCTTCCTTCCTTTCATGCTTGGTGAAGACACCATGGGAAGGTTTCTTCTCAGGGGCAGTATTCCCTACCACACATCTGAGGGGCCTTAACCCCTCCCCTAGAATAAAGAGAAAAAATAGCCTGTAAATGCATCTCCAATTACATGACACATTTCACAAATCTATGATTGCCTTACCACCTGGACCAAACTCTTACTGTTTTGATGTACACCCTTCCAAATATCATCCCCCTCACCCACCAGTCCTATGAGGTTGCTATTGTTAACCCTATTTTAAACATGATGGACTTGAGGTAAGGAAGATTAGGAAATGTTCAAAATTGTTTCCCTGTTAGTATCTGAGCCAAGATTTGAACCTCCGTCTGTGTATCTACAACACACTGTTTCTTTCTGTTCTATCACACTGATTCCAAAATAAAGAAAATAAAACGTTTAATTAGGCATTTAAAACAACTTTTAAACATGACCTTTAAGTAAGCTTCCTTCACTATGGGATGTTTACAAAGAGCATTTTCAACTTCTCAAGAGGAATTCAGAGACTGTGTAGGAGACATTGACTCCATTCATCCACCAACACAGTGGGCCAGAATCTGTTTCCAGGGGGAGAAAGGAGAATAAGAGGACAAGCATTCAGACACTGAAAGAACTTTAAAAGTTATGAAACAACACATGCTCATTGTATACATTTTAGATAAAACAGAAAAGTATAAAAAAACAACAAACACCATATTTAACAACATGCTAAAATATAGTGGGTATCTACTTAGTCTCTCATTCTACATTCCCCCCCTGACTTAGGAAACCCCATCTTTATTTTTTTCTACTAATTTCTTTTCCTGTTCCAGCTTTATGGTTTCCACAGAAATTTCCATTTTGTTCCATGATTCTTATACCCCTACTAATACCCTCTACACACCACAGATGACTGGTCCAGGAGGAGCACCTGACCCAGGACAAGCTAATTACAACCCTCCCCTGGGATTTCTAAATATGGGGTCAGAAAGAGCATGTGTCTTTCTCCAGTAGTGGAAAGTATGAGATGGGAAAAAAATATTAAAAATACTCAATACTCATATTTCTTCCAGGCGGTGAAAATTAGTTTGTAGTGATCAGGAATAAATATGCCAGCCTGGGTTTCATTTCTTGTTTTCCTCTTCACCAGCTATGTGGCTTAGTTTCCTCATGCATAAAATGATATTGTTCTGAGGATTAAATTAGTCAGTAAATGTAAAGTGCTTAGCTCATGAATGTGAGCACAGTAGGCACTGTATAAATGTTCATTGCTGCTAGTCATAGCAGCAGGAGTAGCAGTTGTAGTAATAATGGTAATAGTATATGCAGAAAGGTGCAGGCACCAGAGTGGGTGAGGGAATTCTAGTGGCATTCATGTTTCTTGGTTCAAGTTTGTTTCTAAGATCTGCTGCAAATGTATCCTTCCCAGTGATCAATCTTTTAAACTGTTTTTGGATTCTGTGAGTCAAAAGATTTCATTTCTATCTAATCTCATTGAATTGAGTTTCCTACAAGAGTCCAATAACTAAATTTATTGGCACTTAATATGTTTGATGTAAATGAGTTAATTATAATTAATTTAACACATACTCCCCTCTGCTAATTAAAAACAATAATGTTTAATATTTTAACATTTTGCTTCAGATTTTAATTTTTATAATTAGTTACATAAAATGTGACAGATATTATTGAAACTTTTTTTTAACCCTCACCAACCTTATTTCCCTTCCCCGCTCCCCAGAGAAAACTTGGCAAATATCCTTCACTTCCCTAATTTTATACATTTACTACATAAGCATGTATCAACAGATAATATGTTATTGAAATGCATTAGTGGTATATTATGCAAGTGCTTATCTTTCTGCAACTTGCTTTTAAAATTCAACATACTTATTAATCAAGCTCTTTCATTTTGGGTATTGAATTTTTTATTATTTGAATATAACATAATTTATCTATTTCTTTCCTTATGAACACTTAGGTGTTTTTCTCTTATTCATTTATGTATTTATTTATTTTGTTCTCACAAGCCATTAACACATTTATTAATTTCTTCTTGTACATGTGTGAGCATTTTTCTGAAGTACATATCTTAGTGAAATGGGGTCACTGTTTGGCAAGATTTGGTTGTCTTTAACATTACTAGATTCTGTCATATTGCCAAAATATACACATATCAGTAAGTATGCATGCTCCCCCCCCCCATATTTGATATTGTCCTTTAAAAATGTGCCAAGCCTGGTTGGTGTGGCTCAGTGGTTGAATATCCATCAATGAATCGGGTTCCATCCTCAGTGGGGGGTGTGCGGGAGGCAGCCGATCTATGATTCTCATCATTGATGTTTCTATATCTCTCTCCCTCTCCCTTCCTCTTTGAAATCAATAAAAATATATCTAAAAATATGTGCCAATCTTTTGGGTGAAAAGTTGCTTTTTATAGTTGTTTCAACCACATTTTTTTTGACAAATGGATGAGTTGAAAAAATTTTAATGTATTTTATTTATCATTCATAGTTCCTTTTTATGACCTGAATGCTTGTAGCTCTTTATAATTTTTTATTGAATTATTTACCTATTTCTTATTGATTATTAAACATTCTTATATATTCTGATGCTAACCAATTGTGAGTTAAAGGCATCCTTCCAGCTTGGCACCTGTCTTTCATAGCTTAATGTTATCTTTAGTTGTATAGAAACTAAACATATACTTTTAGTCAGAATTTACAATCTGTTTCTTTGGTGCTTTTTGATGTCCTGTTTAAGAAATAATCCATATCACCGAGTTATAAATATATCATTTTATAGTTCCTTTTTGTTTAAGCTTTAATTTTATTTTTAGGTTTCATACATCTGTTTTACCTAGAATTTATTTTGTTGTTGTTGTTGTATAAAGTAGAAATACAATTTTATTTTTATTCCTATACTAGAGGCCTGGTGCACAAAATTCATGCACTCGAGGGTGGGTCCCTCAGCCTGGCCTGTGCCCTCTTGCAGTCTGGGAACCCTCGCTCCTTACTGCCCTCTGCAGCAGAGGCGGAAGAGCCTCCCACCACCACCTCTGTGCTCACCAGCCGTGAGCCCGGCTTCTGACTGAGCAGCACTTCCCCTGTGGGAGCGCACTGACCACCAGGGGGCAGCTCCTGCAGTGACCGTCGGCCCCCTGGTGGTCATTGTGCATCATAGTGACCAGTCGTTTTACTGTTCAGTCGATTTGCATATTAGGGTTTTATTATATAGGATGAATATCTTTTGTAGTTGCACATTTTAATAAGTTTATTACTTCCTTACCAATTGGTAATGCCAGCTCTTGTTATATTATGTATCCAAGTACATATGACTGTTTCTTGGTTCCATTCCATTCCATTCCATTCCATTCCATTCCATTCCATTCCATTCCATTCCATCCCACCTCTTCCCATCCCATTCTATCTCATCCCATCCCATCCTATCCCTTTCCATGTTTTGTGTAACTACCTCTGGGTCATTTTTAAATGCTATAGTTTAAATATCATATCTTATGAGAACATACCTCTGGTGGTTTTAAAACTTATCCGTAAATTCTTTGACACTTCTCCCATCATAGGTCATTCCCCACCCCTTGATTCTGGAAAGGCTTTATTGATTATTTCTAATAGGATGTGATAGAAGTGGTGTTATATGACTTTTAAAGCTAGGTTATAAAATGTGGTACAGCTCCCACCCAGCTCTCTTGGGGCACTTGCTTTTGGAACCCATCCACCATGCCGTGAGATAGCCAAGCAGCCATTTGGTGGGGCCAAGTATAGGTGTGGTAGCCAACAGCCCAACCTAGTTTCCAGCCACCAGTCAGCATCAGCCACCATACAGGTGAGGGAGTGAGCCTTCAGATTCCAGCCCTGACCAGTGTTTCCATCTTCCCTTGCTGATGCCTCTTGGAGCAGAGATGAGTTTTCAACCGAGATCTGCCCAAATTGAATAAAATGAATTGTTGTTTCAAACAATTTAAATTTGAGGTGGCTTATAACATAACGATGTATATTGGAACAGGTGTTTTTTTTTCCTTATTGTTTTCCATAATTGTTTTTTCAATTCTTGGATCTTCCTCCTTCAATATGAATTTTAGTATCTGTTTGTCAACTCCATGAAAAACTCTGTTAGGATTTTAATTGTAGCTGTATTGAATTTATAGATAATTTGGAGGGACTTGAATTTTTTTTAATATATATTTTATTGATTTTTTATAGAGAGGAAGGGAAAGGGATAGAGAGCTAGAAACATCGATGAGAGAAAGACATCGATCAGTTGCCTCCCGCACACCTCCCACTGGGAATGTGCCCACAACCAAGGAACACGCCCCTGACCAGAATTGAACATGGAAGCCTTCAGTCCGCAGGCCGACGCTCTATCCACTGAGCCAAACCAGTTAGGGCGGGACTTGAATTTTTAATGGTACTTTCTGATTTATAAATGTAGTATATTTCTCCATTTATAAATTTGTATATCTTTCAATGATTTTTATATTTTCCCCACAAGTCAGGTACATTTATTTTTGAAAAAAAAATACACACACACATACACACATACACACACACACACTAGAGGCCCAGCGCATGAAATTTGTGCACCAGTAGAGTCCCTAGGCCTGGCCAGTGATCAGGGCTGATCTGTGGGGTGACCGGCAGGGCGATCAGGGGCTCCCACTGACACCCGCCTTGTCTGGCCTGGGGCCTGCGGGCTGGGGGCAGCTCCTGTGTTGAGCATCTGCCCCCTGGTGGTCAGTGCACATCATAGTGACCAGTCGTTCTCCTGTTCAGTTGATTTGCATATTAAGCTTTTATTATATAGGATTTTTATTGATTTCAGAGAGAAAGGAAGAGGGAGAGAGAGATGAAACATCAATGATGAGAATCATTGATCGGCTGCCTCCTGCATGCCCCCTACTGGGACCGAGCCTGCAACTTAGGCACGTGCCCTTGACTGGAATCGAACCCGGGACCCTTCTGTCCTCAGGCTGACACTCTATCCACTGAGCCAAACCAGCCAGGGCAGGTACGTTTTAATAGTTTTATTCCTTAATAATAATTAAGTACCTTGCATTTTTTCTATAGTAATTTTCAAATTGTTTAGTATTTATTTATGTTATTTATTTATTTATTTCTATTTTGAATTTTTATTTATAAATCTTGTTAAATTATCCTTTTAGTTCTAATAGGTTTGTTTTTCTGTGTAATTCTTAGAGTGATATATAATTTGTATATAAAAGCAATATTTTCTTTTTATTTCTAATCTTTGTCTTCCTTTTCTTGGCCTACTTTATGAACTAAGACCTCCAGAACAATGGAATATCGGACATATTTGGCTTTTTCCTGCTTTTAAAAAGTGTTTTTAATATTTTACAATTAACTATGAATTTTATAGTAGGTTTTTAGAAACCACTTTACATCAGATTAAACATATTTTCCTTCTCGCCTGGCCAGCGTGGCTTAGTGGTTGAGGGTCGACCTATGAACCAGGAGGTCACAGTTCGATTCCTGGTCAGGGCACATTCCCCAGTTGTAGGCTCAATCTCCAGTGTGGGGCATACAGGAGCCAGACAATCAATGATTCTCTCTCCCTCTCCCTTCCTCTCTGAAATCAATAAAAATATATTTTAAAAAATTTTCCTTTTAGTCCTTGTTCCCTTAAAATTTTTCATGAATGAGTATTACATTATATAAAATCTTTTATCTGTGTCATTTGAAATGATTGTTTTCTATTATTGAGCCATCATTGCATTTCTAGGATAAAAATCTGCTTGTCATGGTATCTTTTCTGCTAGATAGGGTTGTCAAAGCCATCAGAGGACCTGGGTTAGCTGGGATATATACTAATATAACATTTGAGGAACCAATCACTAATGGCTTGCTGCTTTTTTAAAATTCTCCTTTTAAATATAAATATCATAGGTTGAGTACTTCTATCAGGAGGGGCATAACACTTGCTTGTGTCTATTTTTGTTGTGTTAAAATTTATCAGTGAGTTCATATGTGTTCAACTCACTTTATCCTTTTATAATATTCCTCACAAGCTTTGTACCTAATAGCTTAATTGATCATTATTGCCCAGAGCCATCATTTTATTCAAGGTTGTGAAGTGGTGATATTCTATCTTTCTTTTCCCCTTTTTTTCCTTGGAATTCTTTAGATAAGAACTTTTTTCTTTCCTCTTCTCTCTCTTTTCATTTCTTTAAAATTTGTCCTGAGGTAGGATTTATATAGGAAAGGAGGGTAAATACTTGATTTTTCTGTTCTTTATTTCTTAGTTTTCAAAATAATGAGTTAGTTTTCTAGCATCCTCCAGAGATGACTGTCTTAGTCCTTTCTGGCTGCTATAACAAAATACCACAAACTGGGTGGCTTATAAACAATAGAAATTTATTTCTCACAGTTATGAAAACTGGAAGTCTGAGATTAGGATCCCAATATGGTTGGCTGAAGGCCATCTTTTGGATCTTGGGCTTTTTGTTGTATTCTCATGGAGTAGAAGGGACTAGGGAGCTCTGTGGAGTCTCTTTTTATGAGAACATTTAATTCGATCAGAATGGCTCTCATCCTCATAACTTTAGCACCTCTCAAAGACAACCCCTTTCTAATACCATCACATTGGGCATTAGGATTTCAATATGTGAATTGGGGGGATGCAACTATTCAACCCTTAACAATGACACTTTAAAAAAGAGAATCTCTATATATAAAAGGCTAATATGCAAAGTGTCCCCTCAGGAGTTTGACCTGGAGACGGGGAGTTCGTTCACTCGCTATGATGGTGCTGACCACCAGGGAGCAGTGCGGAATGAAGGAAGGCTCCAGCCAGTAGCCGGAAGGTCCTGATCGGCCCTGATCACTGGCCAGGCCTAGGGACCTACCCGTGCACAAATTTTGTGCACTGGGACTCTAGTATCATTATAAACACATGATTGTTAACTGATTGATGTGCTTCAATCATGTTAAATTATTGTTTTTATGCTCACATTTCCCCATCTTTGGCCAATGGAAGTTTCTTCAAGTTGGTTTTTGAGTCCTTTTGATGTGATCCCAAGTCTTGGTGACTCACACTTTCTTGATTGTTTCTGGCTTCTCTTGTGTATTTCCTGCACTAGATCTGCAGTCAGCCATTTTTCCAGGAGCTTGTGCTTCTGATCAGTGAGAAGAGATATTTTGAGGCCAGAGTCTGGATATTGGGGGTGCTCTTTGTATTGGGTTGGTCATTATGTGTAGTCCTTTTCTGCAGACAGCTCTAGAAGAAACTTATATTTTAAAATCCATAATTCTTTTATTTTTTAAACATTATTGCTGAAAGTATTACATATATCCTGAATATATGTGGTATGAATATATTCCTGAATACAGCCCCCACCCCCGCCCCAGGCTTTCACCACTCTATTGTCTGTGTCCATGGGTTATGCATATATATGTACAAGTTTTTTGGCTGATCTCTTCCCACCCACCCACCAATGGCTTTTCACAATATAAATGCTCAAAACAAATATTACTCTGTGGTTCTTTTTGACCTTAGGAGGATATATCCATTTGAGACTCATGACCAAATGGTTGTATTTTAGTCACTTGAAATAATGTCTCTTGATAATATCATATTACAGTTAGGTTCTTTGTTTCACTTAGTTTTCAGTTTTGAAGTACTTCTTATTCTGATTTGAATTTGTAATACAACTTGGTAAAATGTTCCAGAGGCCTGTCTGTAAAACTATATATATTCAGAGAAGTCTAGCTTTCACCCTCCATCTTCTTCTTTCCCTGTCCCTACGTGTCACAGTTTAAAAAAGTACAGGCACTTGCCCAGATGGTTTGGCTCAGTGGATAGAGCATTGGCCTGAGGACTCAAGGGGCCCAGGTTCGATTCCGGTCAAGGGCATGTACCGTGGTTGCGGGCACATCCCCAGTGGGGAGTGTGCAGGAGGCAGCTGATTGATGTCTCTCTCTCATCGATGTTTCTAACTCTCTCTTCCTCTCTGTAAAAAAGTCAATAAAATATATCTTAAAAAAAAAGTACAGGCACTTTTGTGGCTGTATTTTTTATAATTATAAGAAAATTCACTCACACACCTTAATTCCTTTTTAAAATAAAAAATAATATACTCTGTATGCTTTTCTTCTTTTTACATTAAAATTAACAATATTTTCTGATAATTACTCTATAGTGCTGCATATAGATATATTTTATTTGTTTTTATAATTTCATAGCAGTTTACCCAATAAAACACATACTGATGGACATTTGTGTTGTTTTTAATTTTTTGTTACTATTAACAGAACTTCAATGACTAGCTTGTTCATAATACATTATTATTATTATTTATTTATTTGCCAGCAAGTCTTTGGGATTTCTGATTAAAAGAGTAAATGCATACGTAACTTTGCTAGACATTTAAAAATTCCTCACCATAGGGCTTGTATCATCGGAAAATTCTATCAACAAGTATTAAAGTCCCTGTTTTTATCTCACCAATATAACATGTGCGTGTGTATACATATATATGTTGTCCAACTTCATAGGCATAGGATTCTGTTTAGCAGTGAACATATTAACTGTAAAATTCTATTTCACTCTATTTTTACTTTTGGTGTTTCTTTTCTTAGCAAGAGGGACCACTTTTTAATAAGTTGAGTTCTTTTTCTTTGAACTCCTATATGTCTTGTCCTTTTTCTACAGGATTGGTGGACTGTTCTTTCCCTACTTATATAAACTTTATTGTAATACAGGTTGAGAATATTGCCCCCCATTTGTCATTTGCTTTTTACTTTGCTTATATTTTTATTTTTTATTGCCATGTATTAAAATTTTAATTTTGCCATCTGTTCTTTAAATCGTTCCCCTCATCATTCCCTGATTCTACCCTTCTGACCTCAAAAATCCCTGGCAAATGGGTATTTTGTAAATGCTGAGTTCTTCCAAAGGCAGGGAAGGTTCATTTTTTCAGGGAGCCCTGATTGCCTTCAGGAGAGGGTCTCTTTGTGACCAAGATCTGTAGGTCCAGGAAGCAACCTACTTTCTCATGAATTTTTGGGAGGGAACGCTGGAGAATCCAAGTTGCTGGAATTATCTGAGTTGTAGAAAGAATAGTGGCTTGATGCCAGAAGTTTTGGTATGAGTCAGCTTTTGTCACTTACTGGCTTGTGTGGCCTGGATAAGCCAACTTATCGTCATCAAACTTGTTTCACTTCCCTCATCAGGTGACGTCAATGAAAGTGGTAAAAGATGAAACAGCACAGCACATTGCATTTAGTTAGCTTTGGCTGTTTGGTGGTTGAAAGTGAGTTAAGCCCCTTTTCCACAATATCAGAGGAGGAATATTAACTTTTTTCTTTCCTGGTTATTGTTTTTTTTTCTTTTCTGTTCATTGAGGGCAGCCATTTAATTCCTCTTTCCTCAATGTGTGTTTTTTTTTTTTAGCTGGCAAGTTACTATTTTCTTATTTTGAAGCCCTTTACTCTCCATCAGTTCTCAGACCTCCCATGGGACACCACCCGCAGTCGCTGGCCCTTGATATTTCATGTCTGAGTTATAAATACCCTGGTAGGATGGGAATGATGCACATCTTCTCTGAAGCTGATGGTCCCATGGTCTATTTCCTTTTAACTCTTAGATATTGTGCCTGAAATTGTATGATTGGTCAGTTTTTGCCTTCAGTTTAAATATAGTACATGTATATAATACAAATGGTATAATAAAAATGGTAAATCAGAAAGCGAATATTTTTTGCGACTTTTGCAATGTGTGGCCGAGTCCATCTATCCTGTGTATATGTGGTCAGCACTGTTAGCTCCATGTCTGAAATATGTCCTCCATGCAACCACTTCTTCTCATTGCCACCGTCTCCTCCTGCCTGTATTACTGCAAGAGCTTCCTAACTCCACTCACCTCTTGCTCACCTACAACCCAAACCCCTCCAAAGCCAGCATGAAAATATCACCACCTGATTGGAAACAACCCAAAGTCTTCTCATTGCGCTAAGAAAGAAATCTAAACTTCTCATCACATTTGCAAGGACTTGCGTGATCTGAACTACTTCTCTGACACCATGAGCTTCCAGACTCCAACTTGTTTGATGTCTCCTGACATCTATCTTGTCCTTCCCATTCCCTCAACCAGCCCAGTTCATTTCTGCTGCAGGATCTGTGCACAGATGTTCTTCACAGAACAATCTCTTATATCTTGTCTTATCCCTGATTTTGCTACAATGTCAGCATCTCAGAGAGGATTTTCCTGACCACACTATCAAAAGCAAGTCCGTGACTCCAGTCCCTCTACCAGATGGCTCAGTTTTATTATCTTCATAGCACTTGTATCTGGCATCTTATTTAAATGTGGTGGCTTGTTCATGGCTGTATCCCTGGCACCTAAACTCTGCACAGCATGTCATAGATGTGTGATAAATAGTTGTGGAATGAATGAATGAATGAATGAAAAGTGTACTGGTGTCCTTGGCTTGGACATACATGGACATTCAGCATCAGAGGAGGCCCAGTAACAGCAGACATCTCTGTTGAATGGGGATCTCACACATGGGTGCAATGGTCCATTCTGTTCACTGTGAGCTGTCCAGAACAGTGAGTGGACGTTCCATTGTACAGATGAGGACACTTTGCTAAATCCTTTGCTACATGTTGCACTGTGGCTGAGGCAGGAGCGAGCTTCTACTCTTGGCTTCCAGTGCAGTGTTTTTCTATAAATTCCTTTCCTCCTGATCTGAACTGCAGGCAGAGAAAGTGAAAATTAAACAAAATGAGTCCTTTTTGCAGAGCATGCTTCCTGAGGAGTAAGTTTTCCAGAGGCTTAAAATAAAGTTAAATGCAAAGACCAAGTCCAAATTGAGATTGGAGCAGAAAAGAAAGCAAAAAGCTCATTTCAGAGAAAGAGTCTATACATATTTATTTATTTTTGAAAATGCCACAGTTAGAAGAGGAAGGGGATAGGCTGCTAAGATTGGGCACAACAGTATTTCCAGTGCTCCCTGCTGTAGCTCTGTCTTTAACTTCAGCTGGTCAGTTTTTACGTGGTAATTGGGAGATGGGGTTGCAATGGTGTAGGCTCTTTCTTGGGATTTTGTTTGTTTGTTTTCCCCCCATTACTGTAAGTCATTTAAAGTTAAATGTAGAGAGAATCAGAGCTTCTGGAGGTCTGTGTATTGATTCTGCACCTTCAGCTCATGGCAGAATAAAGATGACAAGGTAGCTCATGGGAACCATTTCTCTGTTTTGAAAGGAAGGTTAGCAGGGTGCTGGCTTCCCAGGAACACAGACCCCTGCTGGCCCCTCTTTAAAACACTCCTCAAGCCCCTTATCATTTGTTCTAAACACCCTGGCTGTTTCTGGCTTCATCACAGCTGAACTACTGAGAAAACAACAACAAAAGCAAAACCCAACACTTAAATCTACATCCAACGTACTATGAACAATGAATATTTGGGAACAGAGATGCTAGAATTCAGTCAAACTGGTGGGTAAACATACGTCTTTGAAATTGCCAGTTCAACTTCTCCTCTAAAAAACATCTAGGCTCGCCTCTGTAGACAGTGGAGTTGAAGAAACCCTTTTATGTTCACTTTATCATTTCATGATGTTCTTTTAAAAATGTTCATCTCCATAGCTTTGGAACTGGAAACAAAATCACTGATTCCTTCTCTAGTCTCACCCCCTCCCCCAGGAGATATATTCAGCTTTCTGATTTATTTTACTTTTAATAAAATATTGAATGCCATTTTCTCTAATTATTTCTTATTGAATGTACTCCTTAAGTCCCCCTTTTTCAAATAAAAAGAATAAAACGGAGCCTGTAATAGGACAATGGCTCCATCACTACTGATAATACATTTTGTTCTCATTGTAATTGCCCTGGTTTGAACTGTGCTTATTTTAGCAGAAAGCGTTCATTATTTTATCAACAACTGGCAGACCCCGCTGGTATTTACTGACTTTTCTTTAACCAAAACAAGGATTATAGCTCCTATCCATGGCTCAGCTGCTAAATCTTTGCTAAGAAATTTGGGAACCCCTTTTGAATGAAACACTGTACAAAGCTTTAAGCACTCTTTGCAACCGAGTTGTATTAAATGATAGACAAAAAAAGCCCTCTGAAGAATTGGTGCTTAATTACAACTTAATTAGCATAATTATGCATGCTAATAGCATCTCAAATGAATAGCAGTTGTCAGGAGGTTGGGACCATCTGTAAGAATGTCGGATTAATACATCATTTTTTATTTCTAACAACGCTGTAACTCTTTCCCTGAAAGTGATTTTCATTAATCAAGTTCATTTTTATTATATAGAAAATTTGGCATTTTTCATTATGGGCCATTATCTGTTTCCCCATGCAGCCCTAATACAACACTAATGAGCCCCCGTGTGGCTGGCCCACACTGACAATGGTGGTACAGGTGTATTATTATAATTGTTACAAACAGCACATTGTACCTCTGGAGGAGCGGAGTTCTAATCTCCCAGCACCGGCGTTTCCACTTGGTACCTCCCCAGGGCCTAGTACAATTTTCAGAGCTTTATGAAAAACATACATGTTTGTGGTTACAAAGAAGCTATTTAAAGAGAAAGAGGCCCGCGATTACCTGTGGCCAGGATGCTGTTTTGCTGAAAATCCCTTTTGTGGAAACAGAAAGCTTGGGGGTGGGCAACGAGGAGGCCCCCAGCCAGCTCTGGGGAGGAGGGAAGCGGAGGCTGCGAGGCCTGGGCATTCGCTGAGAATGTTTCTGTTCCACACAGCATCACTCATTGCTAAACACCGTCATAAAACCACAGGGGGGACGTGTGTCTTCATGGTTCTTAGCCCCAAGAAGCACCCCAAATGGCAGTCTTGAAATTCACATCTGGATCCACACACACATGCTGCAGCAGGCCCCGTAAATCCCGGAGTCTGTCTGGTCTCTGAGCTGCCTTTACTTTTAACTTGGGCTTTTGATAGTTTTGAGGGTTTACCATGCTGCATGCTGCAGCTCTGCGCCCCCTCCCCTCCCCTGGCAACCCCTCCCCCCTCCCCCAACATTTGCTCACCCTCTCCCCTATACACATCCATGCAGGTCCTTTCTAGTTTATTTTCAGGGAGCCTCACTTGTTCCTGCACCCACACCCCAGACTGAAGCCCAGGCTTGACGCTCAGGACTCTCTGAGGAGGGGTGGAGGGTCCTTCATGCTCTTCACCCATTTCCAAGCTCATAGGGAAGTGTCAGCCTCGTCCACTTCCTGCAAATGCAGATCAACGGCTGCAGCTTTATGTCAGACCTCAGGTCCCGGGGAAATAAGCCTCTGGCCACCCAGACAAGCTCTGTGGTCCGCAGGTGAAGAAAGCACCCTCTCTTTAGCCTCACAAACTACATGGGGGCTGGGAGGGGACTCTGTGTGGGGCTGGTGATGTGAGTTTATACCTTGTGCCCTCAGATGGGGAAAACTGGCCTCAGAGAGGATGGGGCAGGCTGTGGGCATCTCCCCCACTCAGGAGCCCTCTCATGGTGAGTCTGTCAGACACTGAGCTGGTCACGCCTGCAGGGACACGCTCTGTGAGTGAAGCAGGTGGCTGTGGAGCAGGGATATTGCATGTGACAGTCTTAGACTAAAACCATCACTGTCGTTTAGCTGTTTTTTGTCATCTGCTAAGTCTGGCAACCCTACTCCCATGCCAGACTGGCTGGCCTTGAACCTCAGGCCTCCCCTTACAAGCTGTGTGACACTGGGCAGCTTACTAAATTCCTCTGTGCTTTGACTCACCTGTAAAGTGAAGACAGCGCTACTGACTTTTGGAAGGTTGTTGGGAGGATTAGTGATTTTAAAACCTTCTAGCACCTGGACCCATAGGGGGCAGTGAGCACTCTCGGAGTGATACCTGCCCTCTCCTGGGAACTGCAGGCCCGTCGGTGGCCTCTGTTCCAGCTCCAAGTTTGTTTTGTTTCTGGTGGCCTGTTTGTCTAGATCTCTATGCTGTTAGACATTGAACATGTTAAAACCCAAAGGCTTCACAAGCCCTTAAGTCTGGCTGATGTTTGCTAAGGTCCTCAAATCAGGTGCAAGATGCCACTTGTGGTTTCCATGTTTCAGGTGGTGCTCAAGGGGTCTTGGTTCTCTAGCCGCCCAGGTACTAGTAGCGGGATTTTGCTCAGGCCCTTTGAGGTGACTTCCTGTGTCCTCACTGGCAAATGGAGTTATTCACGGTCCCTGCCTCACAGGGCTGCTGGGGAGACCACCTGAGACATTGTGGATTGCTCAGAGCAGTGCCTGCAGTGTAGACAGGCCCCTAGGCTAGTGGGAGGTGGCCCCGGGCTGGAGTCTTGCTCCACATCTGGTATATACTCGCTGTACGACTCTAAAGTTCCTCAAGCTCTGTGCCTCGGTTTCCTCCTCTGTAAATGTGGACAGTGGTAGTGCTGACACCCCCGGGTGGCCATCAGCTGTGCGTTATGTGCAGAGCACACAAGACCGTGCCTAGTGCTCAGTGAGTCCTCAGCGTAGGCTGTTGTGATTTCAGCAGCTGGGATTCCTTGTCTCCCACAGACCCTTCCCTTGGAGGAGTAAGGTCCCAGCTCCCGGCCAGAGTGACTTCCAGGCAGGCCGGCTGCACAGAGCTTGCCTGGCTTACAGCGAGCTGCCGCTGGGAGATGCACTGTGTCCGTGACACTCCAATCAGCCCCGAACAAAAGCGCACTAGGCAGGTCTGCTGACAGCCTTTGCTGGGGGACACGGGGTTCTTCCAAAGGTCACTGGCTGTCTGCTTTTGTTATTTTTGTTGTTTATAGAATGGTGTGCTTTGTGCTCAGGTATGTGAGGACACACACACACACACACACACACACACACACACACACTCACCATGCCAGTGACCTGGAAGGGGCCACGTCTGCTCTTCGCCCCTTCTGCACCTGCGGGGTCAACTTGAAGAACAGGAACATGACCTAAAGGAAGACATCTCCCTCCACACTCAGGAAGGGAGAGTGGCCCGGCTGGTTTGGCTCAGTGGCAGATTAAAGGGTCATGGGTTTGATTCCCTTGCAAGGGCACATACCTCTATGTGGTGGGTTCAATCCCTGGCCAGGTCTGGGTGTGAGTGGGAGGCAACCAATTGATGTGTCTCTTTCAGGTTGATGTTTCTCTCTCTCTCTCTCTCTCTCTCTCTCTCTCTCCCCCCCCCTTTCCTCCCTCCCTCCCACTCTGTTTGAAAAATCAATGGAAAAGAATATCCTCAGATAGAAAAAAGAAAAAAGAAGAGATAGGTCTTATATCTTCTTGTTGAAAGCAAAACTTATTGAAAAAACTCTTAGACCCGTATTAAGTGCTTGCTGTTCACACCATCATCTGTCTAGGCAGCCGCGGATTCTTTTAGCAGACATTTAATGAATGGCGTCTCTCTGCAAAGGGAAGCAGGCTTATCTAGTGTGGTCCTCAGTGGAGCTTTTGTCCCAGTGGCGGAGACAGGACAGGAGTGCTATGGAGGCAGGCAGGAGGCTCGGGGTTGGAGGAAGCTGGAAAAAGAAACCAGGCTGAGGGGGAAACAGAGACTGAGGAGGTTTCTAGAGGCACTGTGGTCACTGGGCTGCCTTAAAATCCAGTCTCTGATTTTTAAATGTCTGTCACGTACAAAACAGAACATTTGCTGGCAGTTTATCCTCCAGACCTGTATGTGAGATTGTTTCTCCAGCATGGATCTGAGAAACAAAAGACTAGAAACCACGGGATGTTCATTCATAAGAGAACGGTGAATGAATGATTGTACATCGAAACCATGGAACATTATGAACCTGTGAAAAAAAACAACCTGTGGATCTCTATGTGGTGACATGGAAAGATCCCAAAGCTCTTTTGTTGATTGAAACTACCATTCCCCTCGGTGGAAAGAAAATGGAGATATATACATAGACGGGGACCTGGGTTCGGGAGTGTGATGGAAACTTCTTCGTTTCTTTGTGTATGCTATTGTTATGTTTCCATTTTCCCCCTAAATGTGTACACTGATTTTTCAGTTGAAGAAAGAGAAGGACAGAAAAAGAAATCCCTCCTCTGTGGGGAGGACGGAGAAGGCTGCAGGCCCGGGGTTGGGAGTAGGGGCACATCTACAGTCCTTGAGCCTGAAAGCATCCTTCCACGTCCCTTCCGGAAGATTCTGTAACTTGTCAAATCCTGTCACTGGTGGAACCACCTCCTTGCCAATTTCCTGATATCGGTTTGCCCCATGGGAATGTTGACGGAGTGTTGTTTAAGTGAAATATGTCTGTCTTGTTCCTGGCACTGAAGTAGAAGAAAGCCGATCAGTTCCTAAAAGGGCCACATCCATTGGAACCAAGATGCGCTAATGAGAAGAAACGAGCAGTGCTCGCTCAGCCTGTGTGAGGAATCGTCCTTTCCTGCGTTGCCACCACTCTGAGCCTGGACCCAGGAGCTCTGGATTGGCTCTTGAATTGCCAGGAGGAGACGGGACTAAAACTAGGAACCCTGGGCTTCTGTCCCAGCTGGTTAACCTGTGTGCAGTTTGGGATGAGTCACCTTCCCCCTCCAGCCTCAGCCTCCTCACTTGTGAAAGGCGAGGTTACTCTCATCACTGCCCGGACCCCTCAGTTCTGACATCCCCTACTTTTATGAAACTTGATGAAGGAACAAAGGCTCTCAAGAGAAAATTGTTCTAGCCCATGGATACTGAGATACTAACTGCTGACCCTTGCTGATGATATCTATCTGTCTAGACCATTTTTTTTGTTTTTGTTTAAATATTAGGATAATTTAAAAAACAATGACACAGAATTCAAACAGCTTTTTACCCATGTTTATGGCCCTTGGGAATATACTAGTTCCAGAGACCCTGCCCCGTTCCCCCTGCTCATGTCAGATCTGACACTGGCCCTACGTCCTGCAGAGAAGCATTAACTTCCTTTGGAATCAGTGACCGCATTTTATTTTTCCCACAATGCTCCCTAGCCCCTGTCACCAGGACTCCCAAGGGTTATGATCTTTTAATTCCAAAGCCAAAATGTTTTCTAGCTGATGTTTCCTAATTGTATATAGTGTTACTAAGAAAGAAAGAAAGAAAGAAAGAAAGAAAGAAAGAAAGAAAGAAAGAGGAAGAAAGAGAAAAAAATTCTTTAAAATGTTTCTTAGCAAAGGAGGAAGGAGGGATGGGAGTGGGTGTGGGAGTGGGTGGGGGAGTGTCGGGTGCTATTCATTAGAATTCCTATAGAGTAATCAAGTCTTTTCATTCAAAGGGTGTTATTGACTGGGAATTAATATTAGATCTGATTTTGAAATAAGCCTGATGATGATGACTTTTAGGGTATATATATATATATTGCTGTATCTGCGTAAAGCTCTTCTCTCAGCTTGGTATATGAAAGTCAAAAATATAAGTTCTGCCTTTGAAATTCTTGTTGGCTTCTTTTTGGGCAGAAAAGGTAATTATTCTCATGGACCACAGTTGGGGAGGCTGATCTAACATCCTTTGAAACATTGCTTTTGAAATTAAACGGCCTTCCAGTTTCGAAGGCCATGGGCTACCAGGGGTGGGCAAACTTTTTGACTCGAGGGCCACAATGGGTTCTTAAACTGGACCGGAGGGCCGGAACAAAAGCATGGATGGAGTGTTTGTGTGAACTAATATAAATTCAAAGTAAACATCATTACATAAAAGGGTACGGTCTTTTTTTTTTTAGTTTTATTCATTTCAAGCGGGCCGTAGTTTGCCCACGGCTGGTAGCCAGTGCTGGGAGGCTCAGAAGCTCCAGCTGTCTAGATTGGGGCATTCCTGGAAGGCTGACCCTGGATGTGGGGG
This sequence comes from Myotis brandtii, assembly GCF_000412655.1. Classification (NCBI taxonomy): domain Eukaryota; kingdom Metazoa; phylum Chordata; class Mammalia; order Chiroptera; family Vespertilionidae; genus Myotis; species Myotis brandtii. The sequence continues at coordinate 11,197,187 of NW_005356042.1, forward strand.
AGTGGTCAGCTCGGCGTATGTACATACTCACAGGCCTTTCTCTCTGTCTTGTCTTCTGAGCCACAGCGTCATCTCTAATATCTTCTGCATCCCCATCACTATTCACAGGAGGAAGTTAGCAGCACACACACAATATGGTGTTTTAGCCTGTATTCATTAGTTATTGCTGTATAACAGGTGATCACAGAATGTAGTGACTTCAAATAACAAACCTTAATTATCTCAGTTTCCGTGGGTCAGGAATTGGGGAGTGGCTTAATTAGGTGGTTCTGGCTTAGGATCTCTCTTGACCCTCATTTTCAACCCTTTTTCTTTGCACTCAATTTTCTGTCTTTTGGCAGTGCTTTTGCTCTGCCTTCCTTTATCAAATGGCAAACTCCTATCCATCTTACAAAACCCTGATTAAGCAACCCATCCTCTTTTATTTTTCCCCTGCCTCTCCCTAATAATTGGCTTCTACCTTTAGTCTCTCATGGCATTTGGACATCCTTCGATTAAAATGAGGTCCTCTGAGTTTTTGTGTGTGTATGATGTCCAGACCTGATTGTATAATATGGTAGATAGTAGTCACATGTGGCTATTTCAATATACATTTAAACTAATTGAAATTAACTAGATTAATAAATTCAGTTCCTCAGTCACACAAGGCACATTTCAAGAGCGTGCTAGCTGTATGTGGCTGGTGGCCATTGTATTGGACAGTGTAGGTAGAGATTCTTTCTATCATCATAGAAAGTTCCGCTGAACAGCGCTAGTTTAGCTTGCCAGCTCTTTAAAATGTGGGGTCCTGTCCTCTTCATCTCCAAACATTTTTTATGGTTTAAAGTGGTGAGCGTTTGACATGTTCACCTCTGTAATGCTTGGGTTTGAAATAGTGTCAGTTGAATAAACTGAGAAGGTAGTTTCTGAAACCCTTCAGAAACTTATTTGACATATATTGAGTTCCTACTCTATCAGACACTGAATGTCTGATCACTGGGACTGAATGAAAAAGAGGTAGTGTTTGTCAGTGTTAATTTATTGGCTCAAAGGCTGCAATGCCCTTCTCAAGTGTCACCATTTAGCCAGAAGTGGCAACATGACACAGTGGCCATTGGGAGATGTAGGGTAAGCACGCTATTGAGTTCTTTTGCTTTTCCAATACTGGTGTTATCACAATGCCCTTTTCTGCCAGATGATAAAGTGTTTCCCTTCTTCATTCTTACTGGAGTACAGGTATGATGGGCGGGGGGGGAGGGGGCTGCAGTAGTCATTCTGTGTCATGAGGTGATAAGTGGACATACTGAAATGACAGAGCAAATGATAGAGAAAGGTGGGGCATCGTGTTGGGGAGTCTCTGCACCAGCCCCGGACTACATTTCTCCAGGCTTCCTGTGTGAGGAAGAAGTACGTTCCTGTTTTTAAAAGTATTATGGTTGGGTCTTATATTAGTTGCACCCAAATGCAATTCTAACTAACACAGATGGGATGAGTAGACTCCCTAATCCCTCTTGATGTAAAGATGAGGAAGTTTCTCCTCCAAAGCTTAAAGCTTAGGACCTCCAGCCACCGGGAACATAGTAACTTGAAGGCAGTAACATTTCTAACCAGATCATCACATAAAGAATTGGAGACTGGACCACTGGCAGCACTGGAACACAGTTCTGCTCAGGTTCACCTGGCGTGCTGCTCCACCTGGTTGCTCTATTTTTAAAACATCCTGGGAGATTTTGGAGCTGAAGCTGTTTCCTGAAGGGCACCCCAGAGCACCTGCCCCCACGCTGAACAACGGGACCTGGGAAACACACCATTATCCAAGGGCCAGGCCAGCTCTGGACGCTGGGCAATCCTCTCTAATCCAGTTCTGTGGAGCTTAGAAATGAGTGGAGAATGTTTTGGAATGACTTTGGTGTCTTTCATTTTGCACATTTCTCATATTATACTTTTGACTTCAAGCAGGCCAGAGGTAATACTTTATTTTGGCTAAATGCATTGACGTTTATCAATGGGTGAGGATTCCAAATATAACATTGCTTTTATCTTAACCAGATTTCCTGTGCATCATATTTTAATGTGTCAATTAAATATTTAAGTACCCTGAAGGAATGCTGTGTAGTGCACTGATCATCCACAGGAATAAAACCACTTGTTGATATTGAATGAAAAGGGTGAACCAAGCTGTAGCTATCGAACTCCATTCTTAGCAACATGCTCTAGTTTGGCCACTGGTTTGCAAGGCTTTGAGCCTTTAATTGGCCTATAACAGCAGAGTGACAGCAAAGCTAGATTTCAATCAACATACTCATGATTTGCCAGTATTTTGAGCAATAAATTGCTAGTTAATAAATTTCCCAAAGCTTCCTTTGTAAATGCCAGCTAAAGGCCTAAACGTTCCGTGTAGATTTAATTACACATTTAGTGTTCCTGTAATTTTGAATTAATTACATGCCAAACAGATTTATGTTCTATGTACTTAATAAACCCCGGTAAGTGCCCTTTTAGCAATCAATTGGTATTTAGGACCCGATTTGTTTTTTAAAAATAATGGTTCACGTTGCTGGGTCTTATTGTTCCTTCCATATGTTTGGGTGTTGATAGAATTAGAGGCACCAGATGTTGATACTGAAATGAAAACAGAGTCACTGGTGGATAGCGGGGCTCGGGGTGTGGGGTGAGGAGGGGAGATGAGCTCATACTTGGACGTCAGAGAGCCCAATCATCAACTTTCATCAGCAGGTTCAGTTTTGGCATCTGTCTCCGACCCTGGTGTGGTGGAGCGCAGATGCTGTGCTGTGGGAGCAGAGGTGTATTGTGGGGTGGCGTGCAAATGTTCTTACTATCTCCAGGTGGTTGGTACCCTGATGGCCACTAGGGATTTCGTTTCATTATTTTTTCCCTTAAGGTACAGCTTCTTATTGTATTCTTTCTCAGGACAATCTTGTTTCCAAGCTCATTGGCAACCTTGATTATGTTTATTGAGCATTTACTCAATGCCCAGCACTGTGCTAAATGTTTATGCGTCTTATTTTGATGATTTCTGATTTCTGATGGCAGTCCTCTGTGGTGGGGCTGTGGGGGTGGGAGAAAGTATTTGTGTTTAACAGACGAGGAAACTGAGGTCCAGAGAAGCAGGGATACTTCCTGGGTAAATAGCAGAATGCACAGATGTCTGTTATTCTGAACTAAATTTTTTATCTTGAGTTTTGTTTGTTTGTTCTTTCCTCCTGTCTTAGTCTGCTCAGGCTGTCATAACAATTTACCATAGACCGGGGCCTTAAAGAACAGACATTAATTTCTTGCAGTTTTGGAGGCTGGAAGACTGAGACCAGGATGCCAGCATAGTTAGGTTCTGGTGAGAGCTCTCCTCCTGGCTTGCAAATGGCCATCTTCTCGCTGTGTGCTCACATAGTTGGGGGGGGGGGGGGGGGGGGAGGGAGAGAGAGAGAGAGAGAGAGAGAGAGAGAGAGAGAGAGAGAAGCTTCTCTAGTAGCTCTTCTGATAAGGGCACTGATCCCATCATGGGGCCCCACCCTCCTGACCTCCTATAAGCCTCATTTCCTCCCAAAGGCCTCATTTCTAGATACCATCTCACTGGGGATTAGGGATTCAATATATGGTTTGGGGGCGGGGGGACATAATTCAGTCCACTCAGTCCACAGCATCTCCTGAAACGGTTGATGGTAACTTAGACTTGGAGAAAAACCCCAGAAGCAGTGGCCCCTGGGCCTCTCAGACATCCCGCTACCAGCATTTCATTGTGTGCTGCCAAGCCAGCCAGCCACTCTCAGCGAGGAAACAGCCGCTGCTTCTCCTAAGAGCCTTTGGGAGAAATCCTCCTTTGGAGCCGAACTGGAAGAGGCAGGCTCTGCCCTCTGTACAGGAGATAAAAGCTGATGGGCTGGGGAATGCAGAGGCAGGGTGGGGTGAGAGAAAAGAGCAGCAGTGAAATGAAAAAGCAGCTCCTGGGGGTGGGGTTGGAATTCAACATAAAACAGTCGAGTAAGTTCTCCCTCCGCAGTGCCAACGTCTGATTTCCCTTGTTGCCAGGGGTCGGGAGGCCGGTTCACAAGCGCGGGATAAGGGATGCTGCTCCATCTAAAGACATTCTTTTCCCACTTTGGGTGGCTCTTGCAGGCAGGTTGCGCCCACCTGAGGTGCTCGCTCTGCCTCCTGAAGAAAAATGCTCGAAGCAGCAGCTCCTGCCTCTGACCACCTCCCACCCTCTGATGGCAAGTTCAGAGTTGAGCTGTGTGACATAAAGGGTGGAACTTGCCGCTTTTGCCTGCATTCTCTCTTTACCTGGGAATGTCCTCGGGCCTGTGAAATTAAGCAGTAACAGAGCATGTGGCTATCATTACTGTTCGATAATTGACTGCGTATCCCGAGCGAAACAAAGGTGGCTACAGGACAGTCAGGGCAATTATCATTTATTAATGGCAGTTACAGAGCATAGCAGAGCAATTCATAAATTGAATTTTTAAATTGAACAGCTTTCTATTTCTGTGTTTAAAGGCAGGAGGCAGATAAATGGAGGAAAGCACGTGACCTTTAGCCGGTGACGTCGTGCCCATGTTTTCGGAGATTCTTTTTAAATGAATTCTTCATTAGGTCACCTTTCAGATGCACCTTGTTTCTTTAAACAGAAGCTGCACCATGTGCTAATTCTCTCCGATTTGGGTGAATGGATACAGCAACCATTAGTGTCTGGCTGTGGCCATAATGTGTGTTTTATCCACATGCATATGTGTATCTTTAATCATGTAATGGTACATGTAGAGATACATAAAAAGAGACATACAAACAATCCAGGGAAGGTCAGGGAAGTGTGGGCTAACCTCACGAGGCCTCCTCATCACTAAGTGTGCCATGTTAACTGGTCCTGGAATGGAAAGGGAGAGATTGATGAAAAATAAGGGACAAGATCACTCATAGCAGAGCTGGGTTTTATCAGAAGATGGGTTAGGCTCCGCTGCCTTTTCAAGGCATTTTTATCTTTAATAAAAGAATGTTTGATTTGACACTACTGATTACATACAATCACATAACCCCTGGTAGGCTGAATGAGTTTCTTCAAATTTTCCTTTAGTATGAAAAAGCTCCTTTCTAACACTTGGAATGAATAAGTGGACTTATAAGGTAACATCTGTGAGTTTAAAACTATTTGGGCTCTTTCCATTCATTCGTGTTGTTGGCACACACCTCCGCGGTTGTGGGAGATCTTGTTACTTCCATGATTTCATAACTCACGAGACTCCCATTAAGTTATATTCCAAGTCACACTTTCACCGACATGGCACCTCATGAGCTGAGCCAGAGGTGAAGGTGACCTCCAGGGGTTACTGTTCAACTTCCCTGTTTTGCTTGCGTTGTTGTTTTGTTTTTATCACCATGTGACTTAGCTGGTTCTCCCTAAACCTGCTGTGCTTGACAGAACTGCTTGAAAGACACAAAGCTGAGCTCGATGCCTCCTCTCCCCCGCTGGCCAGAGTGGTTTATTCAGAGCCATCTGTGGGCAGTCCAATCCAGTTCCCTATTTCATCCCCTTCCCCCAATACTCTTTCCGTACCCCGATGCTTGGGACCCAGGAAGGTTTGATGTTTTATACAGAGTTGCCTCATGCATGGTGAATACAATGGGCGATTGCACAGCTGGAATTCCCGCACAACCTCCGCTCAGCGAAGATCCCCTCCTGTCAGCTCCTCCTCTCTGCTATGAAACCAGCAACGAGCCCTTCCCTTTCTGCGTCTCCATTAATTTCTCCTTCAACACATCTGATTTCAATTGCAGGGTCGCTGGGTAGAGCCCTGATTAGCTCTTCTCTTGGAGTCAGTCCTTATATTGCTTGCAAAATGAGTGCAAATCATGAAAATGCTCCTAAACAAAATCCACTCGCTGGAAATAGAATGGGGAGAGAACATTGCGGTGGGTGATGCATATTTGAAAACTCGCTGAGTTGGAAGCCGTTTGCCAGAGATTCTGCATAAACAGTGGTGATTGTCGGGACTTATCTTCCTTGCAGTATTTCTGCTAAGAACTATTGGGCAGGCCATTCTGGAAGATTTCGTGTCTCTCTAAAAGAAAAAAAAAAGGACAGAAAATCCATCATTTCTCTGAGGCATCCCACTTCTAACTTCCCAGCCCACTCAGCATGGACTTGGAATTTGTGGCCCCAATCACAGCTTTTGTGCCTTTTTACATAATGGCCGGGCCCCGCTGCGGAGGGACGGGATGAGTGACAATTTTCTGCATTGTGTCTGAGTGTCACGACTGGGTCAATAGTACATCCCTTAGAATAGGAAAAATGGCTTATGGATGAAAACAAAACCATCCTTTTAAAATCCCCACACAGTCGCCCCCACCGGCTGTGGAAGGGCTGACATTTGGGAGCGCCAATGTGTGGAGGAACAGTGCTGAAGGCGCACTCTGCTAGCATCATCGGGTCCCAGGGAACCTGATCCTCCCTCTCCTCTCCATTCCAGCCAAACTTCCTGCACTGGTTATAAATATTTAAAGCTACAGTCAACGAAGTTTAAAGACAGGGAAGTAAGGAAACCCAATCCTGTCTGCAATGCCTTCTGTGTCCTAGGGCCTGCCTCCTCTATCCTTCAGTGTAAGGTCAATGGCACAGGGCTCGGGAGGAGCGGGATGTGAACCATCCGAGCAAGTTCCCTTCCTAAGGAAAGCCATCAGCCCTAGGGAGTGGCACAGACCTTTCATCTTCGATTTTCAGTCTGCTAAGGGACAGTTTGCTAGAAATAAAGATTTTTGAAGCAGCTCACATTCTAGGTCCCTGCTTTGGATGCCTTTAGTTCAACAGGCACATTATGAGCACCCAGACTCTGCCAAGCTCTGTGCTGGATTTGGGGGATGCAGAGCTTAAAAGGCACTAACCCTTTCCTCTAAGAATGCACATTTGTAGTATCAGGTGATCCATGCTCCAAATGGGGCACTGGGAGGCTTATCAAGAGATGTACAAGGTGCTGCTGGGGCTTAAAAGACTGATTCATTCACTCAATCGACATGTATGAGCTAGGCCTACTATGTGCTAGGCATTGGGCTAGCCATGAGTCAATAATAAAGCAAGGATAAGAGTGGGGAGAAAGCCTCACATAAAGGGCTAATTTTGTTGGACCTTGAAGGATGGATAGGAGTTTTCCAGATTTTAAAAAAAGTGGAAGATTGGGGAGAGGACATTCCTGGTGGAGAGAAGTCAAAGGCAAAGGTGTGCAAGTGGCCAGCATGACCAAGGAATGGACATAAACCCCATGAGGAGTTTCCCCAAGTACCTGGCTACTTTACAGCCAAGAACCCAGAGACCAAGGCAAACACTGGATCTTACCGAGCTGGAGACTCTGGTCCGAGGTTGGTCACTCAGGGTATGAGGTGCATTTTTAAAGTTGTTCCACCCAGAGGGAACCCCCTTTTTTTATTCTCACAATGCCCTGTATATTCCTCGCCATCTAATTAAAACATCCAGCTCTGTTGCCTCCCTAGCCAGGAGGTAGAAGTCCTTAGGGGATGGGAGAGAGGAATGACCTCTTGTCTTGCATTTGCTTTGGAGCCAACTTTGCTCACCTGACTGTCTGGACAAGCAGTGCAAGGATTCTTCTGGCAGAGCGGATGCTGTCTGCATTCTCCAGGAGCGAGGCCCAGGAATGAAAGTTGCTTAGGTCCTTCTCTGGGTCAGCAAAACTGGATGCAATTGCAAGGTAGTGCATTGTAGATGTCTTCTTATTAGATGCTATTGATGAGGGGCAGATTTCATAGTGGGAGTAACCCTGACCCAGAAGTCGTCTCTAGCTGTCATGAATAGAACTGTTCTAATAGGGGGACAACCCCAAGCTATCATTTTTAAAGACCTTTTTATTCAACTGCAACAAAACTTTCGTTGGGTAGCATGAAACACTTTTTAATGAATGCCATGTGAAGTTGCTTTTGAAAATAATCTTTTTTTATGTTACTTTTCCCTTGGTGAAAAATCTATAATTCTTCATGTAGTCTAGGCCCATTATAGTTTACAAAGCATTGTCATATATGTATTCTTTACAAGAGCTTCTTGACGATCAGGAACAGAGATTCTTAAGCACATTATATGGGTGAGAAGACACAAGGTCAGAGAGATTCACGTGACTGACTTTGTTTCTGTTTTAACTGGTGTGGTTCCTTGAGGGTGTGGGATGGCCCACAGGGTCTATAAGGGACCCTTTAGGGATGTGAACCCTGATTTCAAATCCTGATGCAAAATTTTATCAGATGCCTTGCCTGAGGTCAAGGGGCTGAAAGGGCTTCATTTGCTGCTGAGTAGCTGTGGCTTTGAAGGACACATTTGTACATTGAAACAGTTGTGTAACTTGGGTCCCAGGAGCTCTGAGGTGGCTCTGTGATTTGCCTACAATAAGACACACCACCGCCTTCTTTCCTACAACATGGTGTGTGGGGTCACTCCCTTGGCTCAACAACAGTCCCCTGTGACAGTGAGGGACTCACACATGCCTGAACTCTCACCATTAGAAGTTGATCAATGGCAGCGTTGAGTTTGTTGCTGGGATTCAGCCTCATCCTTTGAAGTCACCTGTAGAGACTGAGTAGGGCCTAGAAGAGGCTCCTGAAGACTTTGGAAACTGGCTTCTTTGATTGGCGGCAGTGTCATAGTCACCCAGACGTCCACACCTTCTCTGCCCACTTGTTGATGACTTGTCTTTGAAGTCTTTCCTATACATCGCCTTAGTTCTTGTTCTCACCCCATGTTTCTGTTCCCTGTTTACCCTTCTGGAATGCTGCACCATTGGGTACACACTGGGCTGACAGTGGTGCAGCTATATTTGGAAACCTGAGAAGATGAGTTGTCTCCAGTTGTGGTCGGTCCGGAGGTTGAGTAAGTACTCATGTTCATTCCATTTTTCACAAGGCCTATCACTTTGGTGCCTGTTGTACCTATGTCCATAATGGAGAAGGGGCAAGGGGGACAGGGGAAACTGGATTTTACCTCCTTTCTGAATAGAGTTAAAGGTTACAGTCTATGAGACCTCCATCAATCCTGAGGGTCAGTCTCTCTCTCTCTCTCTCTCTCTCTCTCTCTCTCTCTTTCTTTCTCTCTCTCTCTCTCTCTCCTTGCCTCCTCTCACCTCTGTCTACAAATATATAAGTGCTAGTATGATGCAAACTTCTGGGAGCTGTTGCAAAGTTGGGTCACCCACAGATTCCCATTCTCAGTTTTGCCTTAAAATGGTAATAATTTTATTAGAAAGTGAGGAGACTTTAATCTGCTTGCTAATACATTCCTGCAGGAAAGTAACTCCAAAGGAAGCTTATTTTCTTTTTATCAGGAATCGTGAATCCCCAGCCTCTCCTGGGTGTGTTCCACCAGAATAGAAATTGTTCCTGAACTTCTGCTGGGTAAAGGCTCCTGGGGGTGGGAGGACAGGGTGGGGTGTGGAGTCCACACCCTTATGAAGGGTTTCATGGAAAACAAGATGTGGTTCCCCAAATGAGAGCCCTTCAGAAGCAACCAACTTATTTACAGAATGAGATGAGTGACTCTTCTTAAGTGTGTGTGGATGGGAGATCAGATTCTGGGACTGAGGCCCATACTGGACACCATGCTTCCCTGGCCCACAGCCACTGCCAAGTGCAAACCTAATGCCTGGGGGGAAAGAATAAGCCTCATTTTGGAGTCGTCTCTTATTTTTGTTTCTTTATAAAGATTTTCAAGTCATGGGCAAATTAGGAAAACGGTATAGCTTTAGTGTGATCTGGCATCAGGGTGACTGGGTTTAAATCCCAGTCTCACCTGTACTGGTTGCATGACTTTGGGTGTGTGATTTCAACTTTCATGCCTCAGTCTCCTTGTTCTGCAAAGTGGGAATAACAACATTACCTACTCAGGATATGCTGAAAAACGGCCCCCAACGGATATCTATGTCCTCGTCCTTGGACCCTGCATATATTAGCTTAGTTTGAAAAGGAGACTTTGTAGGTGTGATCTAGTTAAGGATCTTAAAATGGGGAGATTCTCCTGGGTAATATAGTTGGGCCCTTGTTGCCATCACAAGGATACTTATAAGAGGGAGGCAGAGAGAGTTCACAGACACAGAGAGGGGAATGTGACGATGGAGATGGCATAGAGAGAGATTTGAATATACTGGCCTTAGGCATTGGGGTGATGTGACCATAAGCCAAGGAATGCCAGCAGCCACAAGACGCTGGAAGAGGCAAGGAACAGTTCCTCCCTTGGAGCCTCCAGAAAGAACCAGCCCTGCTGATACCTTCATTTCAGCCAGTGAGACTGATTTTGGACTTCTGGCTTCCAGAGTGGTCAGAGAATAAATTTCTGTTGTTTGAAGACATTTGTGATGATTTGTTACAGCAGCCATATGAAACTAATACTTCATGATGTTATTGAGA
>NW_005356042.1:11210678-11309849 GCF_000412655.1 Myotis brandtii
AGGAAGAGAGAGAGAGAGAGAGAGAGAGAGAGAGAGAGAGAGAGAGAGAAGCTTCTCTAGTAGCTCTTCTGATAAGGGCACTGATCCCATCATGGGGCCCCACCCTCCTGACCTCCTATAAGCCTCATTTCCTCCCAAAGGCCTCATTTCTAGATACCATCACACTGGGGATTAGGGATTCAATATATGGTTTGGGGGCGGGGGGACATAATTCAGTCCACAGCATCTCCTGAAACGGTTGATGGGGTTGATGGTAACTTAGACTTGGAGGAAAACCCCAGAAGCAGTGGCCCCTGGGCCTCTCAGACATCCCGCTACCAGCATTTCATTGTGTGCTGCCAAGCCAGCCAGCCACTCTCAGCGAGGAAACAGCCGCTGCTTCTCCTAAGAGCCTTTGGGAGAAATCCTCCTTTGGAGCCGAACTGGAAGAGGCAGGCTCTGCCCTCTGTACAGGAGATAAAAGCTGATGGGCTGGGGAATGCAGAGGCAGGGTGGGGTGAGAGAAAAGAGCAGCAGTGAAATGAAAAAGCAGCTCCTGGGGGTGGGGTTGGAATTCAACATAAAACAGTCGAGTAAGTTCTCCCTCCGCAGTGCCAACGTCTGATTTCCCTTGTTGCCAGGGGTCAGGAGGCCGGTTCACAAGCGCGGGATAAGGGATGCTGCTCCATCTAAAGACATTCTTTTCCCACTTTGGGTGGCTCTTGCAGGCAGGTTGTGCCCACCGGAGGTGCTCGCTCTGCCTCCTGAAGAAAAATGCTCGAAGCAGCAGCTCCTGCCTCTGACCACCTCCCACCCTCTGATGGCAAGTTCAGAGTTGAGCTGTGTGACATAAAGGGTGGAACTTGCCGCTTTTGCCTGCATTCTCTCTTTACCTGGGAATGTCCTCGGGCCTGTGAAATTAAGCAGTAACAGAGCATGTGGCTATCATTACTGTTCGATAATTGACTGCGTATCCCGAGCGAAACAAAGGTGGCTACAGGACAGTCAGGGCAATTATCATTTATTAATGGCAGTTACAGAGCATAGCAGAGCAATTCATAAATTGAATTTTTAAATTGAACAGCTTTCTATTTCTGTGTTTAAAGGCAGGAGGCAGATAAATGGAGGAAAGCACGTGACCTTTAGCTGGTGACGTCGTGCCCATGTTTTCGGAGATTCTTTTTAAATGAATTCTTCATTAGGTCACCTTTCGGATGCACCTTGTTTCTTTAAACAGAAGCTGCACCATGTGCTAATTCTCTCCGATTTGGGTGAATGGATACAGCAGCCATTAGTGTCTGGCTGTGGCCATAATGTGTGTTTTATCCACACACATATGTGTATCTTTAATCATGTAAGGGTACATGTAGAGATACATAAAAAGAGACATACAAACAATCCAGGGAAGGTCAGGGAAGTGTGGGCTAACCTCATGAGGCCTCCTGGTCACTAAGCGTGCCATGTTAACTGGTCCTGGAATGGAAAGGGAGAGATTGCTGAAAAATAAGGGACAAGATCACTCACAGCAGAGCTGGGTTTTATCAGAAGATGGGTTAGGCTCCGCTGCCTTTTCAAGGCATTTTTATCTTTAATAAAAGAATGTTTGATTTGACACTACTGATTACATACAATCACATAACCCCTGGTAGGCTGAATGAGTTTCTTCAAATTTTCCTTTAGTATGAAAAAGCTCCTTTCTAACACTTGGAATGAATAAGTGGACTTATAAGGTAACATCTGTGAGTTTAAAACTATTTGGGCTCTTTCCATTCATTCGTGTTGTTGGCACACACCTCCGCGGTTGTGGGAGATCTTGTTACTTCCATGATTTCATAACTCACGAGACTCCCATTAAGTTATATTCCAAGTCACACTTTCACCGACATGGCACCTCATGAGCTGAGCCAGAGGTGAAGGTGACCTCCAGGGGTTACTGTTCAACTTCCCTGTTTTGCTTGCGTTGTTGTTTTGTTTTTATCACCATGTGACTTAGCTGGTTCTCCCTAAACCTGCTGCGCTTGACAGAACTGCTTGAAAGACACAAAGCTGAGCGCGGTGCCTCCTCTCCCCCGCTGGCTAGAGTAGTTTATTCAGAGCCATCTGTGGGCAGTCCAATCCATTTCCCTATTTCACCCCCTTCCCCAAATACTCTTTCCGTACCCCGATGCTTGGGACCCAGGAAGGTTTGATGTTTTATACAGAGTTGCCTCATGCATGGTGAATACAATGGGCGATTGCACAGCTGGAATTCCCGCACAACCTCCGCTCAGCGAAGATCCCCTCCTGTCAGCTCCTCCTCTCTGCTATGAAACCAGCAACGAGCCCTTCCCTTTCTGCGTTTCCATTAATTTCGCCTTCAACACATCTGATTTCGATTGCAGGGTCGCTGGGTAGAGCCCTGATTAGCTCTTCTCTTGGAGTCAGTCCTTATATTGCTTGCAAAATGAGTGCAAATCATGAAAATGCTCCTAAACAAAATCCACTCGCTGGAAATAGAATGGGGAGAGAACATTGCGGTGGGTGATGCATATTTGAAAACTCGCTGAGTTGGAAGCCGTTTGCCAGAGATTCTGCATAAACAGTGGTGATTGTCGGGACTTATCTTCCTTGCAGTATTTCTGCTAAGAACTATTGGGCAGGCCATTCTGGAAGATTTCGTGTCTCTCTAAAAGAAAAAAAAAAGGACAGAAAATCCATCATTTCTCTGAGGCATCCCACTTCTAACTTCCCAGCCCACTCAGCATGGACTTGGAATTTGTGGCCCCAATCACAGCTTTTGTGCCTTTTTACATAATGGCCGGGCCCCGCTGCGGAGGGACGGGATGAGTGACAATTTTCTGCATTGTGTCTGAGTGTCACGACTGGGTCAATAGTACATCCCTTAGAATAGGAAAAATGGCTTATGGATGAAAACAAAACCATCCTTTTAAAATCCCCACACAGTCGCCCCCACCGGCTGTGGAAGGGCTGACATTTGGGAGCGCCAATGTGTGGAGGAACAGTGCTGAAGGCGCACTCTGCTAGCATCATCGGGTCCCAGGGAACCTGATCCTCCCTCTCCTCTCCATTCCAGCCAAACTTCCTGCACTGGTTATAAATATTTAAAGCTACAGTCAACGAAGTTTAAAGACAGGGAAGTAAGGAAACCCAATCCTGTCTGCAATGCCTTCTGTGTCCTAGGGCCTGCCTCCTCTATCCTTCAGTGTAAGGTCAATGGCACAGGGCTCGGGAGGAGCGGGATGTGAACCATCCGAGCAAGTTCCCTTCCTAAGGAAAGCCATCAGCCCTAGGGAGTGGCACAGACCTTTCATCTTCGATTTTCAGTCTGCTAAGGGACAGTTTGCTAGAAATAAAGATTTTTGAAGCAGCTCACATTCTAGGTCCCTGCTTTGGATGCCTTTAGTTCAACAGGCACATTATGAGCACCCAGACTCTGCCAAGCTCTGTGCTGGATTTGGGGGATGCAGAGCTTAAAAGGCACTAACCCTTTCCTCTAAGAATGCACATTTGTAGTATCAGGTGATCCATGCTCCAAATGGGGCACTGGGAGGCTTATCAAGAGATGTACAAGGTGCTGCTGGGGCTTAAAAGACTGATTCATTCACTCAATCGACATGTATGAGCTAGGCCTACTATGTGCTAGGCATTGGGCTAGCCATGAGTCAATAATAAAGCAAGGATAAGAGTGGGGAGAAAGCCTCACATAAAGGGCTAATTTTGTTGGACCTTGAAGGATGGATAGGAGTTTTCCAGATTTTAAAAAAAGTGGAAGATTGGGGAGAGGACATTCCTGGTGGAGAGAAGTCAAAGGCAAAGGTGTGCAAGTGGCCAGCATGACCAAGGAATGGACATAAACCCCATGAGGAGTTTCCCCAAGTACCTGGCTACTTTACAGCCAAGAACCCAGAGACCAAGGCAAACACTGGATCTTACCGAGCTGGAGACTCTGGTCCGAGGTTGGTCACTCAGGGTATGAGGTGCATTTTTAAAGTTGTTCCACCCAGAGGGAACCCCCTTTTTTTATTCTCACAATGCCCTGTATATTCCTCGCCATCTAATTAAAACATCCAGCTCTGTTGCCTCCCTAGCCAGGAGGTAGAAGTCCTTAGGGGATGGGAGAGAGGAATGACCTCCTGTCTTGCATTTGCTTTGGAGCCAACTTTGCTCACCTGATTGTCTGGACAAGCGGTGCAAGGATTCTTCTGGCAGAGCGGATGCTGTCTGCATTCTCCAGGAGCGAGGCCCAGGAATGAAAGTTGCTTAGGGGTCCTTCTCGGTCAGCAAAACTGGATGCAATTGCAAGGTAGTGCATTGTAGATGTCTTCTTATTAGATGCTATTGATGAGGGGCAGATTTCATAGTGGGAGTAAACCCTGACCCAGAAGTCGTCTCTAGCTGTCATGAATATGTGCATTGTAGATGTCTTCTTGTTAGATGCCATTGATGAGGGGCAGATTTCATAGTGGGAGTAACCCTGACCCAGAAGTCGTCTCTAGCTGTCATGAATAGAACTGTTCTAATAGGGGGACAACCCCAAGCTGTCATTTTTAAAGACCTTTTTATTCAACTGCAACAAAACTTTCGTTGGGTAGCATGAAACACTCTTTAATGAATGCCATGTGAAGTTGCTTTTGAAAATAATCTTTTTTTATGTTACTTTTCCCTTGGTGAAAAATCTATAATTCTTCATGTAGTCTAGGCCCATTATAGTTTACAAAGCATTGTCATATATGTATTCTTTACAAGAGCTTCTTGACGATCAGGAACAGAGATTCTTAAGCACATTATATGGGTGAGAAGACACAAGGTCAGAGAGATTCACGTGACTGACTTTGTTTCTGTTTTAACTGGTGTGGTTCCTTGAGAGCATGGATGGCCCACAGGGTCTGTAAGAGGCCCTTTAGGGATGTGGACCCTGATTTCGGATCCTGATGCCAAATTTTATCGGATGCCTTGCCTGAGGTCAAGGGGCTGAAAGGGCTTCAGGTGTGGGATGGCCCACAGGGTCTATAAGGGACCCTTTAGGGATGTGAACCCTGATTTCAAATCCTGATGCAAAATTTTATCAGATGCCTTGCCTGAGGTCAAGGGGCTGAAAGGGCTTCATTTGCTGCTGAGTAGCTGTGGCTTTGAAGGACACATTTGTACATTGAAACAGTTGTGTAACTTGGGTCCCAGGAGCTCTGAGGTGGCTCTGTGATTTGCCTACAATAAGACACACCACCGCCTTCTTTCCTACAACATGGTGTGTGGGGTCACTCCCTTGGCTCAACAACAGTCCCCTGTGACAGTGAGGGACTCACACATGCCTGAACTCTCACCATTAGAAGTTGATCAATGGCAGCGTTGAGTTTGTTGCTGGGATTCAGCCTCATCCTTTGAAGTCACCTGTAGAGACTGAGTAGGGCCTAGAAGAGGCTCCTGAAGACTTTGGAAACTGGCTTCTTTGATTGGCGGCAGTGTCATAGTCACCCAGACGTCCACACCTTCTCTGCCCACTTGTTGATGACTTGTCTTTGAAGTCTTTCCTATACATCGCCTTAGTTCTTGTTCTCACCCCATGTTTCTGTTCCCTGTTTACCCTTCTGGAATGCTGCACCATTGGGTACACACTGGGCTGACAGTGGTGCAGCTATATTTGGAAACCTGAGAAGATGAGTTGTCTCCAGTTGTGGTCGGTCCGGAGGTTGAGTAAGTACTCATGTTCATTCCATTTTTCACAAGGCCTATCACTTTGGTGCCTGTTGTACCTATGTCCATAATGGAGAAGGGGCAAGGGGGACAGGGGAAACTGGATTTTACCTCCTTTCTGAATAGAGTTAAAGGTTACAGTCTATGAGACCTCCATCAATCCTGAGGGTCAGTCTCTCTCTCTCTCTCTCTCTCTCTCTCTCTCTCTCTCTCTCTCTCTCTTTCTCTCTCTCTCTCCTTGCCTCCTCTCACCTCTGTCTACAAATATATAAGTGCTAGTATGATGCAAACTTCTGGGAGCTGTTGCAAAGTTGGGTCACCCACAGATTCCCATTCTCAGTTTTGCCTTAAAATGGTAATAATTTTATTAGAAAGTGAGGAGACTTTAATCTGCTTGCTAATACATTCCTGCAGGAGAGTAACTCCAAAGGAAGCTTATTTTCTTTTTATCAGGAATCGTGAATCCCCAGCCTCTCCTGGGTGTGTTCCACCAGAATAGAAATTGTTCCTGAACTTCTGCTGGGTAAAGGCTCCTGGGGGTGGGAGGACAGGGTGGGGTGTGGAGTCCACACCCTTATGAAGGGTTTCATGGAAAACAAGATGTGGTTCCCCAAATGAGAGCCCTTCAGAAGCAACCAACTTATTTACAGAATGAGATGAGTGACTCTTCTTAAGTGTGTGTGGATGGGAGATCAGATTCTGGGACTGAGGCCCATACTGGACACCATGCTTCCCTGGCCCACAGCCACTGCCAAGTGCAAACCTAATGCCTGGGGGGAAAGAATAAGCCTCATTTTGGAGTCGTCTCTTATTTTTGTTTCTTTATAAAGATTTTCAAGTCATGGGCAAATTAGGAAAATGGTATAGCTTTAGTGTGATCTGGCATCAGGGTGACTGGGTTTAAATCCCAGTCTCACCTGTACTGGTTGCATGACTTTGGGTGTGTGATTTCAACTTTCATGCCTCAGTCTCCTTGTTCTGCAAAGTGGGAATAACAACATTACCTACTCAGGATATGCTGAAAAACGGCCCCCAACGGATATCTATGTCCTCGTCCTTGGACCCTGCATATATTAGCTTAGTTTGAAAAGGAGACTTTGTAGGTGTGATCTAGTTAAGGATCTTAAAATGGGGAGATTCTCCTGGGTAATATAGTTGGGCCCTTGTTGCCATCACAAGGATACTTATAAGAGGGAGGCAGAGAGAGTTCACAGACACAGAGAGGGGAATGTGACGATGGAGATGGCATAGAGAGAGATTTGAATATACTGGCCTTAGGCATTGGGGTGATGTGACCATAAGCCAAGGAATGCCAGCAGCCACAAGACGCTGGAAGAGGCAAGGAACAGTTCCTCCCTTGGAGCCTCCAGAAAGAACCAGCCCTGCTGATACCTTCATTTCAGCCAGTGAGACTGATTTTGGACTTCTGGCTTCCAGAGTGGTCAGAGAATAAATTTCTGTTGTTTGAAGACATTTGTGATGATTTGTTACAGCAGCCATATGAAACTAATACTTCATGATGTTATTGAGAAGATTAAATAAGATAATGCATGCAAAACATTTTGCATAGTAAACTCTCAGCAAGTATGAGCTTTGATTATTTTGAAGCTGGAGGAAGACTTGCACAGGACAAGAAAAATGGATTGAGGGGGTCAAAAGGGTAGATGTCATGTTCTGGTTGGGTCACTGTCCCTTGCAAGCCGAGCCTGTTTTTCTCCCTTGGCTAAAGGAGGTGACTACATCCTGCCCTGCTCTCCTCCCCTGAATTGTGAGGATCAAGTGAGTTAATGAACGTGAAAGTGCTTTGCATGTCACCCATGTAAACTGTTAAGCCGTGGTTACAAAGACTAGGACCAAACTGAGGCGACCTCGCAGAGGACTAGTGGGAGCTTTGTTCCTTTGGGGCTGAGATGAGCTCATCTCTTTTGGCTTTTGTTCCTGCCTTTCTGAGCTCATTGCTGGTTTTCCCCCTAATCCTGGCCCCTTCTCCCCGGATGGAGTTTCAGATGGCAGAGCTCCGACAGTCCCAGCCAGCGTGAGCCTCCCTGGGGGCACATTTCTTCTTGTTTCCATTTCTAAGAGGCACAAATATAAATACAAACAAAACCCAAAATATGCTAATCTTAAAAATGATGTGTAATGCTCACCATAGAGATTAGGTTGGTGGATTCCAATGAACTTTACTAGGAGTTTGAGATGTTTTCAATTCAGGCCAGAGACTCTGGAGACCCAGCAACGGGTGTCCACTTAGATGGGAACAAGTCAATCTTTGTCAAGTGCTTCAAAGTGGTGAATTCATCTGTAAAGATACCCAGACTCCCAGGAACTGTGCTGTTCTAGCCAGAGTGGGCAAAGGAAAACACATTGGATGAAAACAAGCCACCTCTGTCTATGATTTGCTTTGACTTTTGCTGGTATTTCCAGTAAAATCTTCACACTCCCTAAGATGGCCAGAGATATGTGTTGTGAAGATAGCCTGTTGCTGAAAGACATGGCAGATTCCTCCAGTTCATTGATTCCCATCTGCTCACCTACTGGCAAATACAGGACCCCATTCATGTCAGCCTTCTTTTAACAATTCTGTGTGGAAAACCCACTACATTCTAGGCACAGTGCTAGGTACTGGGGAATGACACTCAACACAGTGCATATGGGCCTCTGGAGTTTAGACTTCAGGAAGGGTGACATTAACCAAATAGTGACAAGACGTTGACAAATGGCAGCAATGCTTCAAAGGGGCCCCCAGGAGTGGGAGTGTCTCCAACTGAGACTTCAAGTGGAGGCATCCAGGGATCAACTAAACCTAAAGGAAGGGGAACACATTAGATGCAAAGAGAATAGTGTGTGCAAAGCCCCCTAAATGGAACAAAACACATATAGGATGAACCAGGAGGAAGCCAGGGTGGTAACGTGGTAGGAAGCAGAGGAAAGAGGAGTTTGGGGTGAGGCTGAGGAATGGTAGGGGCCACATGGGGGTCTTGTTGGGCTTCTACTGTTGGGGGAAGGAAGAATTATCTCCCCAATCTCACTGTCCTGGAGAGGCATCGGTGAGGGCTCTCACCTGTGGGCTCCCCAGGCCAGTTAGTGTCTATGCTGATCTTGATCAGGGCAGGGCCATTAGAAAGTTGTACTTCAAAGGCAGGTGCTCTGTAGCTCATAGTGCAACGGGACCTGGAATGTGGAGCCTGGAGAGCATAGCAGCCAAGCCCTTTCTGGGTCTCCTTTGGGTCTAGTTCAGATGCAAGGGTTTTGCCTCCATTTCTGGATCTCTATTCTGAACTCAGCAAGTCTCCCTTTGACCTTGAACCCCTCCCTCTCCCTAGTTTATCCATTCACTCAGCAAATAATTATTGAGTATTTATCATGTGCCAGGCACTGGAGATGCTGTGTTGAGTGAAAGAAAGCCTGTTCCGCCCGGCTAGCGTGACTTAGTGGTTGAGCATTGATTCCCTGTCCGGACACATGCCCGGGTTGCAGGCTCAATCCCTAGTAGGGGATGTGCAGGAGACAGCCGTTCAATGATTCTCTTCATTGATGTTTCTATCTCTCTCCCACTCTCCTTCCTCTCTTAAATCAATAAAAGTATATTTTTAAAAAAGAATTAGATCCCAAAACGTCTATAGACATTAAAAAAAAGAAGAAGAAAGAAAGAAGGCCCGTTTCCTGTTCTAGAGAAGCTTCAAGTCCAGCTTAGTGGTGGTGTTGGGGGGTGGGGAGGGCAACAGCTTGGACTCTCCCCCATCAGATACTGCTTTCCTCTCTGCCCATTGTCCAAACCTCCTTCTGTCGCCCTCCATCGAATGCTCACTGTCCACCTTCCACTTTCACAGGAGCTTGGAGGTAGGCCAGACTCTAGAGTCTAGATCAGGGGTCCTCAAACTTTTTAAACAGGGGGCCAGTTCACTGTCCCCCAGACCGTTGGAGGGCCGGACTATAGTTTAAAAAAAAACTATGAACAAATTCCTATGCACACTGCACATATCTTATTTTGAAGTAAAAAAACAAAATGGGAACAAATACAATGTTTGTATTTGCATGTGGCCCGCGGGCCGTAGTTTGAGGACCCCTGGTCTAGACCATTTGCAATGGATGGCAATGATCCTCCCCATATGGACCAGGGTTAGTTCCCGGTTTGGTAGCAGCTCTATTCTCTTGCCTCTTGGAGCCCCAGTTTCAGACACCAACATATTTGTCCGAGACCGACCACCCTGCACTGTGACTTCAGGTGCCCAGAAAGGCTCTTTCTTGCTATTTTCTTCTGGGTACAAGTCTTCTGAAGGTAGCCTAAGTACCTTGGAACAGTGGCATATTCCCACTCGCCAGCAGTTAATGATCTGTTCCCGGGGATGGTTAATGCCCTGTGAAATCAGTCATTAATTGCAGAAACAACTGATTTCAGAGAGGTCGCAGCAATTATGAGCCATTTATGATGGCAGAAACATAACAAGACACACTGCCATGTTGCCCATCATCACCAGGAGGGAAGGAACCTGCACTGTGACTTTGAAGTTGTCTTCTCACTGGGGGATGGTCATGGGCTGCTGAGTTCCTTGCAACCACACCGTGAACACCCTGGCTACAGAAACAAAAAGTTAGCAACTGTGCTCCTTGGGAAATAAAAAGTTCACCTGCAAAAGGCCGGCTGAAGGAGGCAGCATCGGATAATGGATGAAGCTGCTCTCGGGGTGGTGGCCTTGCCTGGGCCGGTGGCTTCTGAGCTGCAGTCCCAGGAACTGTTGAGGGTCAGTGAAGGCCCTCCAGTGGTCCCTGGCTGGCCTCTGAAAGTGATGCTTCTGAGACTTACTCCTCATCCTCGCTGTTTCTGGAGAGAATTTAAAATAAGCTGGCCCTTGTTGGTAGTGCATCCAAAGCACGATCATTCATTTGTTCTTATGATACAGTTTTCCTTCCTGGCAGTCAGAAACCAGTCCCATTAATAGGAACATAAATAGTCACATTAATAGCCTTTCTCTGAGCTGCCCCTAACAACACTGCTAAGAATTCAGCTTTCTGCCTTCACATCTCCCAGCTATTCCCGGAGCCCCAGGGAATGTCTTGTGCTAACTCTTGAAGGAGTCTTGAAAGACCACTGTCCTGCTCTTGGCAATGGTACATCTTAGTCTCTGGTCCCGCACTCACAATGCTGAGTCTGCAGCAGATCCTGTCCCCTATACTGGTACTGTAACCACCACAGTTTCTGAAGCAGAATAGCAGGACCGTTATTCTATTTTACAAATAGCAACACGGTCTTGATTGACTAATGATGCCAGTGTGTGCTCCCAGCAAGGTGGACTCTAATATTGAGGTATCGGAATGGCCCTATATGATCAACAACACCGGATTAGCAACATAAAGTTTCATACATGAATAAGGTGGAATCCTATGCAGTACTTAATATGCTTATTAAAATCTATGCTTGTCGACACTGGAAAAATGTCCACAGTAAATTATTGGGTGGGTAAAAGCAGGCACCAAAAGATTAGCAACATAGTTTTGTACATGAATAAGGCAGAATCCTATGTAGCACTTAATATGATTATTAAAATCTATGCTATCGACACTGGAAAAATGCCCACAGTAAATTATTGGGTGGGTAAAAGCAGGCACCAAATACGCATGAAGTGACTTTTAAATTCCTCCTTATGTTTAGATAGTGTCTGCATATTTTTACAATGAGCGTGTTGATTTTATAACAAGAGAAATTTTTTTTATGTTTGAAACCTGTTCTATTTTATTTATTGTAATGAAATGAAATGGTGACTTTTAAATTCCTCCTTATATGTTTGGATAGTGTCTGAATATTTTTACAATGAGCATGTTGATTTTATAACAAGAGAAATTTTTTTTAATGTTTAAAACCTGTTCTATTTTATTTATTGTAATGAAATGAAATCTTAGGATTTCCTAAAGCTTTTATATTACTTGCCTTTACTGGCCAAATTAAGACAGAATACTATTAGAAATATAAAGAATTAAATTTAGAAAATAAAATCTGCAAGAAATTTTAAGCTTAAAAGTTGAAAAGTAAGTGGCATGCACATTTTATGGATTATATTATAAATTGAAACCAAATATCAACTGAGGAGCATCAGACAGTATAGATGAGGGTGCTGACTTGAAGCACAGATACAGGTGGAGAGCTGGTAGCAATAGCCAAATAAAAGTAATATTTTTGTAATAATGGTGAGTGCAGATGATACATAAGTATGTGTTGTGGCCACAGAAGTGATTCTTGGCCAAAATAAGTCTGAGAATTTGTGACATGACTAAGATTTCCATTCTGCCTTTAATTTTGCTTATTCTTCTATTTGTGCATAATTCCAAATTCAGCTGTGCCTTTTCCTTATAATCTTCTGTCCTATCTCTAAATGTTGGAGGACATCTACTTGACCACCTGGCTGAGAATTGGCTGTCACAAGTATCCAAAGAAATGACCGTCACACCCATGTCTCCTTAAATGGAGGCTTTTTCTTGGTAAACATCATTGTGCGCAAACCTTATTTTTAAAAAATCTTTATTGTTGAGAATATTACATATGCTCCCCCTTTCTCCCACCATGGCCCCCCTGAACCTAGTTCCCGCCTTGTCCCAGGCCTTCACCTCTCTATTGTCTGTGTCCATGGGTTATGCATACATGTATATAAGATCTTGGGTTAATCTCTTATTGCCTTCCTCCCCCTTCCCCTTTGAGATTTGTCAGTCTGGTCCATGTTTCCATGCCTCTAGGTCTATTTTATTCATTAGTTTATTTTGTTCATTAGACTCCACATGTAAGTGAGATCGTATGATATTTTTCTTTCTCTGACTGGCTTATTTCGCTTAGCATCATAATCTCCAGGTCCCTCCAGGTAGTCGCAAAGGGTAAGAGATACTTCTTTTTTACAGCTGCATAGTACTCTGTGCTATAAATGTACCACAGCTTTTTAAAAAATATATATATTTTATTGATTTTTTACCGAGAGGAAGGGAGAGGGAGAGAGAGTTAGAAACATCGATCAGCTGCCTCCTGCACACCTCACTGGGGATGTGCTCGAAACTAAGGTACATGCCCTTGACCGGAATCGAACCTGGGACCTTTCAGTCCACAGGCCTACACTCTATCCACTGAGCCAAACCGGTTAGGGCTGTACCACAGCTTTTTGATCCACTCATACATTGATTGGCACTTCGGCGCTCTCTTTGTCCAGATGAACTCAGATATAAACCTTATTTTAAAATAATGCAGCACATTTGGAATTTCAGCCAGCGATGTTTTCAAATCCCAACACAAGAAGTTGTTTCTTTAATAAAATTTGATGCAGAATGCAAAACCTGAAATCTGAAATTCATATTGGGAATCCAGGTTTTTTTAAAATTCTGGAGCAGCTGGAAGGAGGGAGCAAGAATTCTTTTGAAGAAGTTAAACATAATTAAATATTTTTGAAAAGGTATCTTTGCAGCTAAATATAAACAACAAAAACAACAACATGTGTACATTTGAAAGTGACTTTGTAATCATGGTCAGAGGAGAATTTTGAAAAAAATTCCACAACATAATAAGCATCTATATCATTCTATTAAATGTTGAACAAAAACAGGCTTTCTTCCACAAATCCTGCTTCTTGTCAGAAGTTCTCTAGTTTGGGGAAGATATTTTATAAATAGAATAATAAAGTGAAATCAATGCAAGACATTCTGATTGGAGATTCTGGCTCTGCTAACAAAAATGTTGTAAGACCCAGGTCAAAAATAAGAAACCAGGGAACCCTCTAGATGACCCCTTTTTAGTGTGTCCCCTTTACCAATTATGAAGCCACTGTGTTCTTTATGATCTGCACTCATGCAGCTTTAAAAGAAGTTTCTTCACTGGTTCATGTGTCTGTATTTTGATTCCCCAGCAAGATTTCATGCTACTGAGGGCAAGGACCATTTGCACTTTCTCTTCTATTTCCCACTACTGTGCTTGTTAGGAGAGCTGGGAATGTGTCAGGTGCTTCATAATTATTTATTCACTGGGCTAGAAAGAGTTGGAGTCAGAAATGAATAGGTTTTATACAACGTGCTAACTCCAGTTGTTTGACAATAGCTTCTTGGAGTCCCAAGTTAGGAAAGGTTCCGAGTACGAGTCTGGGCTCCACAGAAAGAATATTGTGGTTGATGGGTAATGTCTACCTAGGGTACAAAAGTGATAGTACCTATGCTGTGTTCAGTACCTGTCCTTGAAGGAAGCACCCCAGAGCCACCATGCCTCTAGGCTCTGTTATTTGACATAATCACATCTTTCAATTGATTTTCTTACTTATAGATAAAAGGATCTTATACAGTCTCCTATTTACCAACTCCAAAATTTCAACAGGAATTTTTTGGACTCCTAAATGATGATTTTTTTTCCACTTAGGAATTAGGTAGTCTCCAAGGGTATTAGATACTTCTTTAATGTTTTAATAACACACCATGTAAGATTTAGGGTTGGAAACGTTCTCAAATATTGATTATGCAACTTACTAGTTAAGTAACTTCTGCTTAAGTTTTCTTAAAGCTCTCCAAGCCTCTGTTTCTAACTTATACAAATGGGGCAGTGTATATCTCACAGAATGACCATGAGTGTCAGTAAGATAAGTCAAGCATGTGAGCACGGCTGGCACATACACAGCACATGGCAGGTGCACCACTCGGCCAGGTCCCTCCTCCTCTGCATTCCTGAGGAAGTGCAGCCTCAGCCACTTTGTTTCATCACTCGAGCTCTGTCCTAACATCTCTTCACAGAAAGCTCTGGAAGCTCTGGAGGGAGAGAGTGGGCTTTCCTTTCGGACTGATGGATTTCTTCATGACATTGCCTGGTGTTCACACCCCCTAGCTCTGGTGTGGCCAAGAGGAAATCTAACCAGGAAAAGAAATTCAATGCTAATTAATGTACATTTTGGAAACCATCTGAGAGTAGATGAATTTTACACTTTGGAAGACTGTGGTCTTATTTTGTTACTGGGTTTCCTGAGAAATTAAAGAGAGATGAGTTGTTCGTGGACCAAAGAAACCCTTACATTTATGTTGAAATTTAAATCTTTTCTATGTTCACCCTGTCAGACATATAGGCTGCTGTCAGAAGGGGATGTGAGCAATGTGACATTGTTTTATATTGAAAATTTTTTTCCTGTTCAGAAAGATTCTGTTGACTTTTTTCTGCAATACTGTTAGTTTGTCACAAGAATGTTGTTCTCTATTGTAAAGGAAAAAGCTGAAGATGTAGGGAGAATGACTTTGGCCAAAGGGACCATTTTGTTGGCCTAAGCAAGGTACAGGGCCACACACAGTCAAGGGGTAGGGGATTATGTTCCTTCCCCTCCATGCTCCTCCTCCCTTCTTCCTTCTCTTCCTCTTCTCTCTGTGAGCAATTTGAGGGGAAAAGGCCATGTTTTATTTACCTCTCTCCACCTGCCACCTTGAAGGTACCTGATACATATTGACTTAACAAAGACCATAAGAGTGTTTGCACTGGGTTCTCTAAATGTGTGTGCTCATGCATGGACACACACACACACACACACACACACACAGAGTTTATCCACACTGGACACTCTTTGCTTATGAATAATAATAATAATAATAATAAATCCTCTGCCTTGTCAAATGCTTCAGGAGAGGAAACAAACATTTTCTCTTTTATGCCATCATTCGCTCAAAGGTGGACCCAGAATGTTCATTCAAATGTTTCTTCTCCCCTGATTACCTTGTACAAAGCTCTCCATTTGGGAATCATTGCAGGTTTCCTTGTAGTTCTCCAGCTCTGGTTTATACAAAAATGGATCGTTGTTCAGGCAGACTTCAAAGCCAGAGAGTGCCCTAAGTTCTGAATGGTTCCATCTTTTAATTCGAGCATAATCCTGTTAGAGACAGAGCTCTCAGGGCTGGGAATCCTTTTAGGGCTCTTTGATCAAGGAAGCACTTTTGAGTTCAGTGGCTTCAACTGTCCAAGCCCTAAAAATAACAGGGAACCCATTTAATATCTGGAAATGTCAATTTCTCTCATTTCTGGAGGAAGAAGCATGCTCTCAAGTGGACCCGTACTCATTTTTGAGTTCAAGGGGAAAAGTGGGGAGCAGAAATAGTATTGTGCTGTATTTCCAATCTGTGGGGGCTGTCTTGCTGGTATACCAACTAGCTTAGGTGACTTTAAATTATATCCAAGCGTGTTTGGTACCTGCTCATTCACGATCCATCTTTAAACCATTTTTTTTTTCTGATTACATGAGACGAAAGTTTATGTTTGATTATCTGTCTTTCTCAAACTCTTGGTAACTTTCCTGTTTCACAGAGAGCAGTAGCTAAGTCTTAGTTGCTAAGACTGCAGGACTCTCTATATTCTGCAGCCTCCGCCTTCCCATCCCCCATGGTCTCCTGCTCATCCCCACTTTACTTATCTCACTCACTCTGGTTCAGCACCTGGTCGAGCTCCTTGCTGTGTGTGCACACACCAAGCACGTTCCCACCTTGGAAATTTATCACAGCTCGTTCCCTCTGTTCTGGAGTGTTCTTCTCTCATTAATCTATGTGGCTCAATCCCTCCCCTCTGTCTGATCTTTAATAAAATACTGCCTTTTCCGTGAGGCTGGCTCTGTCCACCCTATTTCAAATGGCACCCCATCTCTGGCATTCCCTGTCTCCTGGCTCTGCTTTATTTTATTTTCATAGCACTTTTCATCACCCATCATTTTATAGAGTTACTTACTTGTTTATTGCATGTCTTCCCCATGAGAAGATAAGCTTCATAAATATAGGAATTTTTGTCCGTTTGGTTCACTGCCATATTCCCAGGACTTGGAACAGTGCCTGGCAAATAGAAGATGCTCATTAAAAATTTTGTTGAGTGGATGATTGAGAGAACTGTTTTTGACATTAGTGAGTGATAGTTATTTAGGTGACGTTTAGTAACACCGCTCTGGTTTTATTGTCATTACTTTTACCTGCACTTTCTATTGAAGGCCGGTGACACTAACATCTGAGCCCACAGTTTCTGAACTGAAATTCCTTTAAAATTCCACATTCTGATTCCCCAATTATCTGTCAAGGCTCTGAGTTCATGGCAATATTTAATGCACTCTTGGGATCATCCACAGTCCAGATGAAATATGGATCGCGTTGGGATTTGAAACATATATTTTAAAGCCTTATATTGATTTATGTTTTTCATTTTTTTCCCCTGAGTTTTTCATGTACAGCCCACATTTTTCAAGATCTGGAGAAGGAAATTTGTTGACAAGTGGACTATGTGCTCAGTTTTTCAGGCTTGCTTCAAGTGTAACTGAAGAATCCACCCATCAGATTTAGCTAACTCAAGTGCCATCTTGGGAGGTGGAGTTCAACAGTACACTTGCCTAAGCTCAAGCATGTGAGGTGTGTCCAGACACACAGAGAATTTATTTGGAAGAAACACTGACATCAGACAAATGAAAATTGTGGGAAAAAATCATTAGAGGGCCCCCCCAAAAATATCTGGGACCTGACCTTGACAATGATTTAAAGGAGGAAGTCCATGATTCTAAACAAATCCCAATGTAACTGAACTGTCCATACCAACTGTGTGCAGGGACCCAATTAATTCATTAAGCAACAAATTTACTGAGCTCTTACTAAATGCCAGGTACTGTGTTAAGTGCCTCCCAGGGACGAATAATCAGATAAGATCCCTACATTCACGGAGCTAAAGTTCTAGTGGGTGAGATGACATACAAGCCAATACACTCCAATAATTCAATTTTGAACTAGAGGAGCATCTTTGAAGGAAAAGTGCAGAGAGAAGTGGCAGACACTAGCAATAGGTGTGACAGGCTCTGACTTAGCTTGGGCTGAAGGTCTGACCAGGCCACTTTGTGTCCCACAACCTCTACCCACTTCTCTCTGCCCACGAGTTCCTTCCTCCCCTTCTCTTACTCATTTTCTACTCTTAGGCCAGTGGTTGCCAAGCCTGACCGATGATTGCAATCTCCTAGGGAAATTATAAATGGACAACCCTGGGATCCTTCACAAACTTGGGGACTCTGAATCTCTAGGGATGAGTCCAGGGAGTCTGCATTTTGAAAATATACCTGCAAATTCCCTGGGCAGCTCAGCTTGTTTAACCATCCATGAGAGTCTCTGAGATCACCATTTCCTTCCTTTTCCACCAAATAACTCCCTGGATTATTTGACTTAAATGCCAGCCTCTGCATTCTGGAGCCCAACCCTACTGGACTGACTCATAGTCACCATTCACTTGCCCTTCCTTCTCCTGTGCCTGTCCTGAGGCAGGAGTGGGATTTTCCCGTCTCCACCCCAGCATGCAGCAAAGGGCCACTCACCATAAGACCGTACAGTGGGGCCTTGACTTAGGAGTTTAATTCGTTCCAAGACCGAGCTCATTAAGGAGCTCGTTAACTCAAATTACTCTGTCAACTCAATGCAAAAAATCGGCCGAGTAGACAGCTGGTATATCGAAAAACTCGTTAGTCAGGACACTCGTAAGTCAAGGCCCCACTGTAAATGAATTAGAACAATAGCCAGTACTTACATGGTGCTCACTCTTGCTTATGTGTTTGGCTGTGTCCTGTTACTAGTGTAGCTCCTTAAATCCTCCTAAATTCCTAACTGAAGGAATGATTTTTGTGTCATTCCACCCTCATTTTATCCTTGAATAATCAATGCATAGTATGTTGGGGAAACCCCTAGGGCCATAGGAAGTTCTGCTCTCTGCTAACCCAAACCCTGTTTTGGCTCATCGCCGGCTTTTGAAGATTTCATTACGAATTCCTTTGGGACAGGCACTGGACAGAAAGTTTTGCAGGAAAATTTCCTGATAAATAGCTCCTCTCCTCCCCACCCCCCTCCTCCCCCAACATGACTCTTCTCATAAGGCACATTGTTAAATTGTTGATATGCACAGTTGGATACCCAGTGTTGATATCCACGGTTATTCCATGGGGCTGGGGCAAGAACAGGGGAACTAATCATAGCTTTCCAAACCTGATGCATAGAGGCAGTCTCTGTGGAACTTTCCAGAAGCCCTAAAGTGCTCAGGACCGTCTTCTCTTGCATCATGTGCCAGGGAAATAAGTTACAGTTACTATTTACTTAATACCTGTTGCATGCCAGGCATTGCACAGGTAACATAACCTACCACCACTTAGCTCATAGGGCACCTTCCCCAGAAGATTGGATGGCTCCACCCACCAGGTGTTGCCAATCTCCTAATTCACTGGTTCTCAAACTTTGGTCATATCAAGATCACCTGGAGAATCTGGCAAAAATACGAAGTCCCAGATGCTGTTGTATTTCAAGGACCCTGACCTCTGCATTTTAGTAGCTTTCAAGGTGATTCTGATACACACTTAGGTGTGAGAGCCTCTGTACTAAGGCAGTGGTCCTCGCACTTCAGGAGACATTGGAATTACTTAGGGGAGATTTTAGTGCTGAGAACGAGGGTGCCCAGGTGGTTCTGATTCAGGATCACGCTTTGTGTTTCATTCCACCTGCTGCACGCTTGTGGTCATGGGAAGGCAGCAGGTCGATCGCTTCTCCTGAGTCCTCAGAACTCCAGCTCCCCTTTCCCTACATGCCCTTCCGTCTCCTGCAGGAGAGTCTGGAGGGACCCAGCACCCTGGAAGCAAAGCCCTGGAGTAGAGACTTTTGCTACGGTAAGGAGGCCTTTGACTTTTATTTCAAACGCAATGTATTTTGGCTCCCAGTGGCTTGGGTTCGGTCTGCTTGAAGCCTGGCTTGATGTAGCTCTACTAAAACGTGTAGAGCCCAAGGCTAGATTTCTGTTTTGTGTGGATTAAGGTAGGCCCTGTCTCTAGGGAAACCTGTGTCTGTGTTACATTTTCCTAAGCTCTTTCCACCAATCCACCCTTTCTTCCAATGCTCTCCAAGTTTAGCAAGATTGGAGGGGCCTCATTTACAAAAGAGGAGGCTGAGGCACAGAGAGATGAAGGGACCTGCTTAGGGGCTCAGGATGAATGAGTTTCATGGCTGGGGCAGTAACTGAGGGTATTGACGTCCAGGTGGTGATTGAAAGGCTGTGCCAGCCCTTATACACTGACTCCCATGACAGCCAAAGGTCCTTGATGTCTAGGAACTGAAGGTGCAGGTTGGGAGAACTCTCCGAAAATTGTACTTAACAAGGCACTCACAAAGTGCAGCTTCTACCACACAGCACGGTGACACTAGCTAGGCTTAAGGCTCTGCTGATAAATTGGCATTAATGAAATCTCAATATCTCCCCATGAAGAGAAAAACAAAAGATCCATAATGAGCTCAGATGGCCCATTGGGTGTTAATAGGAATAATACAAATGCCCAACAGACCTAAGTGAGCCTCACCCAGCTCATCACAATTCATAATGTCTTAATATTTTAACTATACACACATCTGTTGGACCGGGAATAATAGTAACTAGGGTTAGGGAGTAGGACTGTAAAAGTTAATGACAGAGATCTTCACTCACTAACTAGAGCAGCGGTTCTCAACCTGTGGGTCGCGACCCTTTTGGCGGTCAAACGACCCTTTCACAGGGGTCGCCTAAGACCATCCTGCATATCAGATATTTACATTATGATTCATAACAGTAGCAACATTACAGTTATGAAGTAGCAACGGAAATAATTTTATGGTTGGGTCACAACATGAGGAACTGTATTTAAAGGGCCAGAAGGTTGAGAACCACTGAACTAGAGGAATGGATTTGGGCAATTATTGAAACTCTGTGAGCTTCGCTTCCAATCTGTAAGATGGGAACAACCAGGCTCTTTCATAGGGTTGTTGAGAATCTGAAAAGAAGTCATGAAATCTCCTTATTTTAACTTGCATTTCCCTGCTTTCGAGGTTATCTGGATACCTTTTCCTATGTGGTTATTGCTTGTTCCTTGGTGAATTGCCCATTTTCTGTGTGATGGATATCAATCTTTCTGTCAGGCATGGTACAGATTTTGTTCCCCTTTTTAAAAACAGCTGTATTGAGGTATAATTTACATACCGTGAAATTCAACCATTGTAAGGGTACAGTTCAAAGATTTTTTTGGTGAATATATAGAGTCGTGCAGCCATCACCACACTCTAGTTTTGGACCTTTTCCATCAACACAGAATTTCCCTTGTGCCCACTGGTGGTCCACGCTCCCATTCCCCAGCCAAGGCAACTACTGATCTGTTTTCTGTCTCAGTACATTGGAGTTTTCTGGGCTTTTCATAGCAAATGGAGTCATACAATATATAGTTTTCTCCATCTGGCTTCTTTCACTTTGGGTAATAGTTTTTAAGGTTCATCCATGTGTCAGGTATGATGTTGGGACTTCATTTCTTTGTATTGTTGGATACTATTCCATTGGAGGCATATGCCATGTTTGTGTCATCGCCAGTCCCTGCTACGTGAATGTGTGTGTGTGCAGCCTCAGCCAGGAATATGCTGCTCCCAACCAACACCACACCTGTGTCATGTAGTGCCATTGGTTGTCACTGCCTCTATGATTGTCATTTCCACTGATAGCACCACTGGGCTTGGGCGTTGCCCTGTAGGTGTGTGGAGCTGCCACACTCCTCACAGCTACACCCCCGCAGAACCTCAAACAACCTAGCTAGCAGAAGGGCAACGGCCTAAGCTGATGGTGATGGTGATTGTTGCAACCCCAGATCACAAAGCTGCAGGGTCCCACTGTGCTTGTCTAAATCCAGCTGTTCTACAAACGTAAACACTTTCGGGTTGTTGTGTGCCTTGGTGATTTCCAGGACACTGAAATGGTTGTTTTTGTTCATTTTTTCCTGCTTTAGAGTTGCTTTTGGGGAAATGATTTGCCAATCTCCTCATTCAGCCATAGGCTCACCCAGTTTGTCAATCTCTTGATTTCTTTTAACTTAGCTATGAGGTCTATTTTTATATAATGATTTTCATTTTTGTTTAGGCATGGGTGTCAATATTTCTATTTTGGAATCTCTATTTTTTTGTCTTGTTTAGGGAGATTTTTTCCATCCCGAGATCATTAACAAATTCCCTCACACTTTCCTCTAATATTTTTACAGCTCTATGACTTACACTTAACGGCTCCTGATTCATATAAAATTGCTTTCTGTACACACTTATTTTTCTACCAGAAAAGTATCAGATTTTTAAAACTGTATCTTAGCTAGTGTTAAAATTTGCATATATTTCTCACCATTAAAGTTGATTGTTTCTTAATTAGTTCGTTAATTTTGTTTTGTGAGTTCATGTTATTTGCCAAATTATTTCTTATAAAGTCTTTACACACAGAAGACATTGTGCCCTCATTTATTGTATTGGCTGTAAATATTTCACCAATATGCTGTTTGACTATTAATTAAATAACTTATTTTTCTGATAATATAATGCAAAATAATTTTTTAAAAAATGAGAAAATAAACACAAAAGAAGAATTTTAACAGTACAGCTTTATGTAGACCTTGATAGTTATGCTTTTCCTGGTTGATGGATGTATATATACTCAAAAAGACACCTGGCATATATTATTTTTAAAATCATTATATCATGAACCTCTCTCAAGGTCACTTCATTTTCAACATAATTTTAATGATTGAAAAGTGTTCTATTATATGGATATACTGTAATTTATTTCTTTTGGTTGGTCATTCAGGTTCTTTGCAATGTTTTCCTCTTATATATAACACTCTGAAGAACACCCCTGTAGCCAAACCATTATGAATGTCCTATTTATTTCCTACTATGCGTTGTCAGGGAATATACCAATGTTTGAAGCTTTCCATAGCTGTTGACAAATTGGCCTCCAGAAAACTTATTCCAATTTATATTTCCTTTGGTTGTATATAAGAGTAACTTTACTCCTAGAACAGCAAGAATTACTATTTTAGAAAATCTTTGCTAATTTTGGAGGCAAAATTGTTTCTGTTCAATGTATTTAGAATACAATCATAAATTTATATATATTTACTAAAAGCATACATGAATATATGTATGTTCATATATTTGTATATGTGTATACTTATATATGTATATATGTGTATATATATTTTTAAATTGCAATTACTTAGTTATTAATAAGGTTAGACTTTTTTCAGGTTAAGCAACTACATTTCTTTATCAATTGCCTTGTCATGTCACTTGCCCAATTTTTACATGAGTATTTATCCTTTTCTTCTTTATGCATTTTTAATATATTCTTTTACAAATATGAGGCCTACTGTATTTTATAGTGTGCCTTGTTTAATTTCAACAATGTAGTTAACATAATTCTATATCAATAGAGTAAATTTTCCATTAATTTCAAGAAGATGGAACCAATTAACCTTCTCCAAATATTCTCTCCCTAACTATGATAGATTGCAAAAAAAAAAAAAACATTAATTTCAAGAAGATGGAACCAATTAACCTGCTCCAAATATTCTCTCCCTAACTATGGTAGATTGCAAAAAAAAAAAAAAAAATCAATCAAAATGTCCCCAATTCTGTACTCTTCCTGGCACCTCTGCCCTTTGCAATATGACTTTGCAGCTCCTCCCATCCAGAGATGGAGTCTTGATTCTGTTGCCTTGAGACCTGCTTTGGCCCACAGCATGAGGAGGAAGTGACAGTTGCCATGTGAGGTGTTGCTTCTCTTCTCTCTTGCAGTCCTGCTACTGTCCCATGTACAAGCCTGGGCTAGCCTGCTGGATGATGAGAGACACATGGCTGTCACCCTATTTCCTTATCAGACAACAAGCTAACTGCCAGACAGGGAAGTAGGGCTGCCATTGACCACCAGACCCTGCCCGCTGATCACAGATGTGTGAGCAAGTCTGGCTGAGATCAGCTCAGACAGCCCAGATCAGAAGAGCCTTCTCCTGGCGTTGTCAGTAATGCCACACAATGGTGGCTTTAAACAATAGACATATGTAACATCAGATACATTTATTTTTTAAGAATGTGAGGTGGTGCAGAATCTGGAATTTCTTTTACTCTTCAGATGATTGTCATTTTATATGCATTATATCTTTCAATGGTGATTTATATTTTATTGTAACTTATAACAATATGGAGATTTCAATGTTCACCACTAATCATTTTATCGAATGTGCTAGTGTTTGAGTTCTTCATTTGGATTTATCTCTTATTCTTTTATTATGCACATTGGTGAGGAAAATGTCAAGATGCAGAGCTGTATTAAATGTTTCTATTATAGTCCCATTTATTGTTCCTATACCACAAATTGTACAAGGTAGAAAAGAGGTATTTATTGTTGTTTCATTTCATTTGCTTCATAACTTCATGAGAATATGGACTGTTTTGAGATTGGTTGCAATAATTAGAACAACTTCAGTATATTCACAGTTGCTATGCTTGATGAGTAAACTAAAATTCAGTTCCATGAAACAAAAACAATGAGTAAATAGAAATTCTCCATTATAAAAGAGTCATTATTGTCTCAAGCTTAACATTTTATAACAACAAACAATTGAAGTTAAAGTAGACTCTTACGTCAGAGCTTCAGGTAAACTAGCCAAAATTTAATTTTTAAATGATAAAAACATACTTCTAACAAGAAAGGACTTTTACCTCACACTGGCTAATATTTATATTCTTGGTATTTTTAAGGCATCTGGTTATTTTCCAATTTATATCTTTATCTACTATAGAATGTAATAGTCTGTAATGCATCATATTCTGACAGCTTTGTATCAATCAAAATTTCATAATTTCTCAAAGTTATCGGAAACCTGTTTTAAATTTGATTTTAATCAAGTCTGAATTAAATGTGTGGGAGTTATAGTTTTACATTTTAATAATATTTTAATTTTCTCTACAAATACCATAAACGAATGTTAAAATTTGTGTTGCTACTAAGAATATTATTTAATTATCTTCAGATTCCCTGTCTATTAGGCTGGGTATAATATTCTCAGGTTACCCTTTTTTTTCTGTTTTCAAAACACCATTAACATGGACACTATTCATTTTGCTTCTGGCATGTACTGATGGAAAGTCAGCAGGATTTTTCTTCCTTTATAGGTAACCAGAGTTTTCTTCCTGAATTCTTCTAATAATCTTCTATTTTTTTAAATTTAAAAGCCAAAACAAACAACAACGATAAAACAGGTTATGTCTAGGCATTGGTTCCTTTATGTTGATTTTGCACTTACAAAATAAGTATTCAGCTTCATTGTAGCTTTGCATTTTACTTTGTTCCTTTGTTTTGGTTTCCTGCAACATGGATTATCCATATGTTGGAGTTGGATCTTTGCCATTTGTTTCTCTTACCTGCCACTTTCCCTCTCAACATCCCTTTGCTCTTTTACTTGGTGTTCTGTGAAAAGCACACTAAGCTTGTTCTCCACATTTTATTTCAATGTCAGTTTTAGTCTTCACAGTTTTAATGCATTTTATTTTTAATTCAGTTGTGGAGTTACTTTGATTTTCCTAACATATGTCGGGAACCATTATAATACTCTAGGTTGTCCTATCCACATGTCTTATTTGAGTCCCTTCACCCCCCTGAAATAGATTCTGAGGTAGGACCCAATGCATGTACAGTTAAGAGAAGACAGACAGTAAGGATGAGGTACAGGCATAACTCGGAGATAGTGCGGGCTCGGTTCCAAGCCACTACAATAAAGTGAGCATAGCAATCAAGCAAGTTGCAGTGTTTTTACTGGTGAAGAGTCTTGTCTTCAATTTGTAAAAATAAAAAAAAGCAACACCTGTGAAATGAAATAAAGCAAAGCACAATAAAATGGGATATGCCTGTATTAAGCTTCCTCTCACAGCTGGCAACCAAAACCAAATCCCCAGTGAAAGCTCTGAGAAATGGTATGAAATGCAGGCCCCAAATGATTCCATTTGAAGGGTGAGGAATCGAGGGTATTTGTACCCCACCTCTGTCAGTCAGTGGTAAAAGGCTATCTGCAGGGGGATGTTGATTTCCCAGGAACCACCAGCTCACCGTGTCCCTGGGCAAATTGGGTTCCAGTAGCCCAAGGGCAGAACTCCCCAAAAGATGCATGCATGGGCTCTTGTAAATGAGTCCAGTGTGCATAGAGACCTGAGGGAGGACTGGGGGACTGTGGGAAGAGTGGTACTTTTCACTACATCAGATGAAAAGAAAATTAACAAAGCTGGATGCTGCCCTGAAAAAGCTATGACGACAAAGATGTGATAGTGAGTTAGAGGGGCTTTGCACTCTGAAGCCTGGGTTTAAGTTTCATTCACTCCTGCCAGTTCTTGGCTGTGTCTGTTTAGCATCTCATCTCTAAGGCCTACATTTCCCCATGTGTGAATTAGGTATTATAGGGTCAAATACGATAGTGCCTATGGCTTCCAAGTGGAGGAAAGGGTCCTGAGCCAAGGAATGCAGGTGCCTCTAGAAGCTGGAGTCGGTAAGGGAACGATTCTCCCCCAGAACCTCCAAAGGAAGCAGATCAGCTGCTGCTTTGATCCTAGCACCTTGAGGGTCATTTTGGACTTCTGACCTCCAGAACTGTAAGAAAATTTATGTTGTTTTAAGTCCTTCGGTTTCTGGCAATTTGTTGAAACAGCCATAGGGAACTGATATACGCTATAATGGTAACAGCTTTGTACACTGATACATGTGAGCTCTAGCTATTTAGAAATTGTGTATTCATTTTCCATGAAATGAACAGGACTAGGAAGGAGAGGCAGAGATGACAGCAGGCTCCTGCCAGTTAAGACTCCAAAGCTTGGGAGCAAAAGCATGGAAAATCAGGAGCCTTTGACAGTGGGTTATAAGTGAGGCAGGCCTAGGGTACCACAGGAGGGGAATGACAGTTCAGAAGAGGTCAAGGTGCAATAGGAGCAGAGTCTTTAAGAATGACTGTTATCCCGGGAGAGATGGGCAAAGACCGCCCTGGGCAGAGGGAGGGAACCATACGTGCAAAGCAAGTTCTAGGAGCGCTCGGTGGGTCCGGGGAAGCATGATGGCAGGTGTGGCTGGGTAGGTAGGTGCCTCTCCTCTACCCCCGGGCTCCTCATGGTCCTTCTCAATGATGGCTGGCCACTGTGTCTATTTGACAAGGCACCAGTGGGCTGGCCTAGGTGCCCAGGGCTGGGAGCTGGGTCCTCTGAGCAGAGAAAGGAAAGCCGGTCAGCATCTGTTGGCAGTTCTCCTGGCTCCAGAGGTACCCTCAGTCTGCTGATTCATAAGTACTGAATGTCAATAAA
Source organism: Myotis brandtii (assembly GCF_000412655.1). Lineage (NCBI taxonomy): Eukaryota > Metazoa > Chordata > Mammalia > Chiroptera > Vespertilionidae > Myotis > Myotis brandtii. The sequence continues at coordinate 11,237,496 of NW_005356042.1, forward strand.
AATAATCAAAGGAAACCAGCAGCCCATAAACAATATTAACTCCAGGACTGGTAGGATACAAGGGGCTGGAGAAGTGACCTCCAGAACTGTAAGAAAATTTATGTTGTTTTAAGTCCTTCAGTTTCTGGCAATTTGTTGAAACAGCCATAGGGAACTGATATACGCTATAATGGTAACACAGCTTTGCACACCGATACATGTGAGCTCTAGCTATTTAGAAATTGCTTATTCATTTCCCATGAAATGAACAGGAGTAGGAAGGGGAGGCAGAGATGACAGCAGGCTCCTGCCCGCTAAGACTCCAGAGCTGGGAGCAAAAGCATGGAAAATCAGGAGCCTTTGACTGTGGGTTATAAGTGAGGCAGGCCTAGGGTACCACAGGAGGGGAATGACAGTTCAGAAGAGGTCAAGGTGCAATAGGAGCAGAGTCTTTAAGAATGACTGTTATCCCGGGAGAGATGGGCAAAGACCGCCCTGGGCAGAGGGAGGGAACCATACGTGCAAAGCAGTTCTAGGAGCGCTCGGTGGGTCCGGGGAAGCATGATGGCAGGTGTGGCTGGGTAGGTAGGTGCCTCTCCTCTACCCCCGGGCTCCTGATGGTCCTTCTCAATGATGGCTGGCCACTGTGTCTATTTGACAAGGCACCAGTGGGCTGGCCTAGGTGCCCAGGGCTGGGAGCTGGGTCCTCTGAGCAGAGAAAGGAAAGCCGGTCAGCATCTGTTGGCAGTTCTCCTGGCTCCAGAGGTACCCTCAGTCTGCTGATTCATAAGTACTGAATGTCAATAAAAATAATCAAAGGAAACCAGCAGCCCATAAACAATATTAACTCCAGGACTGGTAGGATACAAGGGGCTGGAGAATATTGGAGAAACCCGTACTTACATACTTGGACTGAGGCCCAAGGTGAAATGTGTTTTCAGTATTAGTAACAGATGCTGATCAAAAGATCAAGACAGTAATGCTTTAATTTTCTATTTTGAGGGGAAGACCATATTCTTTCCCCCTTTCAAAGCATCTCATCTTGGAGATGTCTTCTGTCCAGAATTCAGCCCTGAGCTCTTGCAGGCTTTGCAGGTGAGCTCTGGATGCATGCTGGGTTATAGGCTTGGTTAAGCTCGTAGATGAACCTTTGGCACCAGAATTCAGATTCTCTTCTACCCATGCAGTGACATTCATATAGCAAACAAACATCCAACTCAGGTTTAAAAAATCTGCATTGACTTATTTTGAACAATATTGAAAAAGTAACAAAGGTGAGATACTAACTTGGCACACTCAGTACTTCTTTTAGCATCGCTTAACCTTGTTTCATTAACCAGGTTAACTGGTGGTAGCTTCCAATTCCCCCTTTCCCTTGTGTTGTATGGACAGAGCTTCACACCCACAGGCTGGATGAACTGGATGGTCTGTGCTTATCTCCTCCCTCGTATTCTCACAGGTCATCTCACTTCAGTATTTACATGGTGTTTATACAACCACACACTACGTGCCAGGCATTTTTTCAAGCACTTAAAGATATGAGTTAATTTGATCTTCATAACTACCTATGAGGCAGGGACTATTATTGTCCCAGTTTGAGTGATGAAAAAACTGAGGACCAGAGAGGTTAATTCATTTTCTCCCGTAGCTAGAAGTGGCAGAACTGGGACTAAAATCCAGACAGGCTGCTTTAGTTCCAACACTGCCATCTCAGGGCTGAGTGATCTGGTCGTGCTGTGGTCTCTTCCTGCTTGCCCACCTGCGCTCCGGGTTAGCAGCCACACTCTCACACCCCCGGGTCTCCTGGCCTTCCTCACCCCAGCCCTGTGCTCTTTTAGAGAGTTGGATTCTGTCTGCTTGCCTCCTTGCATCATCACGAGGCCAGGAGCGAGGAGCAGGAAGTACCCCCCACCCTGCTCCTCCTCACTGGCTAGAGCCACCAGGCCTTGAGCCAGCCCCCCTGTGCCCACCGGTGTGCCCCGCTCCCAGCAGCATCGCCAGGCCCTTTCTTGGAAACTGACAAGGGGATGTCAATGGCGAACAAGGTGAAATATCCTTCTCTGTCTACCCTGGTGGCCACCTATCCCCACCGATCCCAGAGTTTAGGGCAGAAATGCCCATGTTCTGTTCACAGCTCCCTTAAAGTCCTGTCATCATTCTGTGGGGCCGTGTCTGGCACCCCACGAGGTAACTGGAAACAAGGTCTGCAGGCTTGACCTTTCCGGATGGTGCCTGGTAAAGGCACATCCCTTGCGTTGACTACATGCCTCCCCTCCCCACTCCTCCCCCCGCCCCCCAGACAGTGATTTGATTTTCTGAGTTCAGGGCGGCACTTGGGCAGTTCTCTTCTGCTTCTTGTTCATTCGGTCCACAGATATAGACAAGCCAGGCCCAGCACAAGGCACAGGACATCCAGAGGCAAACAGGCCACAGTCCCTGCCTCACTGAGCTCACAATCTCCAGGGGGAAGTAGGGAAATGAGTGGTGACATCCAGGGTGGGGAAATGCTTTGATAGTAGCAATCAAAGTGGGAGCGACAGGTAGCCTATCCAGAGGCGTCCTCCCAGGAGCTGACCCTGCACTGGGTCCTGGGATGGCGGGTGTTACCTACGCAGATTAAAAAGGGAGAGACTGTCAGGCATAGGGTGCGGCATAAGTAAAGGCACTTACAAGGAAGAAGACATTTCTGAGTGTCGGGGATAGAATTAAGGCTTGGCAACCAAATGGGTGCTCTTGTGTGAGAAAGTGATGTCTGGCATTGCAGCAGCCACCTTGTGATCACGAGGCTGAGCCTGAGGGTTCGAGACAACTCCCTTGGGATGTTTTGTAAAGTATTAAATATTCTTAGGATCTGAGCCAGACATAATTTTTTTTGCAACTTTCAGCTTAAACGATATTAACTGACATAGCTATGACAAGGAATTTGGTCTTTGCTTTATGACAATAGGAAGACATAACATGTTGTTCTGAGCAGTCTGTTTTCTCTAGACATGTCAGACCCATGCTGTGTGTGTGTACAGGTACACACATGTTTGAGTGTCTGTGTGTGTTTTTCCAACATCGCACACTCCCTGCTTTATCAGTCTAACTAAATAAGAGTCCAAGTGGAGCAATAGATGAGGACACATCTCCATCCATCTTGTTTCCCTGAACACAATGCCTGGTGAACAGTTGCCCCCATAACAAGCCACCCTCAGGCCACCGTTCCCATGGAGGATGCCAGCTCTCCTCACACCCGCCCCGCGCCTTAGAAAACTTTTCAAGTTCATCATTATTTATAAAGTTAATACTCATAATGAAAAGGTTTCTCTTTGATGTGGGAGTGTTTTCGCAGCCTCGGTGACCTATATTGCCAACGCACTCTGTGTACGAGGTGAGGCAGGGACCGGCTGGGGAATTACCCGTGTTTAATGAACACTAAAATTAGAATTTGACTGAAATCCACAGAAATGGCTCGACAGCAAGTTCGAGATGCCCCTGGGGAGCTGTGGGCAGCTCAAATTTACCCACAGGCGTTTTTGAAAATGTTTTTTCTTTTTTTTTGAATCAGCATAGTTGGCTCTTTTGAGCCGAGAATGCTGCTTGCACTCAAAGGCTACCCCCGGCCCAGAGCCCTGGCACTGATGCTTTGGGGCCAGCTAAGTGCCTCTGTGGGCCTTTGTCACACTGTCACACCCCACGAGCACAGAGTGTGGCACCCAGCAGTGGTCCGTTTCCCCTTTGCCAGTGGCCACGCTCCTCGGTGGAAGTTCTAAGAAAAATCACAGCATCATGAATGAGTGTCTGATGGATGGAAAAGGGTCCTAGATACCCTCCTGTCCCCAGCACGGGGCCTCAGGTCGATGTCGGCATTCTAAAAGGCTTCACAGAAATTCTACATGTAATGAGAACAGAGCCCCGAGTGAATAAATTATTTTAGTTTGGTAACTGTCGCTCCAAACTCAGGAACCATAAAGATAAAAAGCCACTTAAAAAAATGGAGCATTGGATGGTGACGAGGGACCTACAGATCCCGTGCAGCTGGCTCCTCTCACGGGAGGGGAAGCAGCTAGGAATCGGCAGCAGAACCACCCAGAACACAAATCTCCTGGCGCTGAGGTCAGCGTGCTCTGTGCTGGGGTTCCTCACCCCAGTTTGCACGCTAAGGCTGCACCAGTTGCGTTGGAATTATCAGGAAGCATTTTTATGTGCTGTGTCACTGTAAACTTTCTTTTAGTCCTAAGTCATAAAAGCATCTATAAAAATGCTTGTTTTAACAAGTAAAAACAAAAGAAAAATTTTTATTGAAATGTAATAATCACTCCCTACCCTTCTCCAGTCTGTACTCACTTGGAAACTGATGTTAATATTCACTATATGGTGTTCTATGGCTTTTTCTGTTCTTATATGAACATTAAATTATAGGCATGTGTCTATATATTTTTAATGAGATGCTACACTGTACTCAGCATCTTGCTTTTTTTACTTAACAGTACATCAAAAGTATCTTTTCTCATGTGTACTACACATTATCTAAGTCTTAATAGTTCCATAATATTCTATAATAAGGATTTATCAAAGTTTATTCATCATTCCTTATTGATTCATTCATTCGTTCACCTTTTCAAAATATATGTCCATGCATCCTCCTCTCTCCCTGTCACTACTGCCCCGATCCCATGCTTCTCAAACCTGAGAATGTACAGGAGTCACCTGGAGATCTGACTACAGCACAGACTCCTGGGCACTGCCCTCAATATTCTGATGTAGTCGGTGCAGGTGGGGCCGGGAATTGCATTTCTAAAGGCCCCAGGTCTGGTGTGATGCTACTGGCTGAAAGCTAGCTAGAGTAGCTCTGCCTTAGTCTAAACTGACGATCTCTTCTTACCTTCTGGACATTAAAACCTGTCCAAACGGATAAACAGGAGATATTCCCCATGCCCAACCAAATCATGTCATTTAAAATGTTTAAATGGTTCTGTATTTCATTTAAAAATAAGCTGGGATCCCTCCCTCAGATTCCAACTTAAAAATTAAATCCTCAGAGAAATCACTTATGCGCCCCCTCCCTACCCCCACCCTTACCCACCTCAACTAGCATAGGGTTTCTCTGTCCATTATATCCCTTCAAAGTGCTATGTATCATCATTGTAATTAAATGCCCATGTGTTTATTTGTTTAACGTCTTTCTCCCCCACTGCACAGAAACTATGTTAGGGATGACATGGTTTCATCAGGCTTTTTTATTTGTCTGTTTTCTTCCCCTCTGTATCTTCAGTGCCTTGCACAGTGCCTGGCACATAGTAGGTGCTCATTATAAAAACAAAAGAAAAAGAAAAATTTTTATTGAAATGTAATAATCACTCCCTACCCTTCTCCAGTCTGTACTCACTTGGAAACTGATGTTAATATTCACTATATGGTGTTCTATGGCTTTTTCTGTTCTTATATGAACATTAAATTATAGGCATGTGTCTATATATTTTTAATGAGATGCTACACTGTACTCAGCATCTTGCTTTTTTTACTTAACAGTACATCAAAAGTATCTTTTCTCATGTGTACTACACATTATCTAAGTCTTAATAGTTCCATAATATTCTATAATAAGGATTTATCAAAGTTTATTCATCATTCCTTATTGATTCATTCATTCGTTCACCTTTTCAAAATATATGTCCATGCATCCTCCTCTCTCCCTGTCACTACTGCCCCGATCCCATGCTTCTCAAACCTGAGAATGTACAGGAGTCACCTGGAGATCTGACTACAGCACAGACTCCTGGGCACTGCCCTCAATATTCTGATATAGTCGGTGCAGGTGGGACCGGGAATTGCGTTTCTAAAGGCCCCAGGTCTGGTGTGATGTTACTGGCTGAAAGCTAGCTAGAGTAGCTCTGCCGTAGTCTAAACTGACGATCTCTTCTTACCTTCTGGACATTAAAACCTGTCCAAACGGATAAACAGGAGATATTCCCCATGCCCAACCAAATCATGTCATTTAAAATGTTTAAATGGTTCTGTATTTCATTTAAAAATAAGCTGGGATCCCTCCCTCAGATTCCAACTTAAAAATTAAATCCTCAGAGAAATCACTTATGCGCCCCCTCCCTACCCCCACCCTTACCCACCTCAACTAGCATAGGGTTTCTCTGTCCATTATATCCCTTCAAAGTGCTATGTATCATCATTGTAATTAAATGCCCATGTGTTTATTTGTTTAATGTCTTTCTCCCCCACTGCACAGAAACTATTTTAGGGATGACATGGTTTTCATTTAGGCTTTTTTATTTGTCTGTTTTCTTCCCCTCTGTATCTTCAGTGCCTTGCACAGTGCCTGGCACATAGTAGGTGCTCATTAAATACCTTCTGTATGCCTGTGTGAATGATGGATGGAATCACAGTCTACCTTTCTCCTTTCCCAGTTTCTCCTCCACTGGCCCTTCATAGACAGATGAAGGGACTTTGAAAAGTCCCTGTCTTCTCCTAACATTCTCCTTCCTCCAGAAATTCCATCTTCTTCCTCCTTTCCCCTTTGCAGCCTCAAAAGCCCCTCCCTGTCTGCTGAAGCCTAATGCCATTGCCACGGGCTTTGCGGTGGCTCCCAGGTTAGGGGAAGCCAGATTTTATCCCTCCGTGTCAAAGAAGGGCTCCAAATGTCTACGAACTGCACACTGGGTTTGTATTATAATCATCTCTCAGTTAACATTGATAATCCACACCCAAAACTCAGACCTGCTCAAAATGTTAAGTAGGGGCCTATGTCCTGATATTTTAAATAGGAAAAATGTATATGGTCTGTCTGACACAGCAACCCCAAACCCTTAAGTTTCTTAAATCATAACAGAGACTCAGTAAGACACCTGCATATGCAATAAGCTATCATGTTAAAATGTTTAAAACTTTGCATTTGAACACCAACCAAATAATGTGGATGTTATCAACCAGCGGCCTTGTCTGCAGTGGGGCTCAGTGTTTCTCGGTGCAGCCCAGCTGAGACAGGGTCCCGTTTGTGGGCCCTCAGCCAGCTCCTTAAAATATCCACATGTCATTATGAGATTCCACTGGTTGTATTTGGAAGGCCACTCCATTCTTTACTTGCACGTTGTTTTAAAAATACATATATTGCACTGAGTATTGAGGATGTACATGCCTCTTTTTCTTGGTCCATGTTGGTGGAATAATGTTATATGGAGAAATGATCTAATTCTATGAAGTTTAAATATTAAAAACCAGGGTATTTCGCTAAAAAATGTTAATGGTAGGAGTGGAGGGATGTTCTCTCTGAAAAAATACTGCAATTTCCCCTAAACCTACCCTATCAATAGCACCACCTGGAGAACTTCTCTTTCAATTGACTTACAGGCTCCTCCCCCAGAGATGCAGATTCAATGGTTCTAGGTATCTGGGGGCCTGAGGGCCTGAGAGTGGAGCCCTGGAATTGATCCCCAGTGATTTCACAAAAACAGCCAGGTTTAAGAATCACTGGTTTAGGTCATGGTCTTTGCCAACTAGGTCGTGAATTTTCCAGTACTAGGAATTCTTGTGTGTGTTTATGTCGGGTGCCCATAAGGTGCCTGGAATGGAGCAGTGTTGTAACTGAGTGCAGAGCACAGATGCAGTGCACAGGAGGCCTTCATAATGCTTATCGCCCAGAAACGTTTGTGTGGAGCCAGTTCCCGAAGATTGTGCCGGCTGCAGAGCCACGAGCATAAGGAATCGCTCGATGGTATTTCTTGGTGATAGATCTCGAATAGTATTTTGTGTAAAACAGTCCCTTTGCCTTTCCGGAGTCAGACGGGTTTGTTGTTTTGCAAGACTAAGAGTTTCTCGAAGCATCTGCAGTGCTGAGTGAAGCCTGATCCTTATCATAATCATTGTTGTCATCTGGTTCTCATATCCTCCTGCCCACCCTGGGGCCAGGTCAAGCTGCCCCCTTCTTAAGCTCTTGCTGCCAATAAAGCTTCCTGCCCTTGACCTTGGGGTCCATCAGCTTGCACTTCACTTTGCCTCTCCAGCAAATTCAGGGTTGCCTCTGGGGCTCTCACCTTTCATTTTATTTTCACTAAATCATTCTGGGGCTTCTATTTTTATCCTTGTGTTTGAGGTGTCCAGGCTGGTGAAGAGGCAGCCTTTGCTATGGTAGGAACCCTTCTTATACAGACGGAGACTGCTGTCCCCATACGTCCACTTTGTAGCACTTACCTGGACACATCAGCGTGATGTCCTTTTCCAGTCCTCTTCCTCCTCATTGCACACATATAACAACACAGGCATGCACCGCCATTTGTCAAGCAGATAAGAAGAAGAAGGTTTGATTTGTAAATTTCTGAAGTTGCCTGTTTGTTTCTGCATTGGTCACTTTCTCCTCTTACCCACAGCTCCTTTTTAGCTCTCATTATTTTATGATTAATACCAGTAATTCACCTTATATTCTGTAATATTCTGTCCTTGCGGCAAGACTTTTAAACTGTTTGAGATCAGGAGTTTGTCCCACCCATGGCACCCAGGAGAGCTCAGTGACTGTAGCATGAAATGTTGGGCCATTTCTGAAGACATGGGCATTGATGTACAGCAAATTAAAATAATAATACACAAAACTCTAACAATATATTTTTGAAAATGTGCAAAATTTTATTCTAAGTTATAAAAGCATTTACTTGTTTTAAAATTTTTTTAAAATACTTGTTTTAACAAGTAAAAAGAAAAATTAAAACATAGGTAATCACTCCTTGCCTTTCTCCAGTTTCTACACTTTAGGGAACTGGTGTGAACATCTTGATGTATGGTATCTTTCCAGCTTTTTCAATTCTTATATAAACACATAAATATATAAATATATGTCTGTATGTTTTAATGAGATTTTTAGTGGCTCACCATTTACAATCAAATGTAAGAAATCCCAGCAGCATGACTTGCTCTCATGTTTAGAAAAGAGGTTGCTGAATGCGTCAGGACCCTGCCATGCACACGTCATCTCCATGGTGATGATGACTCACTGTGTCTTCCTCCAGAGAAATGGAGAAGCCCATTTGCACAGAAACCTGATCACCCACGTCTGTACCTACAGCTCAGTCTTGTTTTTCTTTAACATCTCTTTGCCCCCCAAGCTTCAGTGCAGCCTGAAACACTATTTCACTGTCCTCTTAACCTGATAAAGATCTGTGGTCTTTCAGATCTCGGTTTCCATGTCACCTCCTCTAAGCAGCTGATCCTGACTTCCCTGCCCCGTGTTATTGTGGCACCTGTTCTTCCCTCGTTGCGGTGTTGCCTTTGGAGATAAAAGGACCTCTAGCAATTTTCCAGAGTAGTGGACATGGAGATGTACTGCTCAGATCCCCTTTGACAAAGCACTTGGGCCCTGGGTCAGGACAAGTCTGACAGGTGATCCTGCCCCAGAATGCCACATCAGGTGAGCTAAGGCCTTGTTGAATCTGCAACACAGCTCAGTGTCTCCATCTGCCCAAACCTGCTCCTTCCCCTTTCACAGGTGTTGAACTCCACTGAACATCTTGCACATGAAGCTGCACCTCATTTTGTTTCTGAAAAACCCACTCTATGTCATCTAGTTAATTGTCTGCCTCAGTGAGGGCAGAGAGAGTCTCCTTCACTATTGTATCCCCTGTGCCTATTACATGGCAGAGAGTAACTATTTGCTGATGGACCAAATGAATGAATGAATGAATGAATGAATGAATGAATGAATTTGGATAACTCCAAAGGAGGCTCAGGTGCTAGTGTCCTCCTGACCTCAGCCAGATGCCCTGTCTGATCTCTGCCCATCACCCTGTAATCTGAGCCTGTCAGTCCCTCTCCAGTGGGGAATTGTGCGTTCATTGTATCTCTTCCCTTTTGTTCTCATCCTTGCCTGTCCCTGGGAGAGCTGGGCAGGGGTGCTAAGCAGCCCACAACAGACAACCCCTTTTATTCCTTTTGACGGCCTCAGGGAAGTTTGATGGGGATATTTCCATAATCAATGAGGGAGCCCTGTCACCCCAAACATGGAGTCTTTAAAGAGAATAGGTTTATGCAAATTAGATATTGATGGAGTAATGATTAATTGGCCCTGAGCCTTTGTTAATATGCAATTGTAGTAACAGAGATACATTTATAATTATTTTGGTTAATTGTTCAAACAAGCACTCAGGACTTAATTGCACAGAGTAATTGAAGAGCCTTGGTATTCGGGTTATTTCTTCCCAGAGAGAAATCGGAGTTATTTAACTAGTTGGGTTCCTGTGCTGAGAGGGTAGGCGAAGCCTGCTTCTTTGAGGTCCTTTTATCTCCAAACATGAAGGGACAGTCCTGTGTGTTCAGAGGGTTGGGGATATGGGCTTTGAATTTGGACAGATTCAGGTTCAAAGTGTCAACTTTGCCACTTCAATGGCTCTGTGGATTTGGGCAAGTTATTTAGCTCCTCTGAACTACAGTTTCCTGATCTGTGAAATGAGAGGAGGAACACCTTACCGTACGCAGCGTGGGAGAAGTAAACGAGGCAGCCCATGCAGAGCCCCCAGCTGGGCGCCGGGTGCATGGTGCGCGGTCCTGATGGGAGTGGGTGGGATGGAAATGACCAGCACGGCCCTTGGCGGAGGCAAGACTATTGAAAAAGAGCATATGTCTCCAACACCCGTGAGCTCAGGAACAGGAAGCGTTGGGGGGGAGGAGGGGCATAAAAGTCCTGGCTTAGTTTATTTAAAAACAGAGATTGGAACAGATTGGAGGAACATGTGCAGGCTCTGCCACTGATGTGCAAAAGGTGATGACAGTGCTTTGCGGAGGAGCTGGTTTGGCTGCCCACCCTAAGGTGACCCACTTCTGAAGGGTATTGCTGTGAATTCCAGCTTTTTCTTATTTATCTTTGTTCAAATGCCCCCCACCCCCCACACACACACGCCATTTCAAGTACTGTGAAGGGGAGAGGAACCTGATATTTGCTAAGGGTGCAGCTCTTCCCAGTGGCCCCTGTGTTTCTCTCTGGCCCTTCCTGAAAGGCCGGCAGGTTGTAGGATGCACTGGTCAAGGCTAAGAAAGGCCGCCTCGGCCTCTGAAATGTGGTCCCCGTGGGAGGGGAGAGGACATGTGGTGGTTCTCAGATCGTGGGCTCTGGAGCCTGACCGATGTATTTGGCATTCCAGGCGTTGCTGCTTCCAAGTCTAAGACCTTGGACACGTCTCCCCATTAGTAGTTTGGACCTCATAGTGCTGAAGGGAGGCATGAATGGAATCATACAAGTGAAGTGTTCCACACGGCATCTGACTGCTGTAAGCATTCAGCAGGCTGTGGTGACAGGATGAAGATCAAGGTCTTTGGAGTGCTCAGGCAGGGCTTCAGGACGTTTTACAGGTTATAGCAAGTACCTGCCTCCCCTCTCCCCCATCACTGCAACCATCAACAGGGACACCTGGCAAGAAAAATGCCATGGCCTTGCTATGCGGAATGGTTATTTCCCTGATCTCTTGGCTGGTAGGCCACTGTTAGGCTGGAGGGACAGTTAGTGATTTCATTGGCCAGGACCCTCCACTCAACAGGACTGATAAACCTGATTTTTCATCATTTCCAGCTAAAATTTCAAAAAGGAAGGAGGCACACAGGGGCAGTCTTCATGGTAGGCAGACCGTTGGGAACATGAGCTTATTGATTTGGTTACAACAAATTCTGTGCAACGAATAATTCTATGTAGCGATTGATTCCTCTCACCCCTGTTGGCATAGGTCTTAATAAAGAAAAATTCCAAGGGTGCCTTATACAAACTCTGGACTTTTACAGGCTCATCTCATTGAGTTTCCTCATAAACCTATGAGGTAGGTATTTTTATTATTCCCATATTTCACATAAGCAAGTTAAGGTACAGAAAGGCAAAGAGAAATTTGTATGAATGAGGCAAAATTTTCCATTTCCTGTACCCTGGGGAGTCCCTTTTCTTGAAATATTCTACAACCTACTCACTGAGGTTCAGAATTTTGCCTTCAAAGCTCCACTGAAGGCTACTGTCCACTTTCAGATAAACATTTTGGTGATAAGGTAGGGATGCGTGTGGATTCTTTTTGAAGCTATTCCAAGCAATGGACACTCCTGGCCTGCTGGTTTTGTCATTGGAGGGTGGTGTATCTGTGCATAGGGAGCTGAGTTTATCTCCAGGTTTGCCACTCAACCAGCCCTTTACCCTCTCTGAATGTTGGTTGCTTCATCTATTACTAAAGGTGAACACCATGATTCTATCTCATCAGGATGCAGTAAAAATTAAATTCATGAAGGATTTATTTTAGCACATTGAATAATACCACATGATGGTATAATAAATCATGATGTTGTTTTGTTATTTTTGTATTGTTGTCCTTTTTTTGAGAGCACAGAGGAAAGCTGTGCTGAGGAAGCTGGGTGACTGGGGACAGGAAAAAAGGGATCAAATGTTGAGAAGGGGATTGAACAGGATGGCTGGGGAGACCTACAGTCTATTATTATATTAGGTGTCTGCTCTGGTTTAAAATGTAGGGGGGAGGTGCATCCTAGATAAGCCAATATTTTAGTTAATAGTTGCTGGATGTACCATAAGGCAAGGGCTCAATTTCATTAGAGTAGTCATCATGTTCCTCATCCATTCTCTGGTGCATAGAAAATACTCAATGAGTATATATTTACTATATGAATAAAGCAATGAACTAATGAAGTCATGGCTCTATACTCTTCTCCTCTCTTCTCCTCTCTCTCTCTCTCTCTCTCTCTCTCTCTCTCATCTTCCTCTCTCCTATCCTTCCCTGGCCCTCCCTTCTCTCCCTTCCCCTTCTGTGTCTTTCTTATAGCAGTGTAGGGGACCAGGAACACCCCCCCCCAATATCTCACTGTCTCCTAGGAATACTCTCTGAGACTAAGTAGAGAGAAACAGTAGAATCAAATCCAGGGCATAGACAAGTACTTGCTCAAAGGACATTTGCCAAAGAGTTTCCAACTTTTCTCCTTCTATTGTATTTGTTATGAAGCATGAAGGCTGCTGCCTGCCTGTCTGAATGAATGCAGGGAAGAAGGGTTGCCTGTTCCCCATTTCTGCTCCCCCACCCCCTTTAGGTGATGTTTCTCCTTGACACTGCCATGTTTCAGGAAAGAAACAAATTTCCACATAACCGGCAATGACTCCTCGAGTTAATTTGCTTCCTTGTCTCTCCTGGTGGCTCTTCCATCCTGTGGCCTTAGTCAGCTGTGGTGCTGCCAGGCCGAATGAAGGAGGCCAAATGCATAAGGACATTTCTGAAAATGCTGCCTGCCCCCCTTGCTGCCAGCTGCAGACTAGGATTCTGCTTGGGGTGCTGTCCCCATCTGTCCTGATCCAGCCTGTGGCATGGAGTCTGGACCCAGCTCACACACCCTTATCAGCCTTTTCCCAAACCCCAGGTTCCCACCTCTCTGGCTGTCTCTGGCTTCCTAGAATCAGTGAATTTAAGAGCCTTATTTATATTTGCAACTCTTAATCCTTATTTCTTTCACTCTTTTCCTATCTCAGAAGGCTTGAACTGGGAAGCAAAGGACTGCTTCCTATGGCAGGTATCACCCAGGAATTTTGTATATAGCAGTGATTCTCAGTATCATGGCTCTGTACTCTTCTCTTTTCTTCTCTTTCTCTTTCTCTTTCTCTTTCTCTTTCTCTTTCTCTCTCTCTCTTTCTCTCTTTCTCTTTCTCTTTCTCTTCTCTTTCTCTTTCTCTTTCTCTTTCTCTCTCTCTCTCTCTCTCTCTCTCTCCCCCCTACCTATATCTGATCCTCCTCTGGCTCTCCCTTCCCCTTCTGTGTCTTTCTCATAGGAGTATAGGGGACCAGGAACCCCCCTCCCCATACCTCACTGTCCTTATCCAGCCTGAGAGCATCCCTACCTTATGCACACATTTGTGCACTGGGCCCCACCCAGACGGATTATCATTATCGAGATTCACTATAAAAGCAAATTTTCATCATTATCAAGATTCACTATAAAAGCAAATTTTCAGTGGGGGAGTTAATCCTTAGGAATGAGCACATAGAACATAGGTATCTGAGTGGGGAAGTCAGTGTGATATTTCAATCAGGGCTTTCTTATTGAAAGAGGGCAAAAGTTCTTCAATTAAACCAGCTTAAGCCCAAAAAGGTGCAGAGAAGTCCAGAGGTTATGACTTCAGGCATGGCTGGATCCAGAGACTCAAATAATGCTCTCAAGGCTCTTCTCTCTGTTCAGCTGTTCTATATCTTGGCTCCATTCTCAGAAGGCAGGATGGCTGCCAATGACGCCATTCCAGCTTCTCAGCCACCCCAGAAGGACACTGCATTATTTCCCCTGTGGCTCAAAAAAACGTTTTTAAGCCTCAGATCAAATTTTATTGACGCTGAATGGAGCACACGTTGCTTGTCCCGGCCTGAGTCATAGGTCAGCTCTGGTCAGACCATCCTCATGGAGGGTCTAATTAGGCCCTGTGAATGATAGTAGCCAACAGACAAATATTTTTGTTTTGTTTTGCTTTTGGAAGGAAAGACTTTCTAACAACTTTTTCGCTTCCTGTGCCTCGAAGCTCTATTATTAGGCACACTTACATTTATGATTGCTATGTCTTCTTGATGAATCTATCATTTTAATTTATTATGAAATGCCCCCTTTGGTCTCTGAAAATATTGTCTCCAGATCCACTTTCCCTGATGTTGCTATAGCTGCAAGAGCTCTGATTGCCTGCTGAACCTTTTTCTTTCTATTTACCTTCAGCCTATTTATATCTTTGTATTTAAGACACACCTCTCATAGACAACATGTAGTTGGGTCTGGATGCTTTAAACCAGGGGTGAGCAAACTATGGTCTTCAGGTTGAAACTGACCCATCACCTGCTTTTGCAAATAAATTTTTATTGGAAAATGGCCTCTAGAACCTAAAATATTTATTATCTTCTAGCTTTTGACAGAGAAAGGTTGTGAACCCTTGCTTTAACTCATCACATCCTATATAATAAAAGGCTAATATGCAAATAGACCGAACAGCAGAACAACCAATCAGTTGTTATGATGTGCACTGACCACCAGGGGTCGTGTGCGGAACATGGTGAGTGTTGACCAAGGTGGGATGGTGGAGCAGGTGAGCAGGGGCGCAAGACCAAGGCGTGGTACTGGTCACTGTCATTGGGGCGAGCCTCTGGTGTTTACTGAAAATTCTTTGTTCCAGCGCACCTCGGTCCTGCCCGGCGCTTGCACCCACTGCCAATGCCCAGCACCGGTCCCAATCACTGTCAGCAGGTGTGAGCGGCTGCTGTCCTTAATATCCCCTGAGGGCTTCTCCACCTCTCCCTGCTCCTGAGGGGTGATCGGAGCAGCAGCAGCTGCTGCTCGTACCTGCTGCTGGCGAAGCCCCAATTGCTCTGCGCCCTCAGCAGGTGTGAGCAGGGCCAGCTACGTCAGTGTGTGGGAGTGATGGGATCGGGGCTGCCAGCAGACAGGGGACCAGGGGTGCGGCAGGAGGGGCTGGGTTGGGGCACAGAGGATGGGCCGAGACCTGCCCCTGTGCCCACTGCAGCCTTGCAGCCCACAGTTCCTTTCAAGGTGCACAAATTCATGCACTGGGCCCCTAGTACATTATAAAGAAATTAAGAAAGGAAAGCCTTTCACAGGTTCTCAGATGTTTACCACATGTGAGGCTTTCTTTCCTTCGTGTACGTCCTGATCTCTATCTGGTGTTGTCCCCTTCTGCCTGCTCTTGTAGTTGCAGACCCTATGCGGTGCCTTCTTCCAGGTGTGAGTGCCCCTCCAGAACCTGTCTGCACTGGGCCACTCTCCAAAGCCTGCAGGCAATTTAAAATATTTTGTGCCATGTTTTCAGTTGTTATCTGCAGGAGGAATCTTTATGACAGGAGTTACGTTGCTCAGCTAGGAGTAGAAGCCCAACTCTAACACGCTCAGGTACAGTGAATTCTGTTATTGGACCCCTCTAATCATGGGCTGTTAAAAGGAGTGACACACAAGACTTTGTACATCAGCTTGCAGAGCAGGTTGTAGAAGTGGGAACTGCATTGAATGCCATGCGTTTTCTGAGGTTTGTGAATAGTTGAAGGTGCTTGGGCAAGGAAATCCTGTTATTATTATGACTTTTACAATAATAGCTAACACATTTTTTTCTTGGATGACTAGATACCAGCTACTATGGTAAACCCCTTAAGTTCATTATTTCATTGTATCTTTACAAAATCCCTCTGACATGGATATGATTAATGTCCATTCCACCGATGAGGCACAGGGAGGTATGAGGGATGAGGGATGTGCTCAAGGTCACACATCCAATTATGTACCGATAGTCAAACCCAAGCAATGGGATGGGAGAACTCATGCCCTTGACCAAAACTGTGTTCAAGCCGTTGCTGAACTCTTCCTGCCTTGGGTTGTCATTTGTGGTGTGTTTCTGTCTGGATGGACTGTGAGTTCCCAAGTGCATGAGCCAAGCCTTCCTTACTCAGGGCAACATCCAGAGGCCCACAGCCCGGCACTGTCCACAGCGTGTCCCTGAGCTCATGGGTGTTGAGAGGCAGGGCTGATGTAAGCTGTCTTGGGTAGGGAAGGTATTCAAAGTAGAAAATGAGTTTGGTAGGTGAAAATCAGAAGACTGTGAGGGGGTGAATGCCAGAACTTAGACTCAGTGGGGCTGGGGAAAGGAGTGGGCAGGGTCTGGGCAGGGTGAAATACTGGAGACCTAAGCATTGAAGAACAGAGTCATCTGTAAGAGACAGAACTGACAGAAGACAGAAATCTGTACCACAAAGAGGAAAGGGGCAAGTTTTAGGGACAGCGTAGAGAAGTGGGCAATCAAGAGAAATGCCTGGATGATGCTAACTTACTTTGGAGGGTCCAGAATCTGCCACCCCTCCCCCAGCCAAGTGAGTAAGAGCACATCTGTCTCTCTGTCTCTCTCTGTCTCTCTGAAAGTTTCCACTCTTGGAGTTTGGTGCACAATAAATCCTTGTTGGATTAAATTAAATTAAAATGTTTAAGGGGCCATTTTCTGAGCCAGGCCTTTCTCTGCTATCAAGGAAGAATTTATTTAACAAGACCCACACTTTGGCAAACAGATTCTACTTCTCTTGACTGGTCCATGGCCATGATTTAAGATGCCGATATTGCTGTCCACTGTTGGGAAATAGTTTCTTGGTTGGGGGAAGGGTGTGGCTTAAAAGTTTGGGAAGAAGGTGATTTAAAGAAGCTCTGAAAATGATAGTTGGTTTACACTCTGGTCTCCCCACAGGATTCTAGATCCTTGAAGTATATGTTTGGTAAGTTTTGTGGTAGATACAAAGTCTCTTCCATCAGCTCAAACAACTCTAGATCATCTCTATGCAAGAGGCAGGGAAGGAATATTAATGAAATCGGTGCAGCATCTGGTGCAAATTTTCTTTCTTTCCCTCTTGTGGATGCTGCCTGTTGCAAGCATCATCCTAAATATAACGAACATTTGCTATGAAATGCTAGGTGCCTGGAGCAGCGATCAGCAGTCAGAAGTGGTCCCTGGTTATCACTTCACGGTGTGTCTTTCCTCCTCCTATTTCATGACCAATAGCAAAGCCTTTCCTTCCCTGAACAGAAAGGTGCTGCTCCTCTCTGGATGCCCAGAGCTAAGATGGAGTGTCCATGCCAGGACTTAATGATCGCCTGTTTCTCAAGAAGACAGTTACAGCAGCTAGAATAAGCCTGGTGATTCAGTGAGGTGAGAACGAAAGGAGACATTTTAATTTTACTGGACAAGTGCCGTGTGGCTGCTGGGAATCTGAGCACTCCGTCTTCACACCAGCCCATGCCAGCTCTTGTCCCCGATTCCGATGGGTAGGCGAGCCAGGCCCCCCTTGCCAGGGACCTCACCAGGGGCCAGGGAGGCAGGAGGCAAAGAAACCACTTAGATACTGACCCAGCCCCAGGGATTTCTCAGTCACCGGGCACTGTGGCCAAGTGCTCAGGGTGTTGTTAAGTTGTTCCAGATCTAGTACTTGCTCTCAGCTTGGGAGAAGGTTCACAGACAACACACAATTGTAGCCTTCCTTATTGGTCTCCAATAATTACCTGAGAGGTAGGCTTTGTCTGTCTAATTATGGAGGGTTCTCTACTAACCCTAAATGATTCCTTTTGCATAGGTGATGTGAAAGATGGAACAAAGTTTCAAAGATGTCACTTAGGCAGATTAGAGAGTTCATTTTCCCTCCTATCTGCAAGTGCTGAAGTTAATGGAGTCAGATACTTCCTTTTAATTCAGCTTGAGTATTCGATGTGGAATCAAGACCATCGTGTTCTGAGCACAGTGTATGTTTCTGTTCAGTTTCATGTCAAAGCCCCTTTCAGAAGCCATTTTTCTTCTTTTGGTGCTTCTTTCCAAGATATTACTACTGCATATTTGAAATGAATAGGCGACACAAAATTAAAGACTTTAAAGATTGCGAATCTATGACCCTACTACTAACTCATCATGATTTCATTTTTATCTCCATACTCCTACATAATTTACACATATAAAGCAACACTAAACCTACTCTTTTGTGTTTTATTTGTACTTCATTTTCCTCCGTGGGGCTACAAAGTCAATTTAATGATTCCTTAGTATTCCATCCTGCTTTACAAATATTTATTGAAATCGTCCCCAAATATTGAACCTTTATGTTGTTTTTAAAGATTAACTTTTAGAGAAAATATGCACTAAATATCTCTCTGCATGTTATTTTATTTCCCTCTGTGTCTGTTGAATTATATCTTTGGATAAAATTAATAGAAGCAGAATCATTATCTTAGGAATAGGGCTGTTTTCATGAATCTTGCTACATAAAGAGTGCCATAGTGCTTTTGAACATGGTGTTTCAATTTACAAAGAACAAATGAGTGAATATTGGAGCCACTGAAAACTCACCAGGATTTGGGGCTACAATTTGTGAAATTTAGGTTTGAGAGAGTATCTTATTTTTGGTTAATTTTTATGTATTTTAGTTCTCTCCACGCTTTTTATCTTTCTAGCAAGAGAGACCTGGCTGTTCCCAATCTCATCAAAGGCATTGTGTACTTGGCTTTAAATCATACACAGTCATTTCTCTGAGTGCTAAGAATTCCTGTAACTTCTTTTATGAGCCAAACACAAAAAGAGAGGGGATGAGTTAGCCAGCAACATGCTCACCCAGGGTTACCGTTCCCCAAACAGAAAATGAAATTTGATTAATTATTTGTTTTCTCACATTTGAGACCAGATCTGTTGTCCATCATTAATCCAGTGGAAAGTTTTTAGTCTTTATCCTAGTAGACACTTGGCAGCCCCTGACCTTGGACCACTCTCTCCTTAAAACCATGTCTTCTTTGGGGTCTGTGACCTTGTTTTCCCTTATTTCCCTTTGCTTCTCTAGCTGCTCTCTGGGGTCCTTTCTTGCCTCCAGATCTGTTGTCTGTCATTAATCCAGTGGAAAGTTTTTAGTCTTCATCCTAGTAGACATTTGGCAGCCCCTGGCCTTGGACCACTATATCCTTAAAACCATGTCTTCCTTTGGGGTTTGTGACCTTGTTTTCCCTTATTTCCTTTTGCTTCTCTAGCTGCTCTCTGGGGTCCTTTCTTGCCTTGGTCTCCTCCCACCTGGCTTTTGAATGTGGATATTTCCTGGACTTCTATGCTCCCTGGACAGTCTCCACACAGAGGTTTTCATTACTGTCTCTAGGCTGTAACTCCTAAATTCAAATCTTCCTTCCAAATCAGAGTGCCAGACAGGCAGATCTGAGCATGAACTAAGTATCCCCATTGATTCTTTTGAGTACAACGTGGTTGATTCTACTTCAGAGTTCTCCATTCTAGCCTGGGGACCTCTCCTTATTCGTTCAGAAACCAGGAACCAAGCAGCATCCATGATGCCCTTATCCCTTCACTCTCTCATCTACACCAGTGTCAGGTCCTGTTGACTTTACCTCCTAAACTTCTCTCG
The DNA here is from genome assembly GCF_000412655.1 of Myotis brandtii. NCBI lineage: Eukaryota > Metazoa > Chordata > Mammalia > Chiroptera > Vespertilionidae > Myotis > Myotis brandtii. The sequence continues at coordinate 11,257,385 of NW_005356042.1, forward strand.
ACTCCATTCAGTTCTCACCATCTCCTCAGCCACCACCTACTACACATGAACTGGTCTTCCAGCCTCCACTCAATCCCACCTCTCCTCACACCACTCAATTCTGTTCTCTTCACAAAAGCAGATGACTTCTTTGCTCAAAAACCTCTGGGGTTTTGCATTATTCTTTGAGGACAAAACTCTTATTATGGGCCACGAGGCCCCACATGCTCTCATCCTAGGCTGCTCTCCAGTTTTATCTTGTCCCATGCTTGTGTCTGCTCTCCGTGCCCAGCCCTACTGGGCCCTCTCTACATTGTCCACACACTCTGTGCTCCTTCCTACCATAGTACCTTTGCACACATGTTCCCATGTTTGGTATTCATCCCCTTCTCCTTTGTCTCTAGCTCCTTTTAGGGATGCTGGGGAGTCACTGATCACTATTCCCACTTAAGCCTCCAAAACTTCTCTCGATTCCATTCATTTCCTCAATGGCCAGACTTGTCAGATGGCAGCCAAGTCTTTTCCCAGGTATTGTCCTGAACTGAAGGATCTGCTTCACCCAAGATTACAACTATTTGATGTGGGTGCACAAAGTCCCAGGCCTCTTGCCTCAACTGGGGACATTTCTGGTAAGCCTTCCTAGCTCCAAAGCTCCCTACGAGCCTGGCTGAGCCCTTTGTTGCTACTTTCCCTCTGTCCAGTGCAACTTCCCGCACTCCCTTACAGGGGTCATTCCTGAGAGTGCTCTCCAACAGTCCCTCTGCACTCAGAGTTCCTTTCCTAGGTATCCGAGCTATAGACTTGCTATTTATCCTTTAGGTCTTAACTTTCTCTTCACCTCCTCATGGCACCCCTCCGAGTCACCTGTTCATTTAGTAGTGTATTGACTAATGTATTTATTCCTCCACTGGACTTTAAGCTCCTTGAAAGCAAGAAGCTCACCAAATATCCAGCTCTAGATATACTGCTTGTCACAAAAGAGGTGCTTATTAGACACAATCAATTATTGACCATGGTCACGTAGCGCAATTGTTTAGAGTGTCATCCCACGATGCCAAGGTTGTGGTCAGGGCACATACAAGAGTCAACCAATGAATGCATACATAAGTGGAACAACAAATTGATGTTTCTCTCTCTTTTTCTCCCTTTTCCTCTCTTTCCCTGTCTCTCTAAAACCAATAAAAAAGTTTAAACACAGTCAATTATTATTATTCATGGTAATTATGTTCTATAACACCACTGTCAGCACTGAATTAGCCAACACTGAATCACTGTTTCTCCCATAAATATAGGGTTAGGTCCCTGCAAGCCTCTGGTCACGACGTTTTCATCGGCTAATCAATATGTAGCCTTGTTATATGTGTGTTTCCGTTTAAATACACCATAAGTAATATATTTTGTTGATTCATTGACATAGAACTCACAGCCAACAGCAATATAACTCATGCCTGAAGGCAGCTTATCTAAATTGTTTTTTTCCATAAAGCACATCACAGCCTTCTTGAGCTTGGGAACACCAGACAGCACTTTGATACCACCCTTGGAGTCCATTTTAAACATCAGCATCACCAAAAATACATAAATAGGGGAAACGAAAATTGGTAATAGATTGTAAGGATAATGCTTTTTTTGAAAGAAAAGGAGCATTGCCTTCTTTGATCTCAGATGGGAATGTGCATGTCTGGTGACTCACTTTTTTCACCATTCTGTGCATGTCTGTGAATGGCCATGAAAGTGCTGAGAGGTGGTATTTTGGGGTCACAAATAAATTTAGTGAGTAGGCAAATTCACAAATATGGAATCTGCAAATCATGAAGACCAACGATATTTGTTTAATGAACAAATGTGATAAATTACAAAAAAAAATCACAAATTATTCCTCTCCTTTGAGCACACCCTTTTGGCAGTGATCCCTTTCCTGGCCCTGAGCTGGCCTCAGGCCTTGCTTTGGCCAGTGGGACTGTAGCAAACACAACGTGAGTATAGACTTGTGAAGTGCTTATGCCTGTGACTTGCTCTCGGTGTTTTCTGGAACCCTGCAGCCACTACCATGGGAGAGAGCCCAGGCTCGCCTGCTGGATGATGAGACATGTGGCCAAGTCATCCCCATCCCTTCTCCCCATCTGACATTGTACCAACTGCAGGCACGCTAGGTCATCCCTCCCAGACTAGCTGGCCCACAGAACCATGAGGCATAAAGGAGGTATGGAAAAAATTGCTTTAACCTACTAAGTTAAAGGATGACTATTCCTTGGGGCTACTTGCCAGCTAAAACTGTGACCACCTGGGGCAACTCTGAAGGGCAAAAATTGATGTGAGTGTATAGATTGGGTTATGTCAATAGTTAAATAGAAAAATGTGCTAAGCTTATTCAACCAAGACTTTTAAACCTAGTAAGTGGAGTCCTTACCTGCTCTATTTCAGGTAGAGGGGAGAGGGTAAAGCAGAGTTTGTTGAGGAAGAAATTATGCTAGCCTTTAAAGCCGTGTTTCTCAACCTTGGCTGCACATTAGAATCACCTGGGATTCCATTAGAATCATCAAAGATTCCCAGGTGATTCTAAAATGCAGCCAAGGTTGAGAACCACTGCTTTAGAGTATATAGAGAATTTCTTTGGTGGACATTCATAAACCAACTCAACAGTCCACATGGAGTACTGACCCAGCTTGCCTGTGAGTCATAGAGCGATGCTTCTTTCCGTGTTTCTGTAACATCTGGCTCATCTATAAACTGACAAATCTCTTTCTAAGGCTGGCTACTTGCTGACACATTTGCCTTTGATGTTCACAGTGTTCACGTTTAGATTTCTTAATGCCACGTTTAAAAGTACTTTCAAAACCCCAAAATACCATTTATCTCAGGCGGCAGTACATCTTTGGAAGAAAGAAATCTTTGCATCAAAAATCAGAGTAGCAATTAAAAGGCATAGAGGTCTATGGGGGTAAATGTAAATTGAATTGGGAATAGGATGTATGACAAACTTTTCAAAAAACCAAGAAGTAATTATTCAGTAAGCCAACAAAGTTATTTTTTAAAGCAGGCCCTTTCAACTGCTTCTACTTTTTTTTTAATGCTTCAGTGACTAAAAATGGCCAGGAAAACATTTTATTTATGTAAAAAGAAATCACTTGTATGCAAAGTTGCAGCTGCTTCTTATAGGACTAACAAAGGAATAAAAGCCTGAGAGCATGCGTTTTTTTTCTGATTTTAATGGAAATCTTGATTCGCTCTTCAGTGTTGAGTTGAGAATCCTTCATTCAGTGGTATCTTGGAGTTTGGACTGGATTGACGGCAAGAAATGAAATCCTAGGAAGACATCCATATCCTGGTTGTATCTCATTCGATGCATTGGCTCCTGCGCTTTTGAGAAATGTGACTTTCTTGATTAAGCCATGAAAAAAATGATGATGGTGATGATGACAGTAATAATTAGTGCAATTTCTAATAAATCAAATTTTAAAGCTCTGTGATCTACTTTCCCCATTCCCACACACCCAGTTAGGAAACATTCTTCTTTTCCCTAAACTAAACTAAATAATTCCCTGAGCTAAATAATGTTCAAAAATAGAATAATGACTTCCAACCTTTTCAGAGCAGCTACCAGAAAATATTCTGTACTTAAATTAACTCTGTTTTGGTGACACAGAAAAAAAAAAGAGATCCATTATGACTACTGTAGACAAGAGTGATACTTTTATAGAGAAGAGCAAAGAATCACTTATTTTTCAAAGCACCATCCAGGCTTGTTTATTTTTTGTCACTTAACTTCTCAGAGCCAGTTTTCGTGACTGTATAATGAAGGCATTTCATTGCGTTGTCTCCAAGCGTCTTTCATGTGCAAGTTCTATGCCTCTTAAAGAAGGCATACATTTCTGCCTTGTCCCCAGAAGGATTTTAGGGCAGCTGATCCTCTGATAAGCATTTGGTTTTCCTAGAGTTGCCTAGCACCTACGAAGAGTCTCCCTACGTTTTGTTGGATGGTTGCTTCTAACAAAACTCTGCTACAGTCAGCAGACTCTTCCTGAAGCATTTTCTCATTGTGCCTTTCACCACCCTGGGAGAGATTGGGGTGTTAACTTCATCTTACAGCTGAGCAAACTGAGCATCAGCTCAAGCTCACAACAATCGTAAGTGGTTGAGACTGTTGTGCCCAGATGGGCAATTCCAAACTTCATGTCCCCAGCATCTCCCACCAAACTTCCTGGGAAGTAGACGCTTCAGGTAAATATTCATTAGCCCTGTGCACCTGTCTTGGACAGTCAGTGCTAAACAGGTTCATCAGATGGAACAGCGGGTCTTGGAGAGAATCTTCCAGAGCCAGGAGAGTGAGCAGGACCATGCAGAGTAGGTGACACCTCCCCTACTCTGCATGGTCCCTCTACACCGGGCACCCACGTAAATCAGAGCACGCACAGGGTTTGTTTTGTGGGCTATTTACAGTGGGCACGGTCAGAGCATATCTCCCTCCGGGTGTGCAGCTACCTACCTGCAGCCTACACACTGGATGCCAGGATGGGTAGAGGCGGTGAAGGCGGTGGCCACCGTGGGCCCTGACAGCACCACTCAGAATTAGCGTGGCAGCAGAGGGCTCAGTTCATTCGGGCCACATGCAGGATTCGGCAAAGACAGAGGCTGGTCTGGGCACCTTTCACTTCCCGGAAGTGATTTGTCCATTCCCCCTTATCCTGCTGAAAATGAGGGCTGAGAGCCTTGCCAGGAATGAGCATGGGGCCTTTCGTTCATCACTGCAGAGAATTTCGTGTTCCCTTCGCCCTGATTTATCTAGCAATTCTGCCTCTGAGTTGCCATATGCAAGTCTCTGAGTTGGCCGTGGTTTCTTTGAGAGCAGGGATTGTGTCATATTTATCCGCATTTGATCAGTTTCGGAATAGTGCCTGGCATATACCAGACACTCAACATTTGTATGAGTAGCCACATGACGGGGATAAGACCCTCTGTTATAAGGGGCATTTAGTAAGCCTTACTCTGCACCAGATGCCGTTCCAGGCATTTTCCATGGAGTCATTCATTCTGTCCTCAGGCAGCCCTGGGAAGTAGAGACTGTGGTTATCCCTATTTATAGATGTGGGAACTAAAGCCAGGAGAGGTTGCGGGACCTGCCCAGGGTGCTGGAGCTCCGAGGTGTTGGAGCCAAGACAGGAAGCCCAGGAGCCCAGCCCAGAGTCTGTCCTCCTGTCAGGAACCAGGTTGTTGTAAGGTGTTCCGAGGTCCATTAGCACCTACAGTGTCTTGGTGTCTCACCTTCCCCTGTCTGGTTCTGCCTGCATTCTCTCCTCCCTTCCTTAAAGACCCATTTTCCTTTCATTTCACAAAACTGCAGAACTTCAGCCCCACCCCCACCTTGATTCTGACCCAGCCTAGCTGGGAGACAGTGAGCTCAGTCAGTGAATGCACAGTGTGTGTGTGGGGCGGGGGAAGGGGTCTGCCCACCCTCCGATATATCCCCCTCCACACCTATGGCCATTCTGTCCTCCTCAACACTAGCCATCCCCTGCCCCCGGGCCCTCAGCTGTTAGTAACGCCCTCCTTGTCCTGCATTTTTAACCTCTGTCATCCAATCTTTATCTCTGCACCTGACCACTTACAAGTCACCCCCAGAAGAAACAAATGAAAACCAGGCTCAGTCAGGACACATTCCCCTGGGCTGACTCTCTGGCTCCTGCACTCACTGTCTCTGGGGTCTCCATTCAGAGCCAAACTTCCAACAGTGGCCTCACTTGCTTTCTCCCCTGACCCCCGTCACTCCATGCTCCACTGCAGCGGCGGCGGATGTGTCTTCCTCTACTTGCCACTCGTTTGCTTATCTATTGCTGGTCTCCTTTTAGTAGAATATGAGCTCCTCTGTTAAGCAATTTTCCCCACCACAACTCTCTCTCCAGTGCCTAGAGTAGTGGAGGCACTGTAGGTGCTTAGTAAAATTTATAGATGTGGGAGCTAAAGCCAGGAGAGTAAAAATGGTTTGGAATGAACGCATGGTATTTACTGAAACTTTTGAAGGTGGAAGGCCCCACCCTACCTCTGGGTCTCACCTGGAATGGAGAAAGTGGTTTTTCCAGGACCACAGGACAGTGTAGCACTTAGATTGTCCAGCTCTTCAGTGCAGTACAGCTTTCCCCACTTCCTGCCTGGTCCTCCTTTAAATCCTTACACATTTTTATCCCACTTGCCGGTGACGGTGCTCATAGGCCCGTCAGCCATCAGTGCTACAGTGAGGCCGCTGGGTGTCAGGAAGCAGAGTCTGTCTCTCCTTCTGGCTTCAGCTTTGCTTCCACCCCATTTCATTCCGGGGAAAGTCGGGTGTGAACCAACTTTGGGAATTGAAGATGCTGTGGGTGGAACTGTTTCCCCCCTAAGATATGCCCAGTCCCAACTCAGTACCTCTGAATGTGGTCTTTGCAGATGTAATCCAGTGGCCAGTGGCGAAGTGGTCATGCTGGGTTCAGGTGGTCCCTGAAGCCAGTGACTTGGGAAAAGAGGAAATGTAGACATGGAGACATGAAGTCACACAAGGGGACTCCATGTGATGGTGGGGGCAGAGCTTAGAGTGACGTGTCTACAGGCCAAGGCGTGCCAAGGGTTGTAGCAGCCACCAGAGCTGACAGACAGGTGTGGGACAGAGGCTGCAGAGGGTGTGGGCCGGCTGGGACCTTGATAGCGGACTTTTGGCCTCCAGACAGAGCGAAGAAACTTGTGTTGTTTTAAGCAGCCCTGCCTGTGGTGACTTGTTACAGCAGCCCCAGGGGACTGTATACCAGGCAAATAGTCTCAGAGTGGCCTTGTCCCTTCAGCCAGTCCTTGCAGCTCAGGGAATTCATGACTGAAATGAACCCCAGGCACGAACTGGCCGGCTCAGCATTGCCACACAAAGGATGTCAGTGTGACGAGGCAGCGAATTCTTCATGCCCACGGAGAGGGGATGTGACAGGAGGCGGCTCTGGAGGCCACTGACTGAGCCCCGTGGGACCTGCATGGGACCTCGTAGCCTGGGTACCCTGGGGAGACCTGAAACCCAGGAAACTAGAAACCAGCTTCCGCCTTCGGCAAAGCCCCCTCAAATCATGAGCTGACTCAGATACGGCCCCGAAGGAACCAGGGCATCAGGGGTCTTTGTTTCTGTGAGGTCTGCGGAGTCAGAGCCATCCTTCTGCCAGCGGGCAGAGGCTCCTGCAGCTTCGGCACGTGCCCTTTGGAAAGGGATCCTCCTGGTAATCGCCTGTGGAATATTCATTTGCTCTGGTAAACTCAAGCTTTATGCAGGCAAGGATAGTCCTCTTTCTCACTATTCTGTCCTCAGCATGCCACCCGCTCCCCGATACACAGTAGGCACCTCATGTAATTGGGTTGAATCCATGTGCAATTATATATGCTTAGGTAATTGAAAAACGAATCAGTTATTGTTTATAAATTTTAAGGAGGCCGTAGGTGCTAAAAGGCAGAGGAAAAGAGCAATCTAAAACAAAACATCTCAAAACCCATAGAACTGTACAACACAAGGTGTGAACCCTTATGTAAACTGTGGACATTAGTTAGTAGTAGTGCATAAATATTAGTTCACCAGTTGTAACACATGCACCACACTAATCAGAATATTAATAATAGGTGAATGGGGGTGGGGGAGAGAAAAGGAAGGGAGGAGAGAATGTCTGTGGGAACTCAATGTACTTTCTGCTCAGTTTTTCTACAAAACTCAAAAGTGCTCTAAAAAGAAAATCTATTAATTTAAAAATATCTAAACACAAAAAATCTTGTTTTTTATTTTTATTTTCTGAAGACGAACTTACTTTCCAGGGTTACTATCAAGACCATGCAAACACACACACCCACACACACACACACACCCACACATGCACACTAGGTAGTTTATATGGAGTTGGCTATGGAGAAGGATATGAAGAATGGCTTTGCTTGCCTCCCTCTATGCCCCATTTGGAGCCCCTGTGACAAGAAATTTTACCCATATTAGCTCCATACATTAATTTTTATATGCAGAAGCCCAGGTATGAAAGGCTCAAGATGAAACTAATAACACATTACATAATTAATGCCCCTGATCTTGTATCATCATTTCTGCCCCATACACCCTTTGTCATAAACTCAACCTCTTGTAGAATTTCCAAATTTCCTTGACACAGCCTCTCATATAATTTTTATTCAGTTAATTCAGGACTTTATTTCAACTGGAAGACATGTTTAGAGCAGCATCATGGTCTGTATTTAGGTTCTTATTCCATTCCTCTGTCTTTGGGGGGAAATGCAGAAACTTAGTTTGACAAGCATGATATGATACATGTGATGTGAGTGTGTTCAGAGACACTCCTCCTCCATCAAACAGGAAGCTGTGGTCAGAAGCAGCGAGAATTTCTCTGGTTCAGGGAAACTCTAGACTTTGAGATGTCAGAGACAAGAGAGACCAGACGATGAGGAACTCAGTGAGGAAGTCAAACAGAGCTACACAGAACCATAATAAATGGCGGGAGGAGAGAAAGTAAGAAAGCAAGCTTGGGAGAAAAGGGAGGATTTGGGGCAGGCTCATTAAATGAAAGCTCTGGAGAATACAGGAAGTGAGAACGAGGAGGAAAGGACAGGGGATTCAAGACAAGTTTTTGGTCAATGCAAGATGTCCTTTGGGGGGGTCCTTCAGGTCACTACTGGCTCTCTAATTGTTGGCTTTTTAAAGCACATGATACTTCTCTGACATGGAAATGCACATAGTATGTCTGCAGGATCTGTTGAGGGTATGTGGGGCCATGGGTAAATATTTTTGTCAGTCCCTTGTCTATATACACAACTTAATTATAAATTTCATTCAAAGTTTATGGGCCCATGGGAGGCATAGCTATTTACTGCTGAAGTTGTAGAACAATAGGCAGAGAGCATGACTTTGTTTATTGTCCTGTCTGGGCACGCAGAGTCCAGGGACCATTAATTCAGGTTTGGGGACCTCCTCTTTTTGATCTTGATTGCCAATAAGCCATTCCTGGCTGATTTCATATCTTTCATCATGAGTAAAAGTTAGCAACACTGTTATTACTCATAATGCCATGGCTTTTCATAAGCACTTTGTAACAATACAGACAGTCTTGCCTATGCAGCTCCCAATACCATGTTCTTAGCTCTGGTTCTAACATTACTCATGAGGCTGCGTCATCCTTCAGGTCACCTGTGAGTACTGGCTTCCAGTGATTCTCTCATGGCTTCTGCTTCATCAACGGTGATCACATAGGCAATCTTAGCAAGAGTGTACAGGAAAATGGGGATGATGAGTCATGACCATGTTAAACCTACCATTTGGAATTTCTTTGTATCAACATAGAACATAGAATGACACATACTCCAATGATGTTTTCTTTCAACTCTTGGGGACAAATCATATGTGATCTCTTTCAGCGTTTCGGGATGCATAGGGGAAGACAGCCCATGGTGGAGAAAGGCGAGCTGTCCCTTTGGGTGAAGCAAACCTCTTCTCCAGCATGACCTTGTCAGGCCCTGCTCCTGGAACGGGGGCCTGCCCGTGAGGCCTCAGAATGGCCATAGGTATGAATGACCATAGGTATGACCATAGGTGTGAATCCTGGAGCTTTGAGGGACTTCAGTTTGACACCAAACTGGGATTAGGGGCCAAAGGGTGCTCCAGAAGTGATAAATGAAGATCAAGGTCTCTTTCAAGGAAGGCGCTTCCTTGTGCGAGGTCACAGAGGCGTGAAGCTGGAATAGGGTCCCCACTAGCGTGGGCCTAAGGGCATGCTACCAGTCTTCAGTAAGATGATAAATATACGTCTTCCCATGGTATCCTTCTGGCGCTCTCCCCTTTGACCTCCACTCTGGCTCCTGTGTTCCACCAGCTCTTTGTTCCCTGATGTGATGCCCTGCCCCATGTCTCCATATGGCATATATTAGAAGTGAATCTCCTCCCGGAAAGCCTTTTTCACTCTTCTTATTCTGATGAGTACTTTTTATTCTTCAAACATCAAGCTTATTTTTTACCCTTTTCTCACCTTTCCATCTTCCTAGTTCCCTCCCCATCAGAACATCCATTCTTTTCCTTACCTAGTCAATGAGAACTTTTTAGTGAGCAACTGTTCTGTGCCAAGCCCTGATCTGGGTATGATCAACAGTGAACAAAACCGACTTCACAAGCCAACTGTCATATAGATGCCCTCTGGACTCTACATATTTTTATTCCATTTATCTTGTGTTGAAATTACCTGTATTTGTTGGCCTTTTCTGTAAAGGACCAGCTAGTAAATACTTTAGACTTTGAAGACATATATTCTCTGTTGTAGTACAAAGGCAGCCAGAGACAATATGCAAACAAACGGGGTGCAGCTGTGTTCTAATAAAACTTTATTTACAAAAATATGTGGGGGGCTGGATTTTGCCTACTGGTCATAGTTCGCCGATCCCTGCAATAGACCATTAACTCTATGAGAACAGGTATTTTTTCTTCTTATTTTTTTTTCTACTGCTATCTCCTTCATGCTTGGAGCAGTGCCTTGCACAGAGAAGGTACTTGACATAGATTTGTTAAACAAGATAAATGAATGGATTATCTCCATTGCACTGGAAGTCCCTGAAAGGCAGGGCCCTGTGTGCACTGCGTCGACTCAGTGCACGTGTTAGGTGAATATGTTGAGTAGATGAATGAATGATTGGAGCACCTTCCTCCTGTCCTCCGGAGACTTCCTCCTTGTCTTTGCCCCTTGTGGGTGGACAGGAAGTGGTGGGTCCAGGCCAGTCTCATTATCCTGTCATTATTGCTGCAGCCTCCGCAGCAGCCAGAGTTTCACATGAGAAACCAATAACAGAATTACAGGCGGGCTCCCCCACCCCACACCCGCCCCTGGGCCTGTTCGGTGATAGCCGGCTGCAATGCTGTAAAACAGCAGCCTGGGTCCAGGAAACTCGGCAACGGAAATGGCCATTAAAGTTAAACATGACTGCCTGTCAGAGGGAAGTAGCAACAACACGAGCCCCAATCGCCACCATCAAACCGCCTGTCAGCGCCCAGCCCGCCTGGTTTCCCAGGGCCCACCTTCCTGAGTGAGGGCTAGCGGATTGGCCCGGACAGGCAGGGCCCTGGCGTTTGGCAGGGCCTGTCAACTGAAATCCAGAGTTGAAGCTGGTATCGCTTTGGAAACTGGGGCATGACAAGTATAGCCAGATAGAGACAAGAGCAGGAAGAAAGGGTGGGGGTGCTGAGCTGGGGGAGACAGGCCTCACCCAGAAAGAAAGCAGCTCCTCCTGCTTCATGTCAACTTTGCTGTCATTGGGTAGTCCGCGAGATTTCAAGCAGATAAACGCCCCTTTGGGAAGCCAGAATGCCTGGGCAGACAATTTTAGGCCTTGATTTGATGGATAAATCCTTTGTGACAAGAGGGGATGAAAGAGGCCCCCAGTTTGCTCCATAGAAATAGGAAATTAGCTGGCAAAGTTGTCAAAGATAATTAACTTTCTGATTCTGTGGGTCTATTCAGGTTGACATCCTGAAATTATTTAGAAATGCACATGTCAACGCTCTGACAGAATTTGGGGCTGATCAGATAAACAGATTTGGAGATGTTTGATTGTGAGATGATGTAAACGCTTAGCTGGTGTTTTATCACTGCGTGCTTCCGTTCGCTGCCACGGATGTCGTGGGGACAGAGTTCGGTTGTATGGTGGGATAGGGAAATGGTGGGGGTGTTGTAGGAAGAGGAGATTGAATAGGATGCACAAGGCACAACACATTTGCCTCTTGTTTCTTTTACTCTCAGTGAGTTGAGAAATTCCTAACCCGCAATTAACCTTGGACCCAACCCCAGGACTCCTCTCCAACCTCAACCTCCAGTAGGAAGGGGATCATTCTGAAGGATGTGGCAGCAGACACACTGTCCTTCTATCAAGCCCAATCTTGGCCAATTGAGAGCAGTCGCCTAGAGCCATGGTCGGCAAACCGTGGCTCGCGAGCCACATGCGGCTCTTTGGCCCCTTCAGTGTGGCTCTTCCACAAAATACCACGTGCGGGCACGCACGTACAGTGCGATTGAAACTTTGTGGCCCATGCGCAGAAGTGGGTATTTTGTGGAAGAGCCACACTGAAGGGGCCAAAGAGCCGCATGTGGCTCGCGAGCCGCGGTTTGCCAAGCCGCAGTTTGCCGACCACTGGCCTAGAGTCACTGCTGTTTCTTATTTATCAGGACTTGGGGTGAATCACTGGGTCTGACACTCGCTTAAAAGCGGAGACCATCTCCTTCAGCATTCCCACTTGCTATTGGAAATGGCCTCTTGGAGAGCAGGTCCGTTTGGAGCCAAATTCTTCCAGTGAAGAATCCTCCAAGTGAATGAATATGGATGAGCACCTAACATTTACTGAGCACCTATTATGTGACAGCAGCCAAACTGGACACAATATTGTGTCATTTGCTTACTTTAACCTTTGTAATTTCCATATGAGATATGTCTTTCTCACTTGGCTGGCGAGAAAACAGATAACTCAGAGAGGGTGACTTAGCTACTGGAGGTAACCACGCTATGAAAGAAGTGAAATTTGGGTTTGAACTCTGTCTTTCCTCCAACACAGTTTTGTGGTCAATAGAATCAGAGACCCTTAGATGGAAGGGAGTTTGGAGATCATCTAGTTCAGGGTTCAGCAACCCATGGCCCCTGGGCCAAATCCAGCCTGCTGCCTGTTTTTGAATAGCCCACAAGCTAAGGATGTTTTCACATTTTTAAGTGGTTGGGTGGGGGGGGGAATCAAAAGAAAAATATTTCATGACATGTGAAAATGACATGAAATTCAAATCTGAATGTCCATAAATAAAGTTTTATTGGAACATAGCCTCACTCATTCATTTATGTATTATAAATGGGTGCTTTTGTGCTGTAACAGCAGAGTGGCTACCAAGACTGTATGGTTTTCAAAACTGAATATTTCCTGGTTGGGCCTTTTACAAAAAACACACAACACTTGCTAATCCCTAGTTTCATTGTGTCTCAGTGAGAGCTTATTGAGCTCTGAGTGTAACAAGCACAGGTGAAACTCTCAACAGGCATTATTGAATTATCTCAACTGCTCAACATGGGTAAGTATTACCAAGGTGAAGAATTGAGGTTCATAGAGTTTCTGGGAGCCAGTCAGTCTAACAAGGCAGAGTCAGGATTGCCAGCCCACCTGATTTCATACTCAAAGCACATGGCCTGAATTTCCTCCCTTTATTGCTGTTTCACTAAAATCCATGTTTCCTGGATATGGCTTTTCTGGGCTAGGGTGCTTGAGACACAAAGGTGATTACCACTGTGGTGGGCAGAATAATGGCCCCCAAAGATGTCCATGTCCTAATTCCCAGAACTGTGAACAGGTTACCTTCCATGGCAAAATGTGCTTTGCAGACATGATTAAGGATCTTGAAATGCAAAGATGATTTTGGCTTATCCAGATGCGCATAAGGACAAGGGTACTTACAATAGGGAGGCAAGAAGGTCAAAGAAGGAGAAAGAGGGGGATGAGAGAAGAGGTTGGAGTGGTGCGGCTCTATGAGCCAAGGAATACCTGTGGCTTCCAGAAGCAGCAAAAGACAAGGAAATAAATTCACCACTGACCTCGAGAACTGCAAAAGAATAAATCTGTGTAGCTTTAAGAACCCTGAGTTCATGGTAGTCATTTGTTACAGCAGCCATAGGAAACTTATACACACTCACCGACTCGTTGTCTTTACTAGTAAGCTGCTCAAGGTGCTAACAGACTCAGCCATAAACTGAAGGAAAACCTATGTTGCAAATGGGCATAAGGTTTCACCACAAAGGCTTTCCTAAAGAAGAGGTTAGAGAGCTAGCAAGTCTGTAGAGCCACACCGTAAAGGGAGTCCTTTCTTCATTCTAGTTTCTGGGGCTGGATCCTGGCATCTTCCAGGATTGGCCACAGAATCTAAGAAAACCAAAGACAAGAATCAGAGGCAGATTTCCTCCAAGTCTGTCATGCTTCAGTCTCCAAAGCTTGAGCCACACATTCAGGCTTCCTGGCATGTGCCTGCGGCTGGCATTGTGCTCCTTAGCAAGTTCACTTCTGGTTATTGAGGAGCTGGGCTTTGCAAAAAGGGAAATAAGCAGCTTACCTGCATTTTAGTATCATTGTGACCAGTTGCAAATTAATTTGGAAGGCAATATAATTTACCTCTTGTATAGAATTCAGTTTTGATTACTGCCATGTCAAGTTCCAGCTTTCACGAAAGCTCTTACTATGAGAAATTAAGATACCTTTCTTCCTGATCCAAATAAAATAAGCATACAGCAATGGGACGTGATTGAATTAAAAATATAATTTTATCCCGAGGAGATAATTATTTGAATGAAAGTGGAAAGGAAAAACTCCATCTAGGGTTTGAATGTTGACATGAAATTTTGAAGGCTATTTTCACTCATCACTGACTTTTAATAGCACTGTGTACAGAGTAAATTGCAGCATAAGCCTTGTTAATGTAGTATTGGTTATTTCAGAGCCATGTCAGATTGTAGGCCAGAACCAGTCCCCAGACCACTGTTGAGGTGACCCAACGTGCTTGAATAGATGTCTGGAGTGGTATTTAACCACACATGCTACGCATCTCATTCTTTATTTAGTGCTGATGAGAATGGCTTTGTTTTCTTTGATTAGGCTTTGTTCAAAATGTGATTTGGGAAGAGAGCAGAAAAGGTGGGTGTGCCACCCATGTACCCGCTCTGCTCATCATCTCTGGGTCATATCTCTGTGTTGGGAAATGGTTTGTAGACTTGAGGGAGTGGCCCTGATTTTCAATGCTGGACTGTATGTGTGCCCTGAGTTTTGTTTCAACAATTAAGGTCACTATCATGTATGCCCTTGGAACTTAGGGCTTTGGATAACACCCTGACAGATTTCCACCTGCCAGCCCCTATAATTTCTTGAGTGCTTTCCCTGGCCACTGCAGCCCACTATGCCTGTGTGTTGAAGCAAGCGGGAAATGTTTAAGAATTAGTAGCCCTCAATCAGTAACTCGTGTGACTTGGTGGAGAGACAGAGACATATTTCTCTTTGTGGGTGTGAGGCGTGTCTGCTCTGCTCCTAGTGCTCCCAGGAAGAGCTCCAATTGCCTGTAGTGGTAACAACATGAAAATCCACCCTTTTCCCAGTGTCTGCCCCTTCCTTGTCTCACTCTCCTACTTCCTTTCAGTCTCTGCAGCTTTCTGTGGGTTGTATTTTTCCTGAAATTAGCTTCCAAATAAACCACTTGCACCCAAATACTTGTCCTGTGTCCTTTTGGAGGAAACCAAATCAAAACCTGATACCAACAAGTTCATTCATTTGCCTGTTCATTAAACACTTCGTTGGGAGCCTGTTCAGAGCAGGGGCTGCTAAGTCCCCTGCTTGGAGGAGCACAGACCCCAGTAGGCAGACAGATGTTAAACAAGCAGACAGACATGGAAAGAATGGTTTCTGATTGTACCTAAGAGTCCTGCCTGAAGTAAACATGGGTGAGAGGGACGGGAGAACATTTCTGTGGCACAGTCATGAAGTGTCCTTCTGGGGCTCATGACCCGAAGCCTACAGGAGAAGGATAGACATGCAAAGACTAGGGCAGCACTGAAGGGTTCGAGGAATGCAGAGCAGGATGTGGAGTTCGGAGTGTTGAGCACGGGGAGTGATGGGATTTGACATGAGAACCAAGGTAGGAAAGGTGGGTAGGACTCAGATTAACCACGTTGTTAGGGGCTGTGTTGAGACCTTATATTTTATTTTAAGAGAGAGTAAAAACTCAGATTAAAAATACACATGGAGAAACTGGACCACTTATATATGAACCATCTGAAAAAATGATTAGATGAAATGATCATCACTGCTGATAAAGTCTAGATTCAGGACTTAACAATAACGATGGGCAAGGATGTAATATTTACTGAGAACGTCCTTAATGCCACCTATTGGGCAAAGTGCTTTATGCCTGGGAACATCCCATTTTAATACTTTCAACCTGGGAAGTGTCTCATCTCTGTTTACCAGACGAGAAAATGAAAGGTCAGTGAGTTTGGCTAAGTTACCTGAAGCTAAGAAGGTTATAAGAGGTTAAGTTGAGATTTAAACCCGAATATCTCTGGCTCCTGAACTAATGATATTCCAGTTATTAAACCATCCTGCCGTCTTTGCTTTATCAAAACCACTGTTTAAAATCATTAATAAGCAGTGAGTTACGGTTAGAAAATTAGTCTGAAATCTTTTGATTCAGTGAAGAAAATGAGAATTGGTTTATTAAGTTAATTGCTAATTAACTCACTATGTTTTCTGTTCAATAAAAGTATTAACACATTTGGATCATTCTGCCTTGTCAAGCTCAAGCCAAGCCTTTTCTCTGCTCTTCTTCTGTTTGCTATGCTTAAAGGCTCCATACCTGGGGTGTGTGCCTGTGGGTGGTACCTACAGATGTGGGGTGGACTGCATTTAGCATGTTCATAGGCAGAGACCAAAACAGGTGAGAAAATGCTTATCTCAGTCCTGGCTGCCTGACATTAGAAATAAAAATCTTCCCTCAGCTGACGTGTATCTCTAGGATTTGCTTAATTAGAGAGAAAAGCTTTGCCCATCAACTATAGTTGGTGAAAGTGGTTCAATAATCTCTTAACAACCCTTATCATCTGCCGATAGAAAGAGAAGGAAGGGGGTGAATGTAAACAGGAGAAATATGTTTATTATGCTCTACCCCCATACCTACTATTGATAAGCAGTTTAGTCCTTCTAAGCTTGTTTAGCTAAAGAAATGGCCACTGGCTCCCAAGGAAAGTCTTTGGATGGAGTGATGGGGTGTAGTGTGGAGTAGTGGGTGCAGTGGACAGTCCATTGACGTATGGAATACTTGCTGCATTAATCTTAACAATTCTGTTTGGATTCACTTTGAATTTAGTATTGACAATATTGACTTCTGTAGTGGAATCAAATCAACGCAGTTGATTTTAATACTTTGATTGTTATGATCTATCAACTCATGTAAGAAATAATTATTGAATACCTACTAATGCTAAGAACAGGTGATCTGGCCGTGGACACAACATAGAAGGTCCCTATTCCTATGGGGCTCAGTCTAGTGGGGATTTCAAGCAAACAAGTCCCCAAACATCAGGATGCACATGTGTTATAATGATGCTACAACATGGTGCTGTGATAGAGACTGGGGGGAGGGGGTCTTCAGAGAGGATGGTCAGGAAAGGCACCCTGAGGAGGTGCCAGTCAGCTGAAATCTGACACCATGCAAAGATGTGGGAGAAGGGCTTTTCAGAAAAGGAGAAGTGCAGACACAGGGGTCCCAAGGCAGGAATAAAGTCAGTGCATTTAGAAAATGGAAATATACAGCCACATGACTAGAGCCAAGGAACTAAGAGGGAGAGAGGCAGGAGATGCTGGTGAGGAAGGCAGGGTGAGGATTGTATACTCAAATGTGTTAGGAGTTCACTAGACAGTTTTCATCAGACTCAGTGACATCAACTGATAGTCATTTTTTAAGAAGTCGTTCTGGCTTCTTTAGGAGAGCAAGACCAGCACCAAGAGCACCAATCAAGGAGCCACAGCAGTTGGGGAGGAAGCAGTGGGGTCTGGCATCAGGCAGTGGGGATGTGAAGGGAGCATGGATAGATTTGGGAGAGGCTTTGGAGGCAATTCAGTAGGGCTTGCTGATGAGTGGGATGCAGGAGGCAAAAAGAGGGAATAAGGGGAGCTCTTGGGAGGTGGGCCAGACTGACAGGGTAGTGTTGTTTCCTAGGAGGAAGATCACTGAGAGAAGAAGGCTTAAAAATAAAGTAATAGTTTTGTTTAAGCCTTGGTTTTTAGACATTCAAGTGTAGAAGTCTTATGGGGAGTTTAACATTGTCGATAGGTTCTGGGACTTCAAGAGAAACGACTTATAACAAAACCAATCCCATGGGCTAATTGGAATAAACAAGAGTTAAGTTCCTAAAGCATCTCATCAATGCTATATAATAAAATGATGTTGAACGAAATGGTACTATTTGAGGGCCTGCTGTATCATTCGAGACTAGTTGCTATTCTAGTCTAATAGTGTAAAGATAAAAACATTGAAACTCGAAGTAGTTAAAATGACTACTGATAAGTTTAACAAGGTCCAAATCCTTCCTTGTGTAATAATAATCTTTGAGTTTACATCCAGAGTAAGAAAACATTCCATATATTTTTCTTATATACTTATAATAAACTTTTGATGAAGACTATCACTTGAAGGAGGATGTGTGTGCACATGTGTGCGTGTGTGTGCGCGCGTGTGTGTGTATGTGTGTGTGTGAAAAGATTATAATCCTGTATTCCTTCAAGGCACTTTGCACTCACTTTGGCTGTAAGTCTCACAGCAAACCGATGAAGTTGGTACTTGTATCATTACAATTATACTTGGATTTACATGACAGAAAAATCTCCAAACACAAGGTTTATTCTCACAAGTAAAAGAATACCTAAAGCCAGGCCATTCAAGGTTGGTATGTCAGTTTCATGAAATCACCAGAGACACAGAGCAGCCTTGCTTCTGCTATTTTTAGCCTGCTGCCTCATGGTCCAAAAGAGCTGCTTAAGCTCCAGCCATTACGTATACATACATTCCAGGTGACAAGAAAGTAGAAGTGGAAGGCCATACCCCTTCTTCTTAAAGGTCATTTTTGGAGGTTGGCTACCACATTTCTGTTTAGAGCTCAATGTCATATGGCTATACCTAGCTTCAAGGGGATGCTAGGAAAATCGTCTCTTAGCTGAGTAACATTTTCTAAGAGAGAAAGAGATAATAGACACAGGCATCCGGCAACCTTGTGTCAGTCCTAGTGTGCTTACTTTACTTGCCCAGGACCACATAACTTAAGTGAGATAGGCAGGGCCAGGACTCCACTTTTACTATTATTGTTTCTCTTACTTTCTAACTTTCCTAGTCTCAGCTCTTCTGTTATCTTCACAGTTGATAAAATGGCTAGTTTGTTCTCACACACCCTCTCGGAGCTATTTATTTTCTCATTTTTAGCACCAAGACCCTTCTCTGAGTTCTGCAAAGTGGTATGGGGAACAGAAGAAAAGGGAGAGTACTGATTTCAACCTTGCGATGCAATCTCTCCCAGCTTCCATACATCAGCAGGTTTTCAGGAGGCGGTAAGGAGAGCGCCATCTGATTTTTACACCTGCTTCACAACAAAACCTGCACAGGGGCTTCTGGGGTGCTTATTTCCCCAAAAGGCTGAGGCAGCAGGAGCCCATCTATAATGTCGAGCGGTGGGAGGAGGATTCACCCAGTTAGAAGTAACTGGTGTTGCTGGTGTAGAGCATTTTAATTTTCAACATCCATTTTTAATGCAACCCGGAGAGACAGTCTTTGCATGTATCCTTGTACATATCCTGAGACACTCAGTGAGGGTCCTTCATGACTTTTCTGCTGTAAACCAAAGTTTCATTTAAAAAAAACCACAAGAACACTGAGTGTCTGGACCTCAGATCTCTTTCATCAGCATGAGTGTGTGGCTGTGTGAGGTCCAAGAGCAGTAGAGGTCCAACAGGGCAGAGTTGAGTATCTGTAATAGAGACAGTGATGGCCTGCAAAGCCTCAGATATTTGCTTTGCCCTTTTCAGAAAAAGTTAGCCTTGCCTACCTGTGGTTTAGAGAGTGCTGAGGGGATTAACCCCTGCTGCCCTGGTTAGAGAGCCATGAAAGGATTTTAAAGATGACAGCAGTCAGCCCTTTGGGGAGACAATGGCCCTGGCTGCAGTGTAGGGGTATGGAAAGCATGAGCCCGGAGTGGGGAACTTTTATAGCATTAGCCCAGGGGAGAGATGCTAAGGGTCGAGTGGGGGCATTGGCTTGCCTGTGAGCTCTGCCCTGCCTCTCAGCACACTCAAGTCCAATCGGACAGAAGTGCCAGGGAGACGTCCCCAGCAGGTCTCGCCCACACTTGACCACGAGCTGCTGGGTTCCACACAGATATTGTAAACTCAGCCCCTCTAAGGCTCATTGCTGGCAACACACAGACCTCTAATCAGGAATTCACTGGTATGCTCTGCTTTGTGCTGTCCTGGATTTAAAAAGATCTAAACCAAAAATTGAAAAAAGAAATCTAAAACGCTGTGGGGTTCACAGAGTGAGTCAAAAAGCAAGAGTGTATTGTTGGCACTCCAAACCACCGTTGCCTTTGAAATGGGAAGTCTTGACAGTTCTGCGTCAGGACAAAATTGCAATGCACTGAGATCTAGCTCCTCAACCTCTGTGTCAAAGCACCAGCCATGGTCTCATGTTGGGAGGGAACAAGGAATAAAAGGAGAAAAGCAACGTGGACCCTCAGATCTGCTCCCCCAGGGAGCCCCCTCTTGCCATTCACAATGTCAGGGTACAGGGCCACATTGGTAGATGAGATAGTGGATGAGTGTGCTCATCTCCACATTAACCTTCAGTTTTTCACTCCACTTGGAAGGGCTTGTGCTATCATTTGCCATAAGCAATTTCTGAGGGGAAAGGTGGAGCCTCTTGCCGGACAGCTGTAAGGTTCGAGGATGTTCTGGAGGATGACAAGGGGCGGGAAGAGCCATCAGGGAAATTGCACTGAGCGTGTTGCAATGTGGGTAAACCTCAAAAACACTGAGCTAAGTCGAAGAAGGCGGTCACCAGAGACCACAGATTTATGATTTCATTGATAGGAAATGTCCAGAATAGGCAAGTCCTTAGAGACAGCAGGTTAGTAGTTGCCAGTGGCTGGAGGGGTGGGGAATGGGGAGCCAGCATTGAATGGATATGGAGTGTTACTTTGGAGTGATGGGAATATTTTGGAACCACATAGACTTGCAGAAGATGGTGGATATACTGAACTGTTCACTTCAAAATAGTTAATTTTATGTTATAAGACTTTCACCTCAATAAATTATTCCAAAAAAAAGGAAGAGGAGGAAGAAAAGAAAGAGGAATTAGAGGAGGAGAAGGAGGAAGGACATGATCCTTGAAGGTCTGCACTTGTTTTTGTGGGCTTCCAAGCAGCCATCTTCACCAAATGGCCAAACGGAACTTCTCTCCTTGCTCTGGCTGCTGAGCTGCCTGGAAATTCACAGCCACCCATACAGCCATGCATCCCAGAGTCGGCCCAGGAGAATGCACATCCCTGTTTGCTAAGTTTTAATCATGAAAATATTTGCATTCAAGTGTTCGGCTGGGCGAAATGCCCGTCTTAGGTGGCACATTCCTTGTAAGCGCCAACAGGTCTTCTGAGTGTGGTCATAGTTATCTTAAGCGGGGCCGAGCCAGGCTCTGACTCCCTGCCCTGGGATGGACTCACCTCTTACACATGGTGCAGAGCTTGGTTGCTGCTAGCAACCTCTCCTTTATCATTCAGGTGTTATCCAGGAGACCTGAACACAAAGGAGGCTTATATGGAGGCAGGAATCTGGCAACTGATTCTTTTGTGATCACTTGACAAATAATGTGACTTTCCAAATATGCCAAGGAAAACAAACTTCTCCTCTCCCTTTCTCCACCCCTTTGTTCTAACTCCAGTCTGGGACCCAGCTGAAAGGAGCCTGGAGGCCCAAGTCTTGGCTGGGATGCTGTGAACATTGTTTGGTTTATCGATTCCTTGAATGAATATTTATTTAGCACACAATTCATGCCAGGAATTATGCAAGGTGTTGGAATATGAGGTGAAGCACTTAAACATGGTCACTGCCCTCCCAAAGGTTATCATATGTTAGGGATGCGCATTAAACAAGGAATCACTATCAGGCAGTGTTGTGGATACAGTGGTAGAAATGAGAGTGTGCTATAGGAACTGAAATCAGAGGATCGACGAGGAGTGGTCTGGGAAGTCTTCCTGGAGGAGTTAACATTTGAGTTGAGACCTGAAGATGGAGAAGAATGAGCTGTGGGAGGATACTATAGGCCCCTGGAACAGCATGTGCAAAGGCTCAGAGGTGAGAGACAACAATTCAAGGAAGTGAAGGGGAGTCAGTGTGGATGGAAAATTCTATTGGATTAGAAGAAATGAGGAGGGAGGAGAAAAGTGAGAAACAAGGCTGGATAAAGTGGCTGGGCCTGGCATCCAGAGTGTCTCCCTGACCCTGGGACACCCAGAGAGGGACCTTTCTCTGCCCGGTGAAAGTAGGGCTGGAATCACAGGCTACCTCTGAATTCTAGCTCCCCCACACTTAAGAGCAAGTCTCTACCACTCTGAACCCTGGTGTCTTGATCTACAAAGAGACCTGGTTGGCCTGGCCACACATGAAGATGGGAGGATTGGAGGTGGAGTTCTGGGTTCACTGTTACCATGTGGTCAAGGTTCCCCTTGGAGATTTTGATGTTGTGGTTGTTGCCTGGGCCTGGACTTCAGTCCCTCTGGCTTCAGTTGGCAGACATAGAGCCTGAGAGGCCGGCCAGTGAGCAGGCAGGAGGAACATCGAGCTGCTCTCAGCCACAGACTGAACCTGCCATTTTTTCTGACTTCCTCAGTGGAGAAGAGGGCTTTGGCACCAAGCGATACAGATTTAGCTCTTTGTTCGTTTTCTTCATCCATTCACTCACTTTGATGTTGTCTGTTGTGTATGAGGACGTTTTCGGCACCAGGGAGACAGACACCTAGGCATGGCAAGCCAGACAGACATGCTCCTTGTCCTCAGACACTTTACTGTGTAATTAGAAAGAGAGAAATTAAACAAAGAAATAGGCAAATAATGGTCACACTGTCCGAGGAGCTAGACAGGACTAGCAGAGCATTATTAGGGCTCCTTAAGCATGATGCAGGTTTTCAGTGCAGATCATGGGCTCTACTGATTATCAGATGGGAAAGTTCCTGGACTCTTCTATGCCTTAGTTTGCTCATCTGCAAAATGTGAGGATTAGGACTAAGCCATGCAAGAAATAGTGGTTTTAAACTTTGCTACATCAGGATCACTTGGAGAAATTTAAAAAATCCCAGTCCTCAGATTGTATCGATACCAACTCAATCAGGATCTCTAGGGATGGGGCCCAGGCACTAACATTTTCTTAGAGATTCCAGGTGACCCCAATGTGCTGCCAACTTTGGGAATCAGTGCTCCAGCCCAGTGCTTCTCACACTTTAATGTACTGATGAATCAGCTCGTGTCTTGGAACATGCAGACTGTGATCACCAGCTCTAGGATGGGCTGCAGTGTTTACATGTCTAATGAGGCCTTGGGTAGTGGTTCTCATCTGGGGTGATTTTGCCCCCAGAGACATTTTTGGTTTTCAGAACTGGGGGTGGATTGTGGCACTATTAGCATCTAGTGGGTGCAGACCAGGGATGCTGCTCCCACAAAATATAATTTTCTGGCCCCAAATGACAGTGCCAAAGTGGAGAAACCCTTCTCCAGAATGAAGCTGATGCTGCAGGCCCACAGACCACACTCTGCGAAGCAATAGAATCCCTGTCTCTAGCTTAGTTAGAATGACCCTGGGCTAAGCTATTTAAATGAAACTGAGGATTTGTCACAAAGCAAGCTGACATCATTAGCAAAGATCAATTTTTATCCCTTGTTGGGGTTTTGGTGGGAGGCAGAAGGGATTTCAGCAGCCCCGAGCACTGGCCTTCAAGAGGTGGCTGTTTGAATGTTTGTAAGGATGGGACATTCAGAAACCAAAGGAACGCTTCCCCATTTCCACTGGGTTTAAGCAGTAAAGACAAAAGAACGGAAGAAAGCGAGCGCATGAATTATTAACAGGCCCGGGTGTGAAAAGTGTAGTGCAAGCCTTTTTAACACTGTTTGAGATCAGGATGAGGAAAAATGGGCAGAGACTTAATTGTTTCATTGACTTTTGCTGAGGAAACTCTGAGTCATCAAATCCACGCACACACAGGGCAGAGGAAGAATTCACGCGCAACACTTTCTTCCCTGGCTTTTTTTTTTTTAAAGATTAATTTGTAATTTATAGCTCTAATGACCTGCCTGGTGATGGGGTTTAGATCTGGATATAGGATTCATAACACAGCCACCCTCACACAGCTCTTCAAAGCTTCCCCCACACCCCACCACCTCCGCCCCACCTGAAACCCTCATCATTTCTCATCCAGATGAATGCACTGGGCTCCCCATCGGTTTTCCTGTGTTTACTCGTCAGACTTCCTTCAAAACATCTCCACATTGTGGCCAGTGGAAGATGCCTCAAAAGAAGACCTGATGTCCCCGTTCAGGGGAGACTGTCCAGCGGTGCCTCGTTGCTGTGGTCAGTTAGGCTTCCTAGGGCTGCACTGTTCCCTAGATCCATGGTCCTCGCAGCATGATCCATGGACTGCAGTGGATCCCCTCGATTCTGTCAGGGAGTCTGCAGGGTGGAAACTGTTTACACAATACTAAAGCATTCTTTGCCTTTTTAGCTGTGTTGACAGTTGTCCCGATGGTGCAAAAGCTGGGATAGATGAACATGTATTTGCCTTTTACAGGGATCAAAGCAGCAACAGACACTTGTACAAGTTGTCATTTTACTCTTCGCTACCAGGCCTTGCAGTAAAAAACAAGCAAATAAAAAAAGCCAATTTTTCTTAAGAATGCCTTTGATAAAACAGTAAAAATTATGAATTTCATTAAATCTCCCCCATTGAAGACACATTTCCTAATGTTTTGTGTGATGAAGGGGGAGGGACTCAGAAAGCACTTCCACTGCCCAGCAAAGGACAGCATTGCCCAAGGGAGAGCATGTGTGGGATGGCTTGAGTTGTGAGCTCAACTAGCCACTTGTTTTCAGCCAGCATCATTTGTACTTGGAATTGCAACTGACAAATTAAAATTATTCAGACTTGGGTATTTGGCAGACACCTTCTTGCAAATGAATAAGGTGAGCCTGTCACTTCAAGGAAAACAACTGACCGTATGTGTTGCCAAAGCTAAAATTCAAGCTTTCAGGTGAAAATTAGAATTTTGAAAAACTTGTATGTCTAACAGTGAGCTTGACAGCTTCGTAGTGCGTGAATACTTTTGGGATGAGATTGGTGGTATTAACAAATGTGTATTTTTAAAAATATCTTATCAATGAAATGTGAAAATATTCGGAAAAAATCTGCCTAACTCAGGGAATCTGTATTTTCCAAATGAATCATCCATCATGCATGGGGTAGAGAACATTCAAAATGCAAGATAGACCAATGGATTTTAATTGGACAGAATACAAAAAAAAATATTGATATGGTTTCAGATTCTACATTCCAACTAATTTTTAAGAAATACTTCTTGCCAAGACTGGTTTGGCTCAGTGGATAGAGCGTCGGCCTGCGGACTTAAAGGTCCCAGGTTCGATTCCGGTCAAGGGCATGTATCTTGGTTGCGGGCACATTTCCAGTGGGAGGTGTGCAGGAGGCAGCTGATCGATGTTTCTCTCTCATCGATGTTTCTGACTCTCTATCTCTCTCCCTTCCTCTCTGTAAAAAATCAATAAAAATATATTTTAAAAAAAGAAATACTTCTTGTTGAGTTTTAGTGTAGTATCAAACAATAACTGCTAATACTTCAACCCCAAAATAAAGTATAACAGATTGAATATGGAAGTAGATGTGAGAATCTAGCTGTAGTCTGTTAAGCAGGCATCAAAGGAATTTGCCAAAAAATGTTCAACAGTGCTACTCTTCTCACTAGATTGTGTTTTTTTCCTCTTGAAATCATGTATTTGCAAGGATATATGCACCCCTATGTTCATTGCAGCATTATTCATGGTGGCCAAAACATGGAAACAACCAAAATGTCCCACAATAGAGGACTGGATAAAGAAGATGCGGTACATACACACAATGGAATACTACTCAGCCATAAGAAAGAATGAAATAGCACCATTTGCCACAACATGGATGGACCTTGAGAACATTATGCTAAGTGAAATAAGTCAGTCAGAAAAAGCTAAGAACCACATGATTTCACTCATATGTGGGATATAAAACTGAAACTTGTGAACACAAACAGCAGAGGGGTGGTTGCCAGAGGGAGGGGTTGGAGAGGGAAGGAGGTCCTAATATAAGGTGACGGGAGAAGATGTGACTTTGTGTGGTGGGCACAGGATGCAATATACAGATCTTGTAACATAGAAACCCACACCTGAAACCTCTATGCTCATGTTGACCAATGTCACCCCAATCAATTTAATAAATATTAAAAATAAATAAATGAAATTCCATTGTAAGTAATTAAAAAAATAAAAAATTTTGTTTTTGTCTTGAAAACTATGGTTATTTTAAAATAAACCTTATTTATGTTGACATGTAATGGATTTAGTGTTGTTATTTAAGTGAGTGAATAGATAAATCTTTAAAAGTTTTTATCAGTTTGAATTTCTAAAATGTACATTTCAAATGACATAACTCACATAAACAAAAGTTCTTTGAGGACCTCAAAAGTTTGTAAGTGTGTGAATGGGTCCTTAAGACCCAAATTTTGAGAACTGACATCCTAGAGTCTAGGACCTAGACCTTCTCTGTCACCTCTTTGATCTTCTCTGTGCTCAGAGTGATGTGCTACTCTTGTTTTTAACCTACAAATGTGCGCCACCCCAGAGAGCATTGCGTTTCAGAGAGTGATCACATTACATTATCAGCTGAGATTTCGCAGGGCTAAGGAATTTGGGATTTTGAAGGTTTAATGACTTGCAGCATGGAAAGCCATGCTGTGAAAAACAATACCAAGCAGCTGGTGAGACCCGAATGCCCATTGAGAGTTGCCCTTGGATGTGTCAATCTTTCATCCTGTCCTCATAGAACCTGTAACTGTCAGCCTTCCATTAAGGAAGACCCGGGCTGGGCCCATGTGGGTTATTTGCATAGTTCTCCTGTAAAGGGCATTCATAAATGGTGGATTGGGTTCATGGGGTTGCCTCCTCAGACAGAGCTGTATCTTGTTACTCTGAGATGACCCATTAGTTGCCCTCAAGACCCAAACAGACGTGTTAACCTCTCATTTTGGTAGCCCATACAGGGATAGCCAGAGGGAAGCCCCCCTTTCTCCCCCTCTCAACTCCCCTCTGAGACCCCTAGAGACATTTTAGTCTCGGGGTTCAACACCAACCAAGTCCTTCAGGACTCCCAAGCGGCGGCAGGAGTGTGTTAATGTAAGAAACATTCAAACCTGTAAAAAAATTTTGTGAGTTTATTTGAGCCAAACTGTGGACAAGTGCCGGTAAGTAGAATCTCAAGGTATTGAGATAATGTGCCGGAGAATGGCTGTTTTTCACTTAGTTTTATAAATTACCATCTAAGGAGTAGATGTTATTGGGTTACATGAAATCCTTTGGTAATAAATTAGGGAGGTGGGATAAAGCAAAGTGGGGAAACCTCTGGGATTGGATAAAAAAGTAAAATTATAGACATGTGCTTCTTTTACATAGGTGGGTATAGGATAGTTAACAGTCAACAATTAACAGATAATAATAACAATGAGGGAATCCGTGGTCTCTCCCCTGGCACCCTGGCACATTGGTTGTGCCCTGAGGGGTCCGGAAAAAAAGGGAAGTTACAAGTTACCCTGACATTCCTAGATGCAAAAAGACAATAGGCTTAGTTAAGATCAAAGTTGATCTTTGTCAAGGAATATACCGGTCTAGGACATGACTGTCCACCATAGACTGCTTTTTAATTTAAAAAGTTTTAATTTCAGCCCTAACCGGTTTGGCTCAGTGGATAGAGCATCAGCCTGCGGACTCAAGGGTCCCAGGTTCGATTCCCGTCAAGGGCATGTACCTTGGTTGCGGGCACATCCCCAGTAGGGAGTGTGCAGGAGGCAGCTGATCGATGTTTCTCTCTCATTGATGTTTCTAACTCTCTATCCCTCTCCCTTCCTCTCTGTAAAAAATCAATAAAATATATTTTTTTAAAGTTTTAATTTCAGATAATCCTTTGTGGTTACTTTAGGTCTCTGATTTTGCAATGCCTTCACACAGGCCTTGCCCGAGCTATCCAGGTTAGCATATGGCCCCTTTTCGTCCACGAGTGCCAGACCACCAGACCCTCTGATTTCTACTGGGCAGGTGAGTCACTTTATTTTGGGGAAAAGGGCATGAACGGCCAAGACTCTCAGCTCCCCATGGGGCTACCAAAATGAAAGGTTATGGGTGGTGCACGCGGGTAGGGTAAATAGCCATCTCAGATGGTGGATAAAGAAAAATTGAATTTATTTAAGGGAAGGGGATGGGGAATGGAATACCCAAAGAGAAGGGCTGCACAGCCCTGAGCCAAGGGGACATTGGGTCGATGATGGCAGCACCCAGGAGTTGTTCATCCTTATATGCAATCACTAGCGGGAAGCTTTTGTGGTCAGTGGGTTTGGGGCTGAGGTGGTAGGCTTGGAATGCAGGTGTGTGATCAGATGTCTTTAGGACAGTTTCAGTTCCTTACATGGTCTGACTCCTGGTGTCCAGCAAGTTTTTCCTGGCCTTTGTCCTCCTGTGGCTGCAAGGTTATAAATGACCTTGCATTATATTTCCCTACAGTCCTAACACTTCCCTCCTCTTTCTATTCATCTTGTGTTTTCCAGTCATTTTTACTGGTAAAGATGTTTTGGTCCTTTGTTTCCACCCAATAAAAGTAAGGTTGTTGGATCTCTTGCTTATGTAACACCTTCCATCATTAGATACAGGGAAGGTATTTATTGATTTGAATCCATCCCACCTCCATGGGGATAGCATTGTGATGTCATGGATAAAGGCTACACTGCTGATTCTAACCTGGACAGTCTTTACAAGTATCAGTTTCCCCAAACAATAAAATAAGAACCTCAAAGGAAATTGGTAAGAGATTGTAGTCCAAAGACATGTTAGAGATCCATCAATTACAACCCCTTCACCTCTACTTACTAACTGAAACCTTCAGCAAATCACTTTATGACCCTCAGCCTTAGTTTTTTAACCTGTAAAATATAAGTATAATAATATATGCATTAGAAAGCGTTCATAAATATAAGGGTCATATATAATAACAACAGAGCCATGAAAGGGCCCAGAAAAGAGACTACCAAACCTCAGTGGGTTGAGTTTTAAATAATAGTTTTATTGACATAGTACTCATAAAATTCACCATTTCAAACTAGATTTTATTTTTTAGAGTAGTTTTGGGTTCACAGTAAAATTGGGCAGAAGCTACAAAGATGTCCTGTACAGCCTCATCCCCATACATTACAATCTCCCCTTCATCAACAGCTCCTATCAGATTTGTGCATTTGCTACAATCCATGAACCTACATTAACACATCATAACTACCCAGTGTCCATAGTACACATTAGGGCTCACAATTGATGTACATTCTGTGGGTTTGGACAAAAGTATAATGGCATGTATCCCCCACTACAGTATCATACAGAATAGTTTCACTACTCTAAAAATCCTCTGTGTTCAAATTCACCATTCTAAAGTGTCTATTTTAGTGGGGTTTTTTTTGTTTTTTTTTTGTTTGTTTATGAACACAGTTGTGCAACCATCACCACTATCTAATTCCAGAACATTTTTGTGATTCCTAAAGAGGAACTCCTTATCTCTAAGCAGTTACTCTCAATTATTTTCTCTTTAAGTCCTTGATTAATTGCTAATCTGCTTTCTGTCTATGAATTTTTCTATTCTGGACATTCCATATAAATAGAATCATATAATATATGGTCTTTTGTGACTGGTTTTATTCACTTAGCCTAATGTTTTTTTGTATTAAAGCATGCATTAGCACTTTAATCTCTTTAACGAACAAATAATATTTCATTGTATGTACTATATATACAATTTTTTACTCATCCATTCATCAGTGGATGGACATTTGGCATTTTCCATATATGTCTGAGGTTTTTACATTTTTTGGCTTTTATGAAGAATGATACAATGAACATTCATGTAAAGGTTTTTGAGTGGACATATATTTTCAGTTATCTTGATATACACCTAGGAGTGGAATTGCTGGGTCATACGGTGACTCTGTGTTTAACAGTTTGAAGATATGCCAGACTGTTTTCCAAAGTGGCTGCACCATTTTACAATTCTACCATAATGTGTAAGGGTTCCACTTTCTCCATATCCCCATCAGCACTTGTTATTGTTGGTCTTTTTAATTCATCTGTTTATCCATTCATTTATTTATTCACGAATTAATTACTGAGTACCAACGTGTGCTAAAGACGGCAGTATAATAGTGAGAAAATCACACAAGAAACTTACTTAGTTTTGGCAGAGACAAATAGTAACCAAATTATAACTACAAATAAAAATAACATGCAAGTGTGAGAAGAATTACAGGGCGGTGGGGAGGTGATGGTGGTGCTTGATGCAATGAGATTGTATACCAGGCAGATTTGACTTTGTCCAGGGGTTCAGTGCGGGTTTCGCTGAGGAGGCAGTGATTGAGTTGAGATGTGCAAATTGAATGAGAGTTAAGTAGATATTTGATTATGAGCAGCAGTGTTAATGTTCCCATACCTCAGTTCCTCCTTTATAATATGGAGTTAGGCAGATCCACATAACAGAGTACTTTGGGAACTCAGTGAAAGCTATTGTTAGGCACAGATTAGATCTCTCAGTTAATGTTCTCTGGTTTCCAGTTGTCATCTTCTTCCACCCTCCCTCACTCTCCAGATGAGAGGGTCTCTAGACAAACGATGATGGTGTTGATGTTGGCTATGATTTGGTGGGTGCCTTCTATGTGCTGGTATTATGCTAAGTAGTTGACAACATCTTAGTCATTCTTTATACTTTATGCAATAGAAAGAGTCAGCATGAGATTAGAAAGGAGAAAATAAAAGGCACCAAGTTTATATATGAAGGAATTGGGTTTATGGTTAAAGGAATGACTCTAAGGGAAAGATTTCAAAGTGTGTGTTCAGAAAGCACCTGAAATGGGTACTTTGTTTCAGAAAAAAAAATTTTTTATGCAATTTAATTCTGTTTATACTTTGAAGGATATTTCATTTTGTGAATATAGAATGTAATCTCTTTTACTTCAAATTACTTCTCTGGTATTAAACTAAATGGTTTAGCTTGATCACATATTACAAACCTCCCAGTATAAGGGCCTGGATCCCAAATCTTGCTACAAATTAGTTTCTAGCCCAGGCAATAAATGGATACCTGGAGCAAATTCAAAAAGGGAGACCACTTTAATTAGGTTTGAAAGTGTCTCCAGTCAGTTCCAGAATGGCTGCCACTGGATTGATGATGCACCTTTCAAATTGAAACTCTTCATATCCAGCTGAGGGGCGAAAGCCCCAGAGAAAGTGAGTACGATTTCTTGAAATCTAAATATTTATCTCCCCAAGGAAGTGTCCCTAAAAAAATAGGGGGAAGACTGAGGAAGGAAAGACAGCTCACCTTAGCCAAGCCTGCCAACTAGCCTCTATCTTTGTTTCCACTTAATTGCAAGAGTTCTAGAAGAAGTAATCCCATCAAACCTGCCTTGGAACAATTCCATAAGTGTAGCCTGACCCCACTAATCTGTCACTCAACAATTGCATTCACTTTTACAGTTATGCCCAAATGACGGTAACGCAGGGCCTTCCCTGAGCCAGAGCTGGCACCCAGACTCGGGTTAAGTGACTTGCTGAATATTATCACTGAGTTCTGAAAGTCACAGAACCAGGATTCAAACCCAGTTCACTCCAACTCCTGTATTTTGAGCCCAAGAGACATCCTCAAAAGAAAATATCAGCAATAGAAATTATGAGCAGTCATTCTATACAGATGATTCACAGCTGTTTGGAAGTTGAGTCTTCTGTTAGTTTCTGTTGGATTCTCTTATCCTTATTTTCTCAGCCATAATACCCGAGTGTGACATGGATATGAGGTAATACATAGACAGCATGGCACAGTGGCAGAGGCAAGGGGTTTGGAGTTGGAAAAGCACACTAGAATCTGGCTTTCCACTTCTCAGTGGTGTGACTTTGGGCTCAACCACGCTGACCTCTGGGTAGAGAGTTGTAGTGGAGATGAAGGGAGAAAATGCCTTGCAATTCTAAATTGCCATCCTTGTTAGCACCACTAAAATCTAAGAGTGTCGTTCAATCTGGCAAGAGAAGTCTTCAAGGTGTTTCTGAGAGTTATTTGGAGATGCCATATTGCGTCAGGAAGTCATAATGACACTTACCCTTGATCACTCAACAACCGGCTCCTTTCTTCTTGTGTGAATGGCATAGTAATTGCAAGGAAGTATAGATGTCAGGGTTAGAATTCTTCAGATGCCACATTGTGCTCGGCACTGTTCCAAAGGTTTTGTGAATATTATCTCATTGAAACCCAACAAATCTATATGATTGGTAGTGCTATAATCCTCACTTCACAGATGGAAACCGAGAACAGATTGGTTCAATTTGATCAAGTTAGCCCTGCTAAATGATAATTTTCTCTCATCCCAACTTATTTTCCCTTCCTTTTCCTTGTTATCATCAAAGCGGGTTGCCATCGGAGCTTAAACTCTTTCTCCTGCGTTGACTGTCATGTGATTTGAATCTGACTGACTAGGATAGTATGATAAGCAGAACAATGCATCCCACCAAAATTTCCACATTCTAATCTCAAGACCTGTGACTATGTTACCTTACATGGAAAAGGGACTTTGCTGAGATGATGACAGTAAAGACCTTGAGATGGGAACATTATATTAGGTTATGTGGTTGGCCCCAGTGTACTCACAAGGGTCCAGTATAATCCAAAAGTCAGAGGAGGGGACAGAATGGCAAAGCAGCGGCTGGAGTGATGTACTCTGCAGATGGAACAGGAGATGAGAGCCAAGGAATGCAGGCACCTTTGGAAGCTGGGAAAGGCATGGAAATGGATTTTCCCAAAGAGCCTACAGAGGAACCCAGTCTTGTTGACACTGTAATTTTAGTCCAGGAAGACCCATTGGGCTTCTGACCGTAAGAGTTGTAAGGCATTGAGTGTTAAGCCACTAAGTTTGTATTATTTTAAGCCATAAAGTTGATGGTAATTTGTTAAAGAAGCAATAGGAAACTAATACAAGGGATCAGACCATATGATTTTCCATGGCAAACAATCCAATGAAAACACTGTCATAAACATTCAAATAAGTAGAGCTCTACTGTGGACTATGGAGAAACACTCAGCATGCGTATGGATTGTGAAGCCAGCTCCCCTGAAGGCAAGGCCACACAGCCAGGAAGTGCACTACTGCTGGGATCCAAAGCCACGTCTTTCTAACCTTCTTCATAAATAGGAGCTGTGTAGGGACTCACTCCAGGGTACTCAGCTGGTTGCCAGCACAATTGGGCTGGGATTTGGTCTTCCTACTCAATCTTTTTCTCAAAAGTAATAAAAGAGACTGGTTGTGAACACAGACTCATCACAGGATGGGGACTGGACCTGGTTCTCCTGTCTCTTCCACGTAACTCATTCCTGAAAGCACCTGAGTGTGGTGCTCATTCATCACTGTGACCAACCTGTCCGCACTCATGGTCCTGTGTAAGTGATTAATTGGCATACAATAGACTCGATGTGAAGCAATCACTAATGAGGTGGTTAATGTTTGCTGAATGTCCTAGGAATGGACTTTGATTCCTTGTCACCACCACTCATCATTGAGGGAGAGTCCTGATAGAGGGATGATTTTTGGTGTTAACAAGGGTCAGGGTTACTCACAGTTCAGGGCTGTGAATATCATGTCCTATAGAATATCATGTCCTCCCCATGCTGAGATTAAGATGCAGGTATATGGCAAACTGTATTTATGAGGGAGGAAGGGAACTAAATATGGGTGTGCACCTGTGTGTATACTGAATTATATCTAGTGCTTTAAGATTACTTTCTCCTTACAATGGCATTGAGAAGTGTTCTGATTCCCTTTCCAAATGTGGAAACTGAGGCACAGATCCAATAGGCAACAGGACTAGAAGTGATGCTGGGAAGCTTAGAAATGTGGGGTTTTTCAGTGAAAAAACTAAAGTTGTAGTTCATACTCCTGGGCAATCAAAAGGTAGTTAATGTCCTTTGCTTCCACCTATGAACAGGAGTCTTCAAAATCCATCATTGGCCAACACATAGCACGTGGTTTATTTTAACCTACAGATGTCCTGAATAGAGCTGATCTAAATCTATTTATGTGGTGCTGACTGAGACATTGAGGGCTGATGCAAACTATACCAGCATAGGATTCAAAGACTTGAATTGTGGTTGAGCTATTATTTTTCTTTTATCTTGGGCAAATTAGTTCCTCTCTGGACTTTCTTACCTGTTGAGGCAGCATAGTATAGAGAAGTAACACAGGTTTTGAAGACAGACAGACCTAGATTAAAATTCTGGTTTTGCTTGGTATTAACCGTGGCCTTAAGCAAGTCACTTAACCTCACTCACCCTCAGGTCCATCATTAGGAAAATGAGGATAATGATAGGTAGTTTGTAGAGCTCCTTACAAACTTTAACTAATAAATAATAAGCATCCAGAAAGCAAGTTGGCACACACATAGTGGTTCCCGATAAGTGGTAGGTCTACCAGGAGGGATGTTTGACTAAGAAATCTCTAGATCCCTTGCAAGTCTATAATTTTAGTTTTTCAAAACCTTTGACTGC
Organism: Myotis brandtii; assembly: GCF_000412655.1. Lineage (NCBI taxonomy): Eukaryota > Metazoa > Chordata > Mammalia > Chiroptera > Vespertilionidae > Myotis > Myotis brandtii. The sequence continues at coordinate 11,291,861 of NW_005356042.1, forward strand.
TGTTTATGGGGAAATTACTACACAGCAAGGCTAAATGCCAAGGATTATACTTGTGTTATCTCATTAAATATTTATCACAATTTTAGGAGGTCGGTGCTATCAAAATCTTATAGATAAGGACACCTGGGCACAGAAAAGATAAATAAGCTTCCCCTGCCACACAAAATACTGATGGAGTCAAGATTTGAAACTAAATATTACAGACTCCAGAACTCCCACTCTTAAAATTAAGCCCTTGTTAATAATATGTATCCTGAATATTATCACTTACGTAGAAAAGACTGGACAGCAATTTCCTTCTCTTCCTGTAATGTAGGGAGACAGACTTATTGAATCCTTATGAGTCCCTGGGTGGTTTCAGGACAAGAAAAACCCAGTATATACCATACCAGTCTTTCAATGGAAAGTTATAACTGAGCTCAGTTGTCAAAGCTATGAAGAAAGAAACTCAGATGTTTGCCTATGTTCATAGCAAGTGGAAGAGTTGCCACTCAAGGCAGATGGGAACCTACTTCTCTGAGAACCAATCAGGAATTGAGATGTTTGGGCAGGTTTCATCAACCCAGATTTTGCTTCATTCCTTCATGCTGATTCTCAACCATTCTGGTGGGAAAGTAGATGACTGAATTCTGTAACTATCTCCAACTTCCCAGAAAATTCACCTTTAATGAGCTTCTATAATGTGCCATGCAGACTGCTGGCAACAAGAGTACAAAAAATATGAGGACCTTGACCTTAAAAAAAAAGCCCTAATATGTGGCATCTGCCAATTTCTGTGTTGTAAATGCTCCCACCAAAGCCAATTTCAAGCTACAAATGTGATGTCATTGATCATGAAGTTGGGAAGACTTGGGCACAGTTGGCTTTGGTGAACTGGTACAAGCTGGCTTCAGCCCAGCACTGGTCCTCCTGGGGCTTTAAATATGCCCTTTCCTGGGACACATACCCCTCCTTTGTCTAATTAATGCCCACTCATCCTTCAGATCGGCCATTCAATTGCCACTCCCTCAGAACTTTCATCTGGACCCTTGTTGCAGATGAAAACCCTGAGAGTTTGAGAGAACTCGTCAGTCTTTTCCATTGTTTCACGAGAGACCAGTGATGGTCTTTGTACCCTAAAGCAATCTTTTGAGATGGGACATTCTGTCAAAATGGCTCTTGGAGCGAGTCCTAAGTCCCAAGGAACTTTTGCATCAAACCAAACCCAATCTTCCCCCCCCCCAAATTAAAAAGCATCAGACCAGCTAATATGTGTAGCACATAATACTGAAATCTCCCACACCATGCTGTTGTCTACTGTTGAATACTGGAATTGTAACATTCTTATTATTTTAAGCTATGTTAGGTTCTAACTTCCAGGGCAATTTGTATAGACATTTAGTCAAGGGTTTTGGGAATATTATAGCAGCACCCTTGACTTCTCTCTAGAGGGTGCTGAGCTGATTTGGATAAAATAAGAAATGACTTGACCCTTAGCCAGGAACAAAATCAGGACAAAATTAAATGTTTGAATTTTAAAGGAGTTCACCCAACTTCTCCCCTATTGGTCTTGCTTGCCTCTGCCTTCCCCTCCTGATCATCACTTGTGGCCTGCTGTGGAAACATCCTGCTAGAAGTCAGCTTTGCCGGGGGGTATTTCTGGCCTCACCTAAAACGGGAAGAACCTAGGGTCTCCAGAGATCCTCATCTCCAGAGATTTCCCATCAGACCCTGCAGTCCTGAGAGAGAGGAGCATTTGAAGACTTGGTGTCAGTGGCTGACCTTTTGCCCACTGATCGAACAAAAGGGAGCCACTGACTCTTCAGAGGGTCACATGTGATTGCTAGTCACCACTGACCAGGAAATCGATTTATTTCTCATGATCTGCTCTAATACCCAAGAGCTAACTGGTGCCTTCTCTTGGGTCCAGGCGGCCTTTATTCAAAAGACCTAATAGGGACACTTTTATTGAATTCCTCATGTGCAAATAGAGTGAAAAATGGTGATCATCTTCCCCTCGTTATCATTGCTGGCAGTCACAGAACTCCCACAATGAATCTGGTGTCACGGTGAGCATTTTACATGCAGTATCTCATCCAGTCCGCATAATGGCCTTACACATTTATGGTTTCCACTTTAAAGCTGAGCATTCTAGGGCTCAGAGAGGTTAGGAAAATCACCCAAGATCACACAGCTAGTAAGTGGCAGAATGGAGACTCAAATCCAGGTCTGTTGACAGCCCTGTATGCTACCAATATTTCACCCTAACAGAAACTGATGGAATCAGACAATTTAGGAAACAATATACCTTTTAAAAGGTTTATTTTTTTAAAATTGATTTTAGAGAGAAGGGAGGGAGGGAGGGAGGGAGGGAGGGAGAGAGAGAGAGAGATAGAGAGAGAGAGAGAGATGAGAGAGAAACATCAATTGGTTGCCTCTGACCAGGGACCAAACCAGCAACTCAGGAATGTGCCTTGACTGGGAATGAAACCCAGCACCTTCTGGTGTATAGGATAAAGTGCCAACTAACTGAGCCACACTGGCCAGGGGAAAAATAACTTTTCAATAAATGGATCACATAGAGGCTGTATTTCCTTGCTGTCACTAACTTACTCTCAAGGAAACTTGCTGACTGTACCCTTACTATTGCAGACAGACAGAAGCAATGGACATCCATGACTTGAGGCCTCTAGTCCAGGCATCTTTGGGGGCAACAGCAGATGCGGAATTTAACCCAAGGCCACCTTTCTTGGCCCCTTTCCTCCCATAAGAACATAATTGGCTCTTCTTTCTATTTCTCCATAAAGAGCCAAGCCAGATGATAGGACATATATAAATAGTGAAAAAATGTTTTTAATAACTTTATTCCCACTGCACATACACATGCCTCAGATTCAACAACAGGAGATATTTGGATCTTTCATGACTAATTTCAGCAATTTTTACTTTTCCACACATAATATCTGAAGGTCTTCTGTTTTCCATCACCACGTGGGCCACATGATACTCGTGTAGCATGAAGGTCACAAAGTTGGGAATTCCTGAATACCGTTAGAATGACAGATTCTGCCTCAAGGCGGCCTTTGCTGTTTGTACTGGATAAATGATGCTCAAGGTGCTGAGTGGGTTCTGCACTTAGCATTCTATGGTACAATTTTATGGTAGGTAAAGGCAGCAGGGCTTGCTGGTACCTCCTTGGGTCCTGGGAGGAGAAGGAGTCCAGGACAGCATTTATAGGCTTGCATTTGGCCTGAGAAAGTTTAGTCACAGACCAACAGTAGGGCTTGCTGGTACCTCCTTGGGTCCTGGGAGGAGGAGAAGGAGTCCAGGACAGCATTGATGGGCTTGCATTTGGCCTGAGAAAGTTTAGTCACAGACCAGAGTGCTCTGTCCAAATGATGGTGTAATGCTAGGGTGATGATTCTGGCCCAGAAACTCACATCGTGAGGGCAATAGATGAATTTCCAAGTCAGGTAGGATGGGTCTACATCAGGAGACCTGACTATATCAGAAAGGATGAAGAAATGGGAGGGTTACAACTGGAGAGTGTTTACATTGGGCCATGCTTTCCCCCCACTCTGGATTCGATTTTATTTTTCATTTACAGTTGACAATCAATATTATTTTGTATTAGTTTCAGGTATAGCATAGTAGTTAGACAATCATATCATTTATAAAGTGATCCCCTCAATAATTCTAGTACCCACCTGGCACCATACATAGTCATTACAATATTATTGACTAGATTCCCAATACTGTACTTTACATCCCTCTGACTATTTTGTAACTACCAATTTGTACTTATTAGTCCCTTAACCCTTTTACATCCAGCAATCAACCCCTCTTCCATCTGCCAACCATCAACTCTCTGTACCTATAAGTTTATTTCTGTTTTGTTTGTTTATTTTGTTGTGTGGATTGCACATATAAGTGAAATTATATGGCATTTGTCTTTTTCTGTCTGACTTATTATACTTAAATAATGCTCTCTAGGTCCATTCATGTTGCCTCAAATGGGAAGATTTAATTCTTTTTTTTACGGCTGAGTAATATTTCATTGTATGTATGTACCTCATCTTTCTTATTTACTCGTCTATTGATGGGTAGCTGGGTTATTTTCATATCTTGGGTACTGTAAATAATGATGCAATGAAAATAAGGGCGCATATATCTTTGAATTAGAGGTTTGGATTTCTTCAGGTATATACCCAGGAGTGAAAATTACTGGGTTATCAGGTAGTTCTATTTTTAATTTTTTAAGGATACTCCACACTGTTCCATAGTGGCTGCACTGATTTGTAATCTCACCAAATGTATGCAAAGGCTCCCTTTTCTTCACATCCTTGCCAACACTTGTTTGTTGAGTTATTGACCAGAGCCATTCTGATAGGTGTGAGCTAATATCTCATTTTGGGTTTAATTTGCATTTCTCTAATGATTATTGATGTTCAGCATCTTTACATATGTCTATTGGTCATCTGCATGTCCTCTTTAGAGAAGTGTCTATTCAAGTCTTCTGCCCATTTCTTAATTGTATTTTTTTTTGGTATTGAGTTATATGAGTTATTTATAAATCTTATATATTTACCCCTTATCGGATATATCATTGGTGAATATATTTTTTCATTCAGTAGGTTATCTTTTCATCTTGTTGATGGTTTCCTTTGTTGTACAAAATTTTTTAGTTTGATGTTGTCCCATTTATTTATTTTTCTTTTGTTTCCTTTGCCCAAGGAGATATATCAAAAAATATAATGAAGGGAAATGTAAGAGTTTATTGCTTATGTTTTCTTCTAGGAGTTCTGTGGATTTGAGTCTCACATTTAAGTCTTTAATACATTTTGTGTGCCACGAATTTTGCATATCTTATTTTAGTTTAATATGGGGTTATAGCATCAGATAGATGTAGGTTCTATTTCTGAACCATGCTGAGCTGGTCACTTCAGCTAGGAGAATGGACTAAAGTGATTGGACAGGCTGGGTCACCTGGTTAGTTCTTTCTCTTACAGGGGATAATGACTGAATGCATTCACCTAAATCCCATAGAACAGGTTCTCCACAGTAAGAAAATATTTAGTTACTAGAAGCAAGGGGAATGAATAAGGAGCAGACAAAAGCAACAGGTACTCAGTTCAGTGATGAAGCCCAAAGTACCCTTTGATATTGCCCATGTCTGGTTTATCTCTGCACCGAAGGCAGGCTGGGTCTCTTGGGAGAAGGGTCTGTCAGTTGTCTGGCTTCCAAGACTGTGATAAACTACAAAGCAGGACATTTTAACCTAATTAAATACTAATATCCTAGTTCTTAAGGAAGAACTAAAAGTTGATTATTGTTCTCAAACTGAAAATTTACACCGAGAACACTGACTCACCTGCCAGGTATGAATAAAGCATAATAAAAAAGGTGAGGGAAAGAAGGATTTCTAGTACTGGGGAGACTAAACATGGCCATTCTCACAATCCCAGGTGTGGAAGAGAAGGGAGGTTATACAGCCTGTCTCATCTCAATACCCTGAGAGCCCCACTGAGGGATGGCCCACCTTGAGCTGGTGGGGGAGGGGGACTGAGGTTCCAATGGCAGTGGTGGTTGCACAGTCATTGTGGTGGCCATGAGAATCTGCCCTACAGCTCCCAACTCCAGGGAGGGAGATGGGTCAAGACCCCACTGTTGTGCTCTGAATCTTTCACTGTGTTTGTGCCAAGGTCACTTTTCCCTTGATTGCTTCCAGCCAATGACATAGCGTGGCAGGCCCAGTCCTGAGAGACACAGGACTCCTCTGACAGCTAATGTTGGTTTGAGGAGTCTCTGATGACCCTGCCCAACTCTTCTTAGACCACAAAGTGGTCAAGGATGCTTGCTTTGCACATGTTGTTTGTCTAATGAATTCCCAGTAAATTCCTGTATGTCTGTGTATTAGTTTCCTATTGTCGCTGTAACAAATTGCCACAAGCTTAATGACTTAAAACAACATACATTTATTCTTTTGCTCTCCTACCTCCCTCTTATAAGGACACATGTGATGACATGGGGCCTATCTGGATAATCCAGAATAATCTCCCCACCTCAATATTCTTAATTGCATCTGCAAGTCCCCTTTGCCAAGCAGGGCAAACATATTCACAGTTTCCAGGAATTAGGAGGTGGACGTCTTTGGGAGGCCTTCATTCTGTCTTCCACAATCTGTTGAAGCATTACCCAGAAACCACCTCTTCCGTGAAGACCTCGTACCCTTGAGTCAAAAGCAGCTAAAACCAACTATTCATTCTTATGAAATACATTATCTTATTTTATTATATGCTGTTATGTGATTGAATACATCACATTGCACTGCCCTTATTTTTTACTTACATCCCTGAACTAGATGGTCAGACCCTTGAAGTAAAGGATTATGTCTTATTCATGTCTGTAGCCCTAAACTGAGTGGAGTCTGGCTTAAGTTTCAGGAAATGTTCACCTGAACCGAAGGACACACATTATGATGTGCAGATTACAACTTGAATATTTCCAAGATGGGCCACTCCATGAAGAGATCATTTGTAGAGTGTCCAATATGTAGCACCAACCAGACTGATGGCCCATGAAACAGGTAGACATTGGGGGAGATGATTTAAAACATGGGTGTAAGCACCAAGGCTAGGGGTTGTGTTCCAACATACTGTCTCAGGTCAGTAACAATCTATGGAAGTCACTGAAACATAAAATTAGAGTAGGAGAAGAGCCTAAAGATGAGGGTGCAGGGAAAAATTTTAAAATTGTGCCAGATTCTTCTACATCAGGGGTGGGCAAACTTTTTGACTTGAGGGCCACAATGGGTTCTTAAACTGGACCGGAGGGCCGGAACAAAAGCATGGATGGAGTGTTTGTGTGAACTAATATAAATTCAAAGTAAACATCATTACATAAAAGGGTACGGTCTTTTTTTTTTTTTTTAGTTTTATTCATTTCAAATGGGCCGGATCCTGCCCGCGGGCCGTAGTTTGCCCACGGCTGTTGGGCTTTACTTTGTAGGCTATAGGGAGCCACCATGGATTTCTAAGCTGAGTGATGTGATCACATTTACATCTCCTGAGGCTGAAGTATGGAGGGTAAGGGGGAAGGCAGACTGAAGTCAGGGGATTGGAATAGTCACATGTGGTATGTTCATGTTCTGAGTTAAGGCAGTGAGAACCAAAATGAAGGGGCAGAGCCCTCTGTTAAACACCAAATTTAATTAAGGAGTGACTATGCCAATTTTTTGCCCAATATTTTACCCCAGACCCTTCAAAGGGTCAGTGGACACTCAATACATATCTGATGAATAAGTGACAAATGATTCTTGTGATGTTAAAAAGTAGGTTTGAGGGAGCGCAGTGATTGGGACAAATACAAATAAATATGTTACAACTGCCTGGAGAGCATAGGGAGGGAGTGAGCTATGAGGTTAGTGTTAATTGGATATCCTTTGGCTGTCAGATAACTGACTTGAAGTGTATGTGTGTGTGTGTGTGTGTGTGTGTTGGAGGTGGGCTTGGGAGGCAGCAATCCCTCCCTCCTGTTTTTCATAAACTAGATCTTCCATGCTCCTTAGCCTTTGACCTTTGAGGTACCTCTCTCTTACTGCACATCTTTCTGGACTATTTCTCAGCTACTCAGGTTTCTAGTCCTGGCTTACCCCAAAGGCATCATGCATAGCATTCTTTCTCCAGTCCACTCAGGGACTCTTAAATGTGGCCTCATTTCCATACTCCCAGTATTTGCCAGCAAATTCATTTGGACTCATTTTTAATAAGCTCCTGGGCACTTGGCTCAGACCTTAAACATTTCACTTGACTTGTGCTTGAGAGGGAGGGAAAAACCACAAACAAACCAAAAGCGATGGCCCTACATAAAATGACAAATATTTATTGGACTTTTCAAAATGCACCCAATACTTTTAAAGGCCTCTGGGAAAATATTAAATTAAAAACTGTCTGTGCATTAAACAACCTGTGAAATCAACCACCTTTGGTACATAAATCTCAATTTGCCCCATTGGTGTATATGAGTTTGAACCATTTGGCTATCACTGTCTTTATAAACAGAGAGAAAATCATGATAAAACATTACCTATGTCTCAATGATTCTTCCTTGTGGGCCAATTAAAAAAAACAATACCTCCCACCCACCACATTCTTTCCTCCCTCTTGGTTCAGTATGTGATTTGCCTCTCTGTAATTCAATAGACTTAGAGAAATTGATCTACAGAGAGATTTTTAAATCTATAATTTTACCACAGTTGGGAGAATATGAATAGCATAATTGACCAAATATAATTCTCATCTCTGAGGCTCACCGTGATATGTCAATATTTCAGAAAGGAAAGAAACCAGCATTTATTGAGCACCTACTATGTGGCAAGTATTGAGCTAAGTGCCTTTTTGATCCACTCACAATTTTGACTTCATCTTTCCTATAGCAAAAATATTATCTCTGTCTATAGATTAGAGCAGCGGTTCTCAACCTGTGGGTCACTACCCCTTTGGCAGTCGAACGACCCTTTCACAGGGGTCGCCTAAGATCATCCTGCATATCAGATATTTACATTACGATTCATAATAGTAGCAACATTACAGTTATGAAGTAGCAACAAAAATAATTTTATGGTTGGGTCACAACATGAGGAACTGTATTTAAAGGGCCAGAAGGTTGAGAACCACTGGATTAGAGGAAGGCAGCTCAGGAAAGCTAAGTGGTTATACAAGAAGTGGGAAAAGCAGGATTCAGGTATTCAAGCTGATGTCTGTCACCTGCAGGACCAGTGGGTATAGGAGTAAGCGTAGTGACAATCATGAAAGACCTCACGAGTATTGTTCCCCCTCTCTGCTTGTTTGTAGAATAGCAGGCACTGCGCATGCGGTGTAAATGGATTCAGAGGTTGCCATGTGCATGAGTGGAAGGGGCCTTCTGTTCAGCAGGTTACACTCTCAGTTATTATTATTCTTCAGAAATTATTGCCTTGTTGCCGAATTTAATGGGAAAGTTTTTGGTGTTTCACAGTTAAGTGTGCTATTAACTTGTAGTTTAAGATGGTATATTCATTTCCTAGGGCTGCCCTAACAAAGTACTACACACTGGATGGATTAACACATTAGAAATTTAATATACTAGCCATGCAGCTGTATGGGCAAAATAATAGGCTCAAAATATATAGAGTCAAAATAACTAAAAATAGAATTAGAACTTGACAACAAACGCGGGAGATATGAATTTTCATGCCCAGCATTTGAAACTTTCTAATGGAGGAAAGAAATGAGGGCAAGATAGAACTCAGTGGCCTTTCCATGGTTTACAAGAGGGACTCTTCATTTCCGGATGCATTCTCTCTGAAGAAGCTGTTAGTGAGACAAGGGGACCCCAATGACAGGTTTCCTATGTCCTGGATTCTGTGGACCTGCATTTCGCTTCAGCACTTTGGGGGATGCACAACCAAAATGAACATTGCTAGCAGGACAAGCAGAAAATGCACGGCTACCATCTGTGTGTAAGCTGACCCTGGTGGCCATGTGTGATTTCTTTAGAATCCACTCGGCCTCGGAAGACGTTTTTGGAAGAAATAAATAGTAAGTCATGGCACCTCACCACTCACTGTTCATTCATTAAACTTTTATTGAGACATTAATATGGCTATATGAGGAATCCAGCCCTGAAAATAGGAAGATGAATAAAACAGACATGGCCCATTCACTCCCTCCTGGGACAGAAAACCTGTCCCTCTGGAAGATAAATCAAGTAAAGCTGTGGTTGTAGGTCACCGGTTTCCAAGAATTATACTCCCATGGGGGCAGGATGTAGACATGGATTTCTACGATTCCCTCACATCTTGGAGAAGACAGGACGGAGAGACGATTTTTGTGATGAGCAACTGCTGGCGAGAAAAGTGATGTGACAGAAAGTGTCATAGCCTTGGGCTAAGAGAAAATCAGCAATTAGCCAGAGAGAGACGTACCCCCACCCCCCCAAAAAAAATTGAAGGTGGAGAAAAAGTTCCTTAATTTTTACATATATGCTAAGGAGAGGGGTGCTGTGGGGAGCGACCTCCTTGCCCTGGGTACAGATAAGACTGCGCTCCATCGACACAGCCTGGCAGACGGAACTGAGAGCACCGGGAAAGTCCTGAGGTTACATTTTTCTTTTTGAAGAATGCTGCCAAATTGCTAATTTGGACTCACGTTCTTTTTCTGCAACATAGCTTTCTCTGACCTCGAAGGAGCCAGGGTGTAGACAGCTAAGTATCTTAATGTTTGAGAATTGCCAACGCTGCTTCTCCTCCCATAGCCCTCGGGTGGATTGTTCCATAGGGTTAAATGGCTCATTCAGCAAAGTGGCTTTTGTGTGCAGTTAATGTTTGTTAATTTGGTTAAATGTCAAAGTATACATTATTTTTTTTGAGGGGAAGTTCCTGCAATACAGCCTCTACCCCCCAAACTCTTTAAATATTGAGGGGTGAGATGTTATTCCCAAACAAATGCCGAGGCGATCATATTCAGGGTCTGCTTGAAAGTGAATGGACGATATCTTAGTTCAATGTCCCTCTTGGGAGAAGAGACAGTAATATCTCAGCACATCTGTGTTTACAGCCATGGTTAAGGGGACAGTTGAGAAAACCCACTGGAAAAATATTGACATTACCACCTGGCCCCTAAAGAAAAAAAAACAAAAACAGGCTTTGACTCAATTATTGGTTGACTTGTTTTGATCCCCCAGTTTTTGTTCCCCTAATATTTTAATATTTCCCCTCATCTTTGTGTCTTGTATGTTCTGGGTATTTCTTTTTTAATTGCTGATGTGTCCATCTCTATATATTCTGGTTCTGCTTGTTAGGGTGCTAAAGATTCAGATAGTTATTGAATTCTCTTTATAATGACCATTTTTATTAAAGGCTATCATGCATTTATGTAAACTATACACAGTAAAAGCGTGGATAGGTTAAAGCGCTTGATTCGTAAGCCTTGGCGTCCATCTGCCACTAAAGTAAACCAAAAAAAATGGTTGTCTTTTTTAAATCACAGGGGAAAAAAGATTTAAAGGCCTCACTCTTAGAAGATCTCTCATCTTTTTTCCCCCCTTAAGAGTTTGGTCCCTGCTATAGCCCTCTGCAGTGGTTAAATCGCACTGCATCTAAGCTGAGGGTAGAACGTTGGTGTGACTTGTGGCTCTCCTAGAGTTTTAAAATTCTGTGTCTTGTCCTCTTTTTAAAAACCATTCTCTTTGTACTGCTCCCCTCTCTTGCATCTCCCTCGTACAGTGCAATGGTTTAGTTCTGTCTGCCCAGTCACTGCCTGCTCACCTGCTGGGTGCGGAGTGGAGGTCAGGCCAGCTCCTTCCAAGCCTCAGTGATATGCTCTCTTCCTTTTGTTGTATCAGTTACCTTACACTCATCACTCTTTTCTTCCTTAAAATCTCAAAGAGGAAAGTCCCCCCCGCTCCAAGGGTCAAGATGTGGGGTCTACAGAGACCTGCTTTAGATTGCTTCTAAGTTCGGAGGGATAAAGGCCATTTTAGTGGCTCTTTCATGGCAGGGAAAGCCAGCTGATCATGAAGAACATATATTTTCTCGATATCCACTCTGCAGATTATTCTCAGAATCTGTGACAATGGCTGATTGTTAATTCTAGTAGGGCCAGCTACGTGGGTCTGTGACCTGAGCAGGTGCACAGGTCCCCATACCCAGAAGGACTCCCACTTGGTTGAATGCTCTGCTGTTGCCATCTTAACAACTCTGAATGGTCTTTGAACAAGGGTGTCCACATTTTGGTTTTGCACTGGGTCCCACAAATAACGAAGCCTGTCTTGATTCTCTACATAGAATTCTAACCATTTCTCTTTGCACATCATCAGTGCAGCAAATGTTCTTGGCAAATACTAGTAAATGGGAGTTCCCATTGTCCTCATCTCAGGAGGGTCAGGGACACCTATGTACCTCCCTGGACCTGGGAAAACATGTTAATATTTCCCAGAGTTCAAGGAGGAGAGGTGAGTTCAACAATGATTTAGCTTAAAGAGCCAAAGAATTTACAATTGCTTCGGGTGTTGAGCTCATTCACTGATAGCAGCATTTTTATGAATGGAAGGGAGCAAGGTCCAAGGTACTTTCCAGGTTTGTGGAAATCAGTCATGTCTTATCTGAGAAGCTCTCTGAATCTTGTGGCCCCAGGATCCTTGAAAGTTATATCGCTTTAGGTTTGGTAGGGAGTCCTATGTCCTACTTTACTTATGTAATCAATGATTTTCCTTTAGTGGTTGTTTCTTCCAGTGTTCTCTAAAACTGTGAAGAAATGACCTGTGAATTCCTCCAATATTGTATCATTGCTTCTCATGGGATGTGCTATGTCCAGGGATTAGACTCTGGTAAACCAACAGAAAAATGTTTTCATTTCATTTTCCTGTATCTTTGTCCCAAAACATGAATTGGACCTCCATTGCCTAGTAGAAACAAAACAACCAATTCCTCCTTTGCCAGGCATTGAAGATACATTTCAATCTGTTTATAAATCTGTTTTCCATAGATGTGCCTAACTTCAAGGGTGGGGATACCATTTTGCTAGAATTAAAGAAGATAGCTTACACATCTTCTGAGAAGTGTGGCCAGTGTGGCCAATGGGACTTATAGTTAAGAATGGACAGACAGGTTGGTGGAGAGAACTGACCATCTGGCTTTTCATCCTGGAGGCATAAGCCACGATCTCTCTTTCTGACTCTGCCTTTGATTTCCTTCTATGTTGATGAGATTTTAATTGGGTTAATGAAGGAAAGGCAGGAAATGACCCCCCTCCAGCAGAATGCTCCATTGTAGAATTCCTACTTAGTGGATAAAATTCTGGGCAGGATTGTGTTTACTTATTTCTTTGGTTTTCATCCAGTTCTTGATTTGGTGGAGGAATGAATTAAACAATTTATTTAAAAAATTTTAAACACCCACAGGGGTCTAGATTCACTGTCTGTCCTACCCAAGGCCTCTCTGTCAAGGAAATGCAAAGGCTCTGGGGAGTGGAATTGGGAAGTCAGATTTCAAGTTTAGCAGTATGAGTAGCGGTCAAACTTTCTGAGTCTTGTTTTCCCCATACTGAAGAAGGGTGGGTGAAGGTCATGCACCACAGTGGCTGTGTTGGTTACAGGATACAGTCTGTGAAAACTCCCCAACCCAGTGACTAGAGCATGACAGCTGTTCCAGTTTGCACTTAGCTGAACCAGAACAGAGGAGTAACTCTCTTGTTAGTGTTTTTATTGCTAGTTTTTTAGTGTTTATGTTGCTAGTGTTTTTATTGTTGTTAAATGTCCCTTTGGCAGGAACCTAGGGTTGACCAAAGTCTGCTTCATTTGCTCAAGTCAACTCCCTGTTGATTTTCTAAGGGAGATAGATATACAAAGGATTGTGACAAAAAAACTCCAAATTACAATAACTGGCATTTGTGTCCAAACTTCAGTGCAGGGGAGTAAGGTGGAACATGCAGAAATCCATTATACCAACATGGTTAGGCTTAACACATGTTCTGGACCAATATAACACTCCCACTAGGCCCGGGGGGAATGTTACCAGAGCAAGAAAGAACCCGCTTGCTCATCCTGCAACTGAGCAGTAGTCCTGGGTCTGCTTGACAAATGAATCAGAAAGGCCAGGTGGCCACCCGTCAGCCTCCAGCATGGGAGTGAGCCTGTCCTACAGAGACGAAGGAGAGGAGAGGGAAGCCCGAGTGTAATGAGAAGGAGCGTAGACATAATGAGGCACTCAAAGGCACAGTGACCCTGACCCCCAACAAACAGGACTAAGTCAAATGCTGGCTCAGGTTCTGGCAAATCCAGAGTAGGTCTTCCTCCTGGGGAAGGAGCATTTCAAAGAGGAGGATTAGAAGAGCTTCACCTCCCCACCCCACCCCGCCCCCAACCACCCTCAGAGGCCACATCATCTAGACTTGATTTGATGTCTCTCAAGGGAAACTTAGATTTTTATCCTCATGAGAGAATTTGACAACAGATTACACTCATTGGGGTCTTACGCTTTCCCCCTGAACAGAGGAGGGGCACAGTTTACGCCTTCATGGAATTCCAAACTCAGATTCCAAGAAGAAAATTGCATCTGTTCATGTAATAAATAATAATGCATTTGGACCTGGCAACCACGAGGCATGGCTGCAGAAGATATATAATACAATTAGCCCTTGCGGAGAGTTGCCAGCTGACAATGGGGCAAGATTTATGTGTTTGCTTTTTCCATAAGTACAATTTTATTTGATAAGTGCAGTCCAAAGATATAAAGAATTAATCCAGGGTCTGCATTGTGGGAAATTTCCTCTGTAATATTAAAATAAATATCACCCCTCTATCCAATTATATAAAATTATGTTAATAATATCTCCTTTGTTGTTGTTGTCTGCCTGTTTCATCTTGGTAGCCAAAGAGTTTATTAAAAGCAGTGACTGGCTTCCTTTCAGAAAGAGGTAGTTTTATTTATTTATTTATTTTTTTATCATCTTAGAAGAGTACAATTATTTCCTTTTTAAAGAGACATTCCTGAGTGGGGTGAAGGGTCTGGTTTCCATGAGACAACCTTTGCTCTGAACACTCCCCTCACTGTAACTCCTCCCTCATGGCAAACTTGACATTTTAGGAATAGCAGAGTCACACTCTGCTCTGAATATGTGTCTGCAACTGGGGGCACAGACATACCTTGTTTTATTGCGAGTCACTTCATTGTGCTTCACAGATGTTGCAATTTTGTTTACAAATTGAAGGTAAGACACTCCACCAGCAAAAAGATTACAGTTGACTTTATTTCTATTCTCATTTTATTGTGGGGGTCTGGAACTGAACTCGCAGTATCTTCGAGGTATGCCTCTGTGTAAAGTGGGCAGGGCATTCGGTCATTTTGAGGGATTCGATGCATAGCAACGATGGAGAGTAAAGGCTGCAGTGTAAGAGGGTGGAGGGGAAGTTGTGTGGAGGAGTTATTTTCTCAAATTCCCACGTTACGCCCACATGTTTAATGGCTTGCTGTGGCTACTTATTAAGAGTTTATCCTCAGCCAGGGTGCTGTACACAGTCTCTGCCAAGCAGACTTAGAACCTGGGAGAGAAAGCAAGAAGTGATAGAAAAATTCAAGTGTGCATTGGGCTCAGCCAGAAATAACAAGGCCCACTCATTCACACAGGCACACACAACACACACGCACTTGCCCACCGCTTGCGTTAGCTGCCACTTCCCTGCAAGTGTGGCCCATTGTCTGCACACTGCTAGTTGCTGTCTATGGTGAAAAAAGCACAGAAATTGCTAGTGCACATTTAGAAACTTTTATACCAATTGGACACTGTCATTTTATGTCTGTGGAATCTAATAGGAATAGGAATAAAAATTTGGCCTTATAGCTTGCATTTTACTGTTTTAGACATATCATTTGCTAGTAATTAAGTTTTTTTTTTTAATTGGGAATACAATGAATTGGAAAAGAAGATAAAATTGGGTTTTTCACCAGATGATTTGATAAAGTGCAGGTCTATACAGATAGAACCTTTTCCATCCACAGACCCCATTCCAAATATTAGAACACAGCAGAACCCCAATAAATGTTGACTGACCTGACATCAGCTTTGAATATGACTCAAACAACTACTTAACTCCCCAACTTTTAAAGAAAATAATTTTTTTATTGATTTCAGAGAGAAAGGGAGAGGGAGAGAGAGAAAAACATCAATGAAGAGAGAGAGTCATCAGTTGGCTGCCTCCTGTGTGCCCCCCTACTGGGGATTGAGCCCAAAACCTGCGGCATGCTCCCTAACTGGGGAATCAAACCATGACCTCCTGGTTTATAGGTCAATACTCAACCACTGAGCCACACCAGCTAAGCCATTGGGAGTGGACAAATAAGTAGAAACTAGGATTTAGCGCAGTCTCTTCTGTCCCAAACATGCATAGATTGAGACCTCACAACAATCTGTTGCCGAAATATAATGCAAAACACTTTACAGAGGAGCAAACCCAGGACACACAGGTTCCACAGCTCAGAAGGGGTGGAGCCAGGTTTCTGTCCCAAGAGACGTTTCTTTCTTTTCCTTGACTGGCCTGGACTTGGCTGAGACACCCAGGGAGCGGGCGTGGTGTGCCCACTCTGCTCCAGGCGCCCGCTGTGTGAATGAAGCACCTCTAGGCATTCTCTCAATCCCTCCTCCAGCCCTCAGACCTGAGCTCTATCCAGATGAGGAGTCTGAGTCATGGAGACATAGGTTCATTGATATTTATTTTAATGTTGCAGATGCAATATCCCACAATGCAGACCCCCGGTTAATTCTTTATATCTTTGGGCTGCAGTTGTCAAATAAAATTGTACTTATGGAAAAAGGAAATATGAGACCAAGCAGTGTCTGACACTGGTTCTGTTTGGCGAGAGTCAATGTGGCTCAGAAGTTCATTTATTGAGTTTACTAGAGGCCTGATGCACAAAATTCGTGCAAGGGGCTCAGCCCTCACAGCCCTGGCTTCCTCCGAAAGGTCGTCCAGAAGGAAGTCCAGAAGGTCATTCAGCTGTCTGGTCTAATTAGCATATTGTGCTTTTATTATTATAGATTATTAGAGTCCAACAATCTGTACTCATATCCAGGTAACATAGGGGGAGGCACGGCTGCTATGTAAGGCTGTTCGGGCTGTGCACAGCGCAACGTCAAGGGACTCCGCTTCCACCGTCATCTATGTAACGGAGCCCTGAAGTTGTGCAGTGCACACCTGCGTGCCTGAGTCAGTGGCCAGGCTGGGAAAGGCTGCCGAGCCCGAAACCTGCTGTCCAAACTAGTCTCGGATGCACTTTTCAGAAAACACGCCAGCTCCGCCCCTGCTCTCAGCAGAGAGAATGACTCTACACACTCCGCTTGGTGCCCCCATTGTCCAGCCCCGGGGGCAGGTCACTGGTCAGAAACAAAGCAAGATGAGCTTGTGATACACCCTTTGTTGGCCCTTTCATCTCTGGCTCGCTGCGCTTTTATGAAATGTGAAAGTAGATTATGGGCTGTAAAGCGCTATAGAACTCTGTTAGGTAATGATTAAAGCATAGCAAATGCTGCCAATGATAATAAAGGAAGAATGAGGTCATAGGAAAACTTACTCACGTTTTAGCTACTCTCGTTGTTTCGGAAGGTCCAGATTCCCCAAGAAGAACAAAACAAGCCTTTGTTCCTATTGCTATCTCCATTGGCCTCTCTTAGCAAGACTTGGCGTGCAGTAGGCATTTAATAAGTGCTGACCAGTGAAGGGAGGACGGAAGGAAGGAAGGAAGGAAGAAAGGAAACTCTGTTAGGTAATGATTAAAACATAGCAAATGCTGCCAATGATAATAAAGGAAGAATGAGGTCATAGGAAAATTTACTCACGTTTCAGCTACTCTCGTTGTTTCGGAAGGTCCAGATTCCCAAGAAGAACAAAACAAGCATTTGTTCCTATTACTATCTCCATTGGCCTCTCTTAGCAAGACTTGGTATGCAGTAGGCATTTAATAAGTGCTGACCAGTGAAGGGAGGAGGGAAGGAAAGAGGGAAGGAAGGAAGGAAGGAAGGAAGGAAGGGAGGAAGGAAGGAAGGGTGGGTTAAATGAGTAGATAAATGAAGGCCGAGAGAGAGGAGACACTGGGAACTCGCTGCCTGGATGTAACATGTTTGGAGAGGTAGACGGTGCCAATGATACAATGGTACCTCTTTGGGTGTAAGTTACCTGCCATGGAAACAAGTGTTTATTGAGCCCCAACTATGTCAAGCCCTGTGTTAGGGGCTTCTCCACATGCTAGCTCATTTAAACACTCTTCAACCTCATGATATAATTACTATGGTTCCATCTTACAGGTTAGGTAACTGGCTCAGCTTCATGCTTGTAAGTGACAAATACAGGATTTGAACATAGTCCCACATCAATCCAGAGCCTGCACTTTTCTATCCTATTTGTTAAGCCAAGCAAAATCGCCTCTAATGGATGTAGGTAAACTCCATTTTTGGAATCATGGGTTTTTCAAAGTGTTCCC
>NW_005356042.1:11309978-11381984 GCF_000412655.1 Myotis brandtii
TTATTGCCTTCCCTGAGAAATCCTTACTTTCCCACATACCTGGCTAGGGCCGTGGCTACAGGAGGGGGACACCAGTCATGGGTCCTGGGATGCAGCCAGTCACCCCAGGCTTTGTTCCAGCTTCACATGCTTATTCTTAGGTACAGTGCTGAGAAGGGCTCGTGAGAAGTCTAAGGGTGTACGTCAGAAGTCCATAATGAAAGCTACAGCAGGGAAAGAAGACGGATGGAGGAAGAGAGAGAGAAGAAAGGGAGGGAAGAAAGAGAAAGGAAAAGAGACAGATTAAGATAATAAGGAAACCTTGCTGAGTTGATCATTGAATTATTGGATTCATCTTTTCCTTCAGTGATCAGTGGTAGAAAAGGCTGGGGAAATTCAGATTCAGGGTAATAAAAAGAGAGAGAAAAAATCCCTTCGTTGTCCTGTCATTTGATGCCATTGGATGCCAGAAGGGGCTGCACACCGCTGACTTGTTTTGTCAATGTTGTTAATTTCCCTTCCAGCCCCTGGAAGTCCAGGGAACAGGCCTGAGAGGGACATGGCTGTGAGCAGGGAGGGAGGGCGGGGTGTGCAGGTCAAGTGTCAACACCGCTCAGTCTTTCAACCTGTCAGCGTGGTGCCACTGCTTCTGCCCAGGCCTGGAGCTTTCCCTGTGGCCCACATGTCACCTCGAATCTGACTTTATGCTTCCAGGGCATGGCTTGTTAGCCCCCTCCCCCTTCTCTCCCGCTTGGATGCTGACCCAGCATCGGTTCCTTTCACTGCCAGGGTGGTGTGGCAGGGGCAGACCTCTGACATCGTGGAGGGCACCTTGTCCAGCCCACCAACAACGGGGGCAGCTTGACACTCCTGGAGTGCTCCTCCTCCCTGCGCGGCTGAAAGAGGGTGAGGCCTGCCTGGGCGGGGCATATTGTCAGTGGTGCTTGTTCCTACTACAGTAGATACTTCTAGGGTTTGAGTACAGTTAACAGAAAGTTGTGGGCATGGGGATTGGGCCTCTTGCCACTGAAGCTGCAGAGCCTGGAGAACTCCAGGCATCTAATTTGCCATGCTTGGCGCTGGAAGGGGATTTGAACACAGTGCCCTCTGTTTCATTTTTCTGTGTCAACTGCATTCTAAAGCTGTCTCTCAGAGCTTCGTCATGCTTAGCCACAGGGTGATGTCTTCTGGTGGCTTTCCTGCTCGCTCTGAATTCCCAGGGATTCCGAGCAGCATGTAAATGTGCTCTGTATTCAAGGCCCCCGCTGTGGCCGGGCCTCCAGTGTGCTGCCTGCTAATGGCCCCTGCAGAGCCTACTTTCTGTCACTGGATTGGTGGGTGGGCACTGGGCAGGTTGTCATCAGAACCATCCCCTTTTTCTCCAACCAAGGATTTGGGGCAGAAAAGAAAATCCTGTGATGGTTTGGAATTCTGCATCCAAATAATCCAGGATGTCTGGAGCCTTCCTATCTCTTGGATTTAATTCTCTGGAAACTTTCTGAATAAACTTTCAGTCATCCTTTCGTGCAGTTGCTAACTGACCAGATGTTTATAGGCCGATTAGAAACTTTAAAACGCACATAGGAACTGGTTCACGGGACTTTAGGGTCACGTCCTTCACTCCTTTGATTTGGTGACCATGTTCCTAAGCACATTTGGGCATGTGTGGTTGGGGAGATTAAAGGTGGAATCTTATTTCCTTCCCCTTGAATCTGAGTGGCCCTAGTGACTTGCTTAATAAAGCAACAGAAATGTTCACGGACATCGACAGCCAGGCCATATAAAAGGCTTGCAGCTTCAGCCCAGACCTCTTAGAGCCCTTGACCTTTGTATGTATCACATGTGGATGAATAACCACCACTCATTTCAACCTTTTGATAAACAGCTCCCTCTGGGATGGGTGCCATTAATAAGCAACACTTATAGAATTATTTAGAAATCATAAAGCTATTTTGCAGATAGTTCATTTAAGAATTTCAAAAACTGTGATGCTTATTATTAATATCACAGTTGTTACTAGTGCCATCATTACACTAATTTGAGATGTAGGGAAATATGCTTTGCTCTCCCATTTTAGAGATGGAAACAGACACATCAAGGCTGCATCTCATCACAGTAACAGTTTTCAGAGATTGGCAGTGGATCTTCTCAACATTCAACCTCAGCTCCAGCTCTGGGACATCTGTGCCAGTGTTATGATCAGGAATGTGAGCGAGACATAACTTGTTAGCCAGCACTTTTAGTTGGAGGCTGAGGGTCTGTGGGGTTTGGCACGCTCTTTCCATTTTGCTTTCCCATTATAAATTGAGTTGTGCAGAAAACCCAAAGTGTCTTTAGGTATGATCTACCTCCTTTTGTAATTTCAGAATTTGATGCCATGGTTTTCAATAGCCCTTTTTGTAGAACTACCTCTGGCTGGCTGTGAAGAAATGCCTTATCAAAGTTCAAAAGTGTTATCTCCAGGAGGTCAATGAGAAGGAAAACAACATCTTATCAGCTGGAGCCAAGTTAATGTTTCTCCATTTATGTGACACCTTAGATTGGGGATCAGAGGGATTAAGGAGTACATGGGTCATGGTAAGACCTTAGTATATAGCACGTGGCAGGCCAAGAGGAGCCTTCATTTATTTGGGGGCTAAAGGGACCTCGGCTTTGGGAATAACTTTAAGGGAAAAATCAGTTATGGAGCTCTGTCTAGGGGATATGGAGAGTTTGAACATGTCACAAGCTTATCATCATATGAAATATGGAGGCCAACATCTCATGTTGGCTGGATGTGGTTCAGGGGCTTTGCATACATAATACTACTTAATCCTCCCACAAAGCCATGAGGAAAGGAAAGGAAACCAACAGCAAAAACTGGATGTACATGTTATTAATATGGTCTCTGGGTCTGCCTGACTTAGGATCCAATCATGACTCTACAATCCCTATGTGATTGAGGCCAAGTAGACTAATATCTTCAAGCCTCAGTTTCTTTACCTGAAATTAGAGGTGATGCAAGTGAAATACTTGGCCTAAAGTACATTATATAGTAAGAGGTCATTAATGGATAGCTAATCTTCCTCACCACCACCATCAGCATCATTACTGTTATCACTGTTATTACCACCATCACCATCATCACCGTCATCACCATCATCACCATTACCATTACCATCACCACCATTATAATCATTATCACCATCATCACCATCATCACCATCATCACCATTACCACCATTACCATCACCATCACCACCATTATAATCATTATCACCATCATCACCATCACTGTCATCACCAGTATCACCATGTCATCACTATCATTATCACCATCAGCAGCATCAGCATTATCATCATCACCATTACTATCATTATAATCATTATCACTATCATCACCATCATCATTATCACCATCACAATCATCACCATTATCACCATCCTCATCACCATCATTACAATCATTATCACCATCGATACTATCATCATCACCATCACCATCATTGTCACCATCACAGTCATCACCATCATCACCACCATTGTCATGCTCACCACTATGATCATGCCCATTCTCTAGGAGACTGGGTGAGCTCAAGCTCAGTGTTATTTGGTATGGGAAATATTTTTAAGTTGTGCTAATACTTTGCTTTATATAACGGTTTCTCATAGAGAGGAAGTTACTCCCTTTTCAACTACTTTTCAATCCTAATTATCTAAAAGGGAATGTCACCATTTAGTTCTAACAGGATGTTAATGCCTCTCGAAGGCTTAACAAAGCGAAAGCAGGTCTTAGGCTCAGAACTCTAGGTAGATGTTATATAACTAGACTTTAACAGTATGGCTTTTATTATCATTTCTTCACTCTCTTCCTTTTTATTTATAGCAAATAGTAATAGTTTTGCACTTACAGTGCTGATAAAAGCTCTTATACAATGCTATTAAAGAAAAGGATAAAATATTGAGTAGATTAAAAGTAACAAATAGTACAGCATGTACATGGATATGACAGAAATGGTGATGCTGGGCCCTAACCGGTTTGGCTCAGTGGATAGAGCATCAGCCTGAGGACTCAAGGGTCCCAGGTTCGATTCCGGTCAAGGGCATGTACCTTGGTTGCGGGCATATCCCCAGTAGGGAGTGTGCAGGAGGCAGCTGATCAATGTTTCTCTCTCATCAATGTTTCTAACTCTCTATCCCTCCCCCTTCCTCTCTGTAAAAAAATCAATAAAATATATTTTTAAAAAAAAAACTTAAAAAAAAAAGAAATGGTGATGCTGGTACATGAATATTTATAGACTGAAGTGTTGCCCCCCCCCCAAAAAAAACAACAACAACACACAAACCTAAATTAATTTTGCTTCTAGGCTCCGAATTATGCTTTTCTATCTATCTCTGCTCTTCCTAAAAAGCCTAGTACAGTGTCCACTGTGTCAGAACCAGCCAGGAAAACCTAATAAACATGCAGCTTATTGGCCCTGACCCAGTGGTGTCCTGGAACCAGCTCTGACCAGCTCACAAGAGCCTTTTGGGCACATCTCTTCCCAACTCTGTTCAGTGACATATCAGTAGCTGAAATTGCCCGTGGTGAGAAAATTTACACCAGGCAATTGGCACAAATCAATGCGTTGTCCTTCCCTCCCCTACTGCTCCCCAGGAGAGTTGTTTGCAAAATTTACCATCACTCCAACTGCCCCTGACCAAAGCCTACTGACTCAGAAACTCTAGGCCAGAACCCCAGGTAACCATGAAGCTGCCTGCCATCCAGGTGACCCTGCTGCTCAGTCTACATTTTAATCACTGCCTGAGAGCCTCCCAAACTGGACCTGCAACTTACGTTTTCTCTAAGCCACTCTCTGTACTAGCCTTCTCCCACCCCCACCGCCTACACACACACACTCCCCCAGCCTCTGCCCATGAAGGTTCAGCTATAGGGAGAGAAACTGCTGCCGAGGCTTCCCTATCCTATGAAGCAGAAAGGCACTGGGCAGGGACGGAGAAACGTCTCATTTAAACACAAATAGCTGAAATAATTGCTGAGCAAATCTAGAAAATGACTGGCTAAGTAAATTGCTTTTTTGTGTAAAGTTTCTTTGAGCTTGCCCCTGGTGGGGCCAGGGGGAGGGAGAAAGTGACTCCCTGAGAGGCTCAGCTGACAGTTGAGTCCCTGGCTGCACCTCCCCTGAGCGACACAGGCATTTCCTACTGCTGTGCTGCGGTTGCAGCTGCCTCTGCCTGCAGGGCTGCTGAGCTTCCCTGGGAGGCCAGGAAGGATAGGAGGGCTCACTGCAGACACTGAAATATCGGTCTGGCGCTGCTGTGCCATTGGCTTCCTGAAGCTCTGCTCTATTGTGATCGGTGTGGAATCATTGGAAATGGTGTCTAATTGTGCAAATAAAAGGCTTAGGGACATCGCTACCCATTACTGGGCATCTAAGATGTGTTGTTTATTCTGTTAGGGTGATTTTATTTGGAATAAATCATACCAGCTTAACGCAGGAAGAGCAAAGAGGTACTGTGTCCAGCCCCTTGGCACACATTTACATGTACATCAACTCCGTGTGTTCCATATTCTTATTCTGCACCGAGGAGCAGAGCTGGGATTCCGTGTGGCCAGGCTGTCCCCGGGCGCCGAACTCTTAACCAAGGGAGGCGAAGCTCAGGCCTGGGCATAGCCATCCCCTTTTAAGTCCTCCGAGGTGGGTAAGAATGGTGGTTGTGTTGCTGAGGAAAGGGAAACTCAGACACTTGCCCAAGATCACACAGGAAATGAAAGAAAGTGCTAGAAGGAAATCAAGAACTGAAACAGAAGTAAGAACACAAGGACGTCACTCTTTTGTATGCTGAGCTGCTGCTGCTCAAACCCACAGGAGGTGAAATCCTCAGGATCACGAACCTTGAGACCAGGAGTGACTGAGTGGGGTCAGGGGTAGAGTAACTTCCCACTCTGTCAAGCTCTGGCTCCCACTCCTGACAAGACTGTTCTGCTGCTGTCAAATGGCCATTATAATATTAGCTCAAGGTGTCATCGCACAGATTTTAAGAAAGTAGCATGCACAGCCCTCCTAGCAAAGTTCCTGACAAAGCAGGGGGAAAAGTGTTCTTGTTATTATTTCAACCCAAAGGTGGATGCTTTTGTGAGTTAGCCTGGCTGTCCCCACGGTTAGTACAGCCATGAGCACTAAACCTGATCAGGGATGCCAGCCATTAAGAGAGAGAGAGAGAGAGACAGACAGACAGTGGGAGAGAGAGATGATTGACACAAGGTAGGAATGCCCTGGTCCTCCAGAGAGGCTGGCTAAACCCCCTGGGCATGATTGACACAAGGTAGGAATGTCCTGGTCCTCCAGAGAGGCTGGCTAAACCCCCTGGGCTGGAAAGAGGGTCATGTATTGGTTTTATCTTCCCAGAGGAACTCACTTATTTGTCACCACCTGGTCTGACCTTGAGGTTGACCCACTTACCCTTCACACAGTGGCCATATCAATGCTGAGCCTGCTGGGGATCAATTTGATCTCAGAGTGGTCTGCTCAGGCCAAGAGTAAACTCCCCTTTCCTGTCTGTGTGTCAGAATGAAGGCTGCCTTGTCTCCCGCTGGACTAGGTAGACATACTGGTTTCAATTTTTGATCTTAGGATGTCAACAGTTGCCCAGATGTAATGCAAGAAGCTGCCTGGGGCTTCTTTTCATTCTTGTTTATGTTTGAAAATACTTTCAAATATTATAAGATAATACTTGGTGATTGAAGGCAATCTAGAAAATACAAATAAGCTAAAGTAAGAAAGAAATTTTTATACCAGGAATCCCACCTTCCATAAACATAAGGTATACCTTAATATTCTTATTTCAACTCCAATTCTTTTATAAACGAATGGAACAACTGCTTTCCAAGCAATGGCATAAATAACAATGAAATGTTAACTGGTTAAATAGTCTCGATTTTGATGCTTAAGAAAATTCACATGGCTAAACATTTTGGACACTTGCCTTGAATTTTGAAAAGGAAAGAGCTGTCCCTGACCTCTTCTGGATAAAGGTTTCAGGAAGACACAGAATATTCATGGCCTTTGCCTCCCTCTGGTACCCACAGGGATGTCATATTTCAGAGCCTGAAAGGAAGTGGGGAAGGAGCATTTAGAAGCCCATTTCAAATTGACTGCCTTCTTATAAATTAATAACATTGAGGACAAAGGTGGACTTGGGTCTGCCAGGCACAAAGGAATGCTCTTTCTCACTCACAATCCATCCTCTGGGCTTCCCGGTCTGCATAGAGAGAGGAGGAGGAAAGGGAATGAGAGGGCGGGAGTAAGAGCTCCTGCATGTTCATAAGACCGGCGAGGGGGAGGAGACACTGAGTTGCAAGCCACCCATTGACAACATCGTGGTAAAATTATCATGATTCAAGGTCTAGTCCTCATCTTTGCAAGCCCAGGATTATCATTGCCTTAAAGATGGAAAGATTTGTGTTGGCACAACCAGCCCAATTTCTCGCCCTTGAATGGTTGCAGGAGAAGCCAAATTGCAATTAGAAGATTGCTTGGTGAAGGTGCCGTAAGAACAAAGCAAATGGTTTCTTCAACTTACCCTTCCATCTCCTCCATGAGTGAGGGTGGCCAGGAAGTCTGGCTGTGAAGATGACCTGCAGATAGATATTTTCTTTCCCATCTCTTCCGTTTACTGCCATGTAGGGTTTGGAGACAATAGACCCTGTAAGCCACTGAAATCTTCCTTGCCTCAGTCTTATCACCTGAAAAGTGGGAATGATGCAGTACACACATATGCTGGTTTATGTAAACCCTCTGGCACACTGCATTGCTGTTACCATGAGCCATTTTCTTTATTTCTTAAATTTCTTAGATCGGAGCCATTCTGTTCCATTAAAATGACACTCAGCCTTCAACTGAAAGTACTTGCTGACAATCTGTGGCCACAACTCCGCCATTTGGTTCCTGATTGTAAGACCCGCTCAGACTCCCCAGGGCTACAGGTGAAGGCTAACTAGTGGTATAATCCAGGAGAGGAGATAAGGAGATTCATACTTCCATCAGTGCCTGTAGGAAGAGTCAACATTCTGGGTACTTAGAGACTGGATATGTCTCGCTCTCTTCACTCCTGTCATTCAGTGCTTATCCTCAGTTCCCTTGTGTGGTCAAAACACACCTAAATCTAAGAGACAATCTTAGTGTCTGATTGGAGAGGCACCCCCATCATACCCAACAACATGATGTGCAACAGAACATAATCTTCTGAATCTCTCAGATTGCATATCGTTTATGAGAAAGTTTTGTTAGCAGGCATTAAGATTACAAGGAATTAATTTTAACCTAGAAAGGAGTAATTTTGCAGGCAAGCAGAAACACTTTAGAATTTTTTATTAACCTCAATCGACATCTAGGGATTTGATGGTTTTCTTAGAGAAGGCTGGTTTGAAAGCCCAGCCATTTATGTGTAAACTTTCCCCATTAGTCAGACTAATTGCTCGAGGACTTGCCTACTCATCTCCTGTTTTCTCCTTGCCTGCAGCCCCCTTTATGGTCCCCACAGGGATTTAGATTCTCTCCTGGTATGCAAAAGTTAGATCAATTGGTGTCTTCAAAAGCACAGATGCCAGTCTTGGCCACAGAGAGCCCCCGATGGTCTGAAAGCCTCTTCGCATTCTGCTTCCCTTCCATGATGTAAGGCCGTGTTTTACAGTCAGGGGCCCTGGTCCCGGAGGGAGCTTTCTGCTTTGCTGCCTTAGTTTAGTCATCACATAGACAAGGCATTAAATGATACCCGGACACATCAAAGGACAGTTACTTCCTTTTCAGTTTTCTGTCAGTGTTTCTGAAAGTGTCTAGGAGAAAAGGTCTAAATTGTCAATCCTTTTCCAGGGTTGCCAGTTTAGTAAATACAAATATAAACTACCCCAGGCAAATCTGAATTTCAGATGAACAATAAATACATCTTTTAGTAGTATGTTCCAAATAGTGCCTGGGACATACCTATACTAAAGAAGTACTTGTTTATCTGAACTTCAAATTTAACTGAGTATCCTGTATTTTATCCAGTAATTCCACCTCTTTCTGGTTTCCAGTAATGGCCCTTTTTAACTAAGATTGATTCGACTTCAGGCTCAGAACCTATCACTGGCAATAATAGCTAATTAAAATTTAATATCAAGATTTTGTTTTCACAGTATTTATTTTTACATGTACCTTTTAACTTAGGGTAAATAATACTGGTTGTGAATTTACATTAGTTCTTTTAAAAATAATGTTAATTTAAAATTAAAATTAATTAAAAACTAAAAAAGGGTGGATTTTAAAAACATTAGTATAGAGCAGTGGTCGGCAAACTCATTAGTCAACAGAGCCAAATATCAACAGTACAATGATTGAAATTTCTTTTGAGAGCCAAATTTTTTAAACTTAAACTATATAGGTAGGTACATTGTTATTAACTTAATTAGGGTACTCCTAAGGCTTAGGAAGAGCCACACTCAAGGGGCCAAAGAGCCGCATGTGGCTCGCGAGCCGCAGTTTGCCAACCATGGGTATAGAGTGAACTTGAATGTGGACCAAAATTACTGAGATTGGGACACCCTATTTCTTTTCTCTTTTCTTTCTTTCTGTAATTAGATATATGTTGCGTATAAATCTGGGATAAAAATAGAATACTTAAAGAGAAGTTTAAGGAATTCCACTGCTCTCCCTAGGAATTCTTATAACATAGGAAGAGGGGAAATGCCCAAGTTGCTATAGATTTTTTTTGGGGGGGGCAGGAGGGGGTATCTCAGTACCCAATAAGACTGCCAACTCCTGAGTAAGAGATTCAGGTTTTCATTCAGTCTGCTTTCTTGTTTGGAATTTCCTTTCCCCTTTCATTCTTTACACTTTCTTCCCAAGTTTACTTCATTCAGTGGTTCTCAAAATCTGGGCCAGAAACGTTGAATTGGCTGGGAGTAGGTTAGACATGCATAATTTTAGGCCCCACCTCAGAGCAGCCATCTCTCTTGATAAACCCTTGAAGTGTTTCTGATAAATCTTAAAGTTTGAAATCGACTGTCATAATTCATGCATCAAGGCACAGCTACAAAAACCACCCCTTTTGCAAGAGCCTTTGCTTCTCTTAGCTGGAAATGTTCTCTTCCTTATCTGAATGCCCACAACAGTTCATCTGAAATCCCTTATTATTCTTTGTAGGCGCTATAGTTATTTGCAGTCAGGATCCACTGTGACCACCATGAGCTCCCTGGGAAGAGGAACGTTATAAATGTATATATAAAACTTACTGAAGAAATATCCGAGCTCCTTATCTGACAGAGGGTTTTTAAAAATTAATTTATAAGCGGTACATAGGAATCATTAGGAAAGCAAATCACCCAACTCTTAATAGCAGCATCTTGGGCTAAAGATACAAGCAAGACAAGACATAGAAGAAAAAATGCAAATAGCTACATATGCAAAAAATTCAGTTTTACTGGAAAGCAAGTAAAGAGAAATTAGGATATGAATAAAGAACCGCATTAGCTATAAAATTAGCAAAGATTTAAAAATGGTAATATTCAGTTTTGGCAAGAATGCAGAAAAATAAACTTTCATATAAAGTGTTGGGGGTGAGGGGTTTGTTATTCATTCAATATGAAAAGTAATTTGGCAGAATATATAGAGAGTCTAAGCAAAGTTCATGCCCTTTGACACAGTCATTTTTCTTCTTGGGGAAAAGTCAGAAATGCGCATGAATATTTATGCACAAATATGTTCATTGCAACATTATTTATAAATAGCAAAAATGTGGGAATGGAATGCATGCCAAAATGGTTAAGTAAATTATGTTAAGTAGAAATGATGGACTGTATGTAGCTATAAAAAATGCTTTCAAAAGATATGTAATGACATGGAAAATTTGCTTCTTATCATGTTAAGTTAAAAAAAAGACATCAAAATAAACATTTATATATATATATAGTACTATAAGAATTCTGTCAAAAACATGTGCCTTATGTCCAAAAACAAAATAGACCAAAATGTTGGCAATATTAGCCCTGTATAGTAGGAAGTCCTATTACTATGAGATGTTGGGTCCCTTTATTTTCCTCTAGACTTTGTGGTATTGAGGCAAGGATAGACAGCTTGATCAATGGGAGAAAAGAATGTGCAGAAATAGATTCCCATATATCCAGTCACCTGTTTTTTTTTAAAAAAAAATATTTTTATTATTGATTTTAGAGAGGGAGGGAGAGGGAGAGGGAGATTGAAACATCAATGATGAGAGAGAATCATTGATCAGCTGCCTCCCGCAATGCCCCACACTGGGGATCTAGCCCGCAACCCAGGCATGTGCCCTGATGGGGAATGGAACTGTGATCTCCTGGTTCATTATGTGAACGCTCAACCACTGAGCAACACTGGCCAGGCCAGTCACTTGTTATTTGTGGAACATCAGTATAAGCATATAGAAAAAAAAAATAAACCTTGAGCCCCTACCTCACTCCTTAGACACAAATTAATTTAGATGGATCTGAGACTTAAATGTAAAACCTAAAACTTTCTAGGATAAAACATAGGAGAATATCTCAAGAGTTGGAGGTAGGCCAAGACTCTTGGGGAGGAGGGGCAGTTTTGAGGAGTATCATTGAGTTAAAAATATCTGTCCCAAGTTATTTCAAATCCCTTCACTAACCTTTCAAGTTAGTGTCAGGGTTTAAAATTTTTTTTTTAATTTATCTTTATTGTTGAAAATATTATGGGTGTCCCCTTTGGTTTTTTTCCCCATTGACTCCCTCCACCCTCTCAGGCCTTCTGTGTCCATGGGCTTTGCATATATGCATATAAATTCTCTGATTAATCTCTCCCCACCCACCCCTGCCTTCCCTCTAAAATTTGTCAGTCTGCCCCATGCTTCTGTGTCTCTGCATTTATTTTGTTCATTAGATTCCACATATGAATGAGATCATGTGATACTTATCTTTCTCTGACTTAGCATAATACTCTCCAGGTTCATTTGTGCCATTGCAAATGGTAAGAATCCCTTTTTTTTACAGCCGCATAGTATTCCATTGTGTAAATGTACCAATTTTCCCTTCTGCTAAAGGATGCATCTGATGGTGATTATTTGAAAAGAACGGGGAAACATTACTCAATAGCACAAAAACCCCGAGCTTTGGAGCTAGGCAGACATGGGTTTAAGTGGGGGCTCCTCTTTTAGCCACATGAGCAAGACACTCAACCTCAAAGCTTCACAGGGTTATTTTGACATTTAAGCCAAATAATGTACATAAAGTGGCCAGCACCTAATATAGTGTTGGACATGTAAGAGGTACTCAAATATTTGTTCCCTGTCCTTGTCTCCTTTATCCAGGAACGGAAGTTGCTATCTCCAGGAGGTAGTGGTTAGGGCACAGGTTCAGAGTTCGGCTCTTTGGATTGAAGTCACACATGCTCCCTGAGTAATTTGGAGCAAATTTTATTTACTCTCTCTGTGCTTCAATTTCATCATATGTAAAACACTGAATTAACCCCTAATGTTGTTGGCTACTAGATCATCTGCATAAAGTGCATAAAGTGGCAGAGCATATGTAAGAGATGTTAGCTACAATTACTATGGAGAGACCATCTTCAGATGTCAGAAATTATTTCCTCTGTCCCACTGCAATGGTAGGACAGAAGAAATAAGTGCTTAGGACCTCAGAGGGCTGTCTGAGTCATGGAGATGCCTCAACTCTTCAAGGTCATACTCTTTGTGTTCCAAGTGTCAGTTAAATGCTGGAGCACATGCTTCATGGGACCTGAACAACTCCAAGGTCATTCTACTTAGCACAAGTGACAGTTGAATTATGAACATTTCTCATGTCCTCATCTCCGGGTCAGGATAATTTACACTCTATTTTTTCTTATTATTTTCATGGGGCCTGGGACACAGTCTTTTGAAATCATGTGGTGTTGAAACATTAAGACACGTAACATCTGTGGCGAAGGCCCACTATCAAACCAGAAGCTGGGTGTTCTCAATCTGCTTTCTTGTCTGTGCTGAGGGGAAGAACTGTTTGTAGAATATTCCTTGTTTATATCTATGTAATGATGACTTTTCTGGTTCTGCAGGTTGAATTATTGAAAGGTATTTTGTCTTTTGAGTAAGTTTTTATACAAAGAAAAAGATACAGTGGAAATCCAAAAATGAAAGCAAAATATTAGTTACAGCTTCTACCACTCAACGGGATGTTGAGAAGAGGGTTTCTGGTTCAGAGATAAACAAGAGTTACAATCTCAGAACTCCAGGCAGGGGGATGAAGGCACTGCCATTAAAGGTTGGGTGTGTTGCATCTTGGCTGCCTTGGGGTCCCTGAAAGTGCTGATTTCTACTTGTCTGGTCTGGGGAGGGTCATAAGTTCAGCCAGCACCATCTAGTAGGTACAGCTATGATGGCATGGTCCAGAGTAAGAGAGAGTTAGAAGGCTTTTTTCTTTGATGGTCTAGACCAGCCGTGGGCAAACTACGGCCCGTTTGAAATGAATAAAACTAAAAAAAAAAGACCGTACCCTTTTATGTAATGATGTTTACTTTGAATTTATATTAGTTCACACAAACACTCCATCCATGCTTTTGTTCCGGCCCTCCGGTCCAGTTTAAGAACCCATTGTGGCCCTCGAGTCAAAAAGTTTGCCCACCCCTGGTCTAGACCCATGGTCAGCAAACCGCGGCTCACGAGCCACATGCGGTTCTTTGGCCCCTTCAGTGTGGCTCTTCCACAAAATACCAACTTCTGCGCATGGGCCACAAAGTTTCAATCGCACTGTACGTGTGTGCCCACATGTGGTATTTTGTGGAAGAGCCACATTGCAGGGGCCAAAGAGCCGCATGTGGCTCTTGAGCCGCGGTTTGCCGACCACGGGTCTAGGCAGTCATAGATTTTATTGAGAGGGACTGGGTATTCATAGATTAGTTCACAAAAGCACAAATATACATATGCTTTCTAAATATCTCTATTAAAGCCTATCAAATTAATTCAGACCTAGTATTTGTATCTGGTACCATGCTTGAATAGAGTATAGATGCTCAATAATTGAGCATTCCCTTTAAATTTGCCCACAGGATGTAATATTGCCCCAGTGACCATACTTTCTATCATTCCTCCCATTTCATTTCTAGGAAGATGGTTAATTTGCGAGTACCTGGGGAAGAAGTTGGGAAAAAGGAAATTATGAAGATCTCAATGGCCCTATAGAACAAGGTAGACATAGTATCTTCTTAGTTAGGAGTCTTTTGGTTTCAAGCAACTAAAATCAGCTTTAACCAGAACAAGTGGCAAGGGGGAAGTCTGTATTATAAGGGTATGGTGTATATTATGATATTCAGGGGCAGGGAAGGAGCCACCATGAAGATTTGACTTGAACCTTGCATGTCATTAGGACTTTCTGTCCATCTCTTGTCTTTGCTCATTTTTATGTATCTGCTCCTCTTTTTTTGCTGTAGTCTTTATCAATTCACAGACTGAAAATGCCTACCCCCATGTCTACTCTGAGACCAGGCAGACTGAAGCTGGGTTCTCTTAGTATCTACTCCCAGGGAAGAGACTTTAGCCCTCTTTAGGTCAGATACCATCTGTGTTCGACTCCATCTCAGCCAGGGGCCTACCTCTGTTGCAAATTGACAGAGGGTATCAGCAGGACAGCTCCCAGCAGAGATGCCAAGAACACAGCCAAATTGGTGGCTCTTAAATTAATGATACTGATGTTTCAACATGGTTTTCCTCCTTCCCTGCGAATGTCAGAAGGTTGAGAAAGAACCCAAATATTCCAACAAAGCATCTAGAATACACTGTTTTAAGAGACAAATGAAAGATGCTACTAAGAAAGGGGACTCAGGGCTTGACCTTGTGGCATAGACAGTTCATTCATGGGGTCAGAGCATCTCATCAGTTAATCCTTAAAATATGTCTTCTTGTCCATCCTCATGGCTATTGCCTCCTTCAAAGTCTTAATCCTCTCCTATCTCAAATATTCAGTGGGCCAATGATTTGGCCTTCCTACCTCATGGACTCCCTATTCTCACTCCTGCCTATTTCCTGTAGTGCTTTCAGAGACTGGGATTGCTGAAATTCAAATATCCCCATGTCATCGTCACTCTTGAAAACATTAGTGGCTCCAGTAGCCCTAAGAAGTTCATATGCTTTGCTTTGCTCTTTGGGGTTCTAGGCATTGGTTGTGGCCTCACTTCCTCATCATGCACTACCACCAGAGAAATTTTTTAGGTTGCTCAACTCATCTAACAGGAAAGGCAATGGGATCAGATCCTGAATTCAGGTCTCCCCTCCACCGTTGACTGGTTCTGTGATAGTGGGCAAGGTACTCATCCTCTAAGGCTTTTGTTTACTCCTCAATACAATAAAGTTTAAAATGCCCACACAGAAGTTTGTGGGAAGAACTGAATAAAATAATTAATGTAAAATGATTTAAAGTTTAAATGATGTCTAGAATGCAGTGAGTATGCAGTAAACATTGTTATTGTCATTGTCTTCACCAATAAATTAACACCATGATCAAACAAATAGGCCACCATTTTGATTCCTAGACTTCTGATTTTCTTAGATTCCAAATTTTTCTATCTCACTCATTTCTCTGAAGCCATCTTGAACACATTCCTTTACTAAATGGCCAAAAAGAAGTTGGGAAGTGTGGAAATTAATATAATGCCTCATTAATGAGCCTTTAAACACAACACACCTCCCTCAGAGGCACCTAAAAGATAAGAATAAATGTTTCTTAGAAATAATGTCTTTTTCTCCCAAGGAGAATGGGTGAGACACTGCAGGCCTCAACATTGGGCTGCCAGCGAGGTCTCTGGAATATGGAGTCTGAGCTGTAGGACCTCGCTTGTCACAGGGGAAGGATGTCGTAACCCATAATCCATGACCAGCTGGAAATAGAACATCATTGAAGAGATAAGGGCAACAATGGCTTTCTATCCAGTGATAAATTACTAACAGTTGCATTATTTTCCCTTATTTATATATGAGTCTCTTTATTGAATTTAGTGGGAGATAAATAAACGATCTGCCAAGTGTCTGGTTAATATTACTTCTCAGGGTCTCCTTTTAGGCCCAAGTAGACTCCGACTGATACTATCTGTAAGCTTTTCAGGAGGCAGAGACATAACATTTGTTTCTGACAAGAACCCTCTGTTTGCCTTATCTGTTTCATTTGAGAGGCCATCAACCCCTAGCTTCTTTGTTTAAAACAAACTTTTTCCAACCACAGAGGGGTTCTTGAACTTGACTCTCACCACACAACGTGACTGGGTGACCTGGCTGCAAATCTGAGGACGTCTGTCATGCACAGTCAGACTTAGCACTTCCTGTTGGCCACCAGGAGACAGTGAGGGACATGCTGCCGAACGTCTCCCCTTCATGCATTAGGATAAAAATTTCGTTTTCAAATTTGAATATTTCTTCCTGATCTGAATAGGAATTCTTTTTCTTTTAATCATAACATTAATTTTTGTTAATTCAAGGAGATACCAATACACACTGGTTTAGAAACACAGAAGCTGATCTATGGCAACAAAAAATTAACCTTAAGCCACAATAAAAAAGAAATAAATAACCCTACGCTTCCACCAAGATACTGCAATAGAGCAGTAAACTCAGAGACCCTCCTTATGTTCAGTATCCATCATTCCAGCGATCTGACTCCGTATTGAAGGCATGTTCCTACACGTGCCTGAGGAACTTGAACTGAGGAACTTCTGTGCAAGCCATTCCAGTGGTAACAGCCTCTGAAAACCTTTCTCTGATCCTAGATCTGTGTCTCCAAACAGCTAATTTCTCTGCCGGGGCCTCGTGTTGCTGGCACTCGTCGCACTGAATTGCTGTGTCTCCAGGCGCCTTCCTGTCCTAGACAGCAAGTTCCTGGAGGACACACTGCATTCTCTCTGTGGTTTAGCAGAGGGTTAGGCATGGAGTAAGTGCTTAGTGACTTTCTCTAGGTCATTATAAAGTCTAATGGGACTTTATAAAAGTGTTTCTTTTCCTGGAGTGCTGGTCTTAGTTTTTTTCTTCCTCTGGTTTATTTGCTATTTCAGAAATGTATCTTTCTCTCTCTCTCTAATTTATATGAGAGCAGAAATTGTGTGTATATGGATACACCATTTCCCCCAATGTCTAGCACAATGCCTGACATATTTCCTAGTTGGCACTTAATATATGTCTACTGAATGAATGCGTGGATGCATAAAAGAATGGCATTAGGATGTGGGATTTGAAGCCCATACATATGGGGAAATGTCACCTCTCTCTCTTTCTCTCTAATTTATATGAGAGCAGAAATTGTGTGTATATGGATACACCATTTCCCCCAATGTCTAGCACAGTGCCTGACATATTTCCTAGTTGGCACTTAATATATGTCTACTGAATGAATGCGTGGATGCATAAAAGAATGGCATTAGGATGTGGGATTTGAAGCCCATACATATGGGGAAATGTCACAATATTTCATAGATGACCATATATCTGAGTTGGGCCTGGTTCAAATTCCAATGGCCACACAACTGTGGGGAGAGGAAAAAAAAACGTAGCCCCTTGTGCCTCAATTTCATCATCTGTAAAAAGTGAGAAAAATCTTAGAGATGTTAATAAGGATAAAGAACCAATGCATCCGAAAGCTCCTACTTCACTTTGAGGCACCATTTTGATATTAGGACTCTTTCTTTGACTCATGCCCTAGTCCTGACCACTTCCTTGAATGGTGGTCCATATGCAGTGAACTGGGCCCAGGTGAGGTTCAGGAAGACGTTCTGGACCTGGGTGATGCTCAGATTGCAGGAGCTATGGTACCAAATGAGAGAGATTTGGGTGGGAAAAAGAGGCTGCATTGCTATGGCAACAAGGCCTGTCCCATTCCCTTCAACTCTGCATATTCCTCAATGGAGTCTTGAACGAGTCATCCTTGTTTCAACCATCAGTGGTTCTTTCTTCCTGGACCCTCATCACCTCACCCCATGTGGCTCATTTATTTTCTCCCTCTCTGTTTCTCTCTGACCTTGACTGCCCTTCTTTCATCCCTCAATTGAGCTGGGAGGCCATTTCCAGCTGCGATTGGGCAGAGTAAGAAAACCATTTTAAGTCAAAGGTAAGAGGGAATAATTTGGGAGTCTGGCTACTAGCTATGTAGCAATAGGCTGTACATCATCCCCACAATTAGTGTGCTGAGTTGTGTCTAAACCTTTTTCTGTGTCTGCCCGCAGAGCACCCCCCTGAGCCGCCGCCACCCAGCTTGCTTCAGGCTCTCCGCCCGGCTGTGAGATCACTGCAGGGCTCTGGCCAACCAGGAAGCTCTGGCTAAAAGTTTAAATTCCGAAATCCTTTACACTGCTACCAACATTATTCTTTTAAAACCAAATTGGGAGCATTCTACTCCCTTTACTTCATTTATCGAATGAGTTTCTAATTCTCCAAGTTAAATTTCAAGTGCCTCATCCTCAGATTGAATGCTCTGGGTATCATGTGCCTTTAACTCAGCTCTCTAGCCTCAGTTCCCTCTGAATCCTATGGAGCACCACCCCTGACATCATTCCAGATCCCATTTGACAGGATGGGGGGGGCAGGGGACACAGAATACTCCCTATATCTCTATCCTTCTTAATCTGTATTTGTACTATTTTGTGTATATCTTCCTTGGAATTTTAAAGTCATGATTATCTTTTAATAGCCACTCAATTATCACCTTCTTTAGGAAATTTTCCCAGCAGTCGACATGCTGCCTTACTTTGTATCTCCCATAGTTAAAATAAAATGTCCCTTTAACTTGACTCCTAGAGCAGTTTGCCTTGGTGCCAGGTGGCCCATCACAGCGTGTGTGGTCTCCAGGACTGCAATTACAGTAGGGTCTCAGCTCAGGCTGCTATCGCCAACACCGTAGACCGGGCGCTTGAACAACAAACACTTATTTCTCACAGTTCTGGAGGCTGGGAAGTCCAAGACCAAGATGCCAGCAGATTTGGTGTCTGGTGAGAGCTTTCTTCTTAGTTTGCAGATGGCCATTATTTTCATGGTGTGGAAAGGAGTGGGATAGGGGAGGGATGGAGGGAGAGAGAGAAAGAAAGAGATCTGGATTTTGAAAGAGAGATCATCTCTCTTGTGGGTTTTCTTATAAGGACACTAATCTCATTCATGAGGGCTCCACCCTCCTGAACCAATTACCTCACAAAGGCTCCATTTCCAAATGCTATCACATTGGATTTAGCCTCCAACGTATGAACTTTAGGGGAACTCATACATTCAGTCCTTAGCAAGTATCTCTCACTTCAACCAGGGAATGAGTTTCTTGAGGACAGTTTCTCGTTTCTACTTGATACTGCTTGGTTCACAGCCCGGGACACAGTGAGTGCCCATGTATCTATGGGAAATGAATTTTAATAGTTTTCCCGTAGATATCCTTTTCCCCTTTTATTGCCAGTTTCTTTGAAAGAACTACTTATTATGGAAATGTTCAAAGTACACAAAAGTTGAGAGAATAGTTTGGCAAACCATCTATTCCTCATCCAGTTTCAAAAATCATGTCCATTTTTTGTAAAAAAAAAAAAAAAAAAAAAAAAAAGCAAGACTCTCCTACAGACAAAGCCTTTGGTGGCAAGGGGCATAAAGGCACCATTCTGTGATGCCCAATTCATTCAAATCAAGTTTGAGCCACGTTGCCTCCCACAGAATAACATCACTAGGACTCCCAGTGAAAGGACGTCTTCCAAAGGCAGTTCTGAAGACGAAAACGCAATATAAGAACACACTTCCCCATAATGCGAAGATCTATGACTTGACTGGATAGAAATGTTCCCTTAATGTACTGTAAAAAAATAAAGATGTTTGGCTAGATTTATCAGCCTGCTCCAGAAGCAGAATTAAGTATCCCTGCTACATTTTTTCTACTTATTTAAAAACACCTGAGTTGTTATAGTGCTAGTCAGACAACCGCTTCATTATATAAAAATAATACATGTCTGCCCCGAAGATGTATGGTTTTAAACGTAGTCTTCTGTGTCCTCAGACCTGTTGGATAACATGTACATGGCAATTCCTAAGAACACAGATGTTGGTGCAATTAACTACATGCTAAAACTGGCTACCCATTACTACAGATTTTAAATAGATCAGTAGGACTCTAAAGATATTCAGTGTATCAGAGGTCCTCACCTTGATCCCACAAAATGAAATTAAAGCCAATGCCTAAACTCTTAAATTCCTCAGCTTGGACATTGAATGGCAAAGTGAGTTGGGGACAGAAATCTTCTTTCTCAACAGAATGGGTCACCTCAGGACATTCATAGTCAGTGATAACATGTGCATGTGCATATTGACATGTCATCATATCATATTCTCAATTTTAGAATCTCACAAAGTTCATGGCCTACAGTTTCAACAAACAGTGGGAGGAAGGATTTTTCTCATGTCTCTGTCCCATGCATAAGCTGTTCAGCAGTATTGCCTGCAGCCTCTATTCCAGGCAATTCACAGGCCACATGCTGACTGAAAGCAGTCCAAACTGGAGAGCTGAAACAGTGACCCTCATGGCCACGGACCTCCCCGAGGGAGAAAATGAATGAGCAAGGGGAAGGTTGGAGGAGGCTGGTGAGAAGATACAGTATTGTGAGGTTAAAAATCAGAATGGACGGGGTTTTATCATTTCTTAGAGCCAGCTATAAAATCCATTTATGATGGAGCAGGAGATTTGGACTCAACTAATCAAGTAGACTCTGGCTTCTTCCTGTGAAGGCTTCCACAAACCCAAATTGGTGGAATATTAATTTGTTGGCTTTTTTATTTCCTCTTTTCTCTCTCAGTGGGAGCCCAAGAGAGAGCTGGAATATCATATTTCACTGGGAAAATCACTCCGAGCTCATCTTAGCAGCTTCACCTCAACCAATAATTCTGTTTATGAACATAGCACTGTGTAGATTCCTCATGAGCCTTCATCAACAGCTAATTGATTTACTTAAGCCTAAGTAACGGATGATCAGTCTCTGCTGGCCCTCTCTCCAGTTCTCACTCTCACCTGATCAGGCCTGACATATCAATGTAATGAGCTGCCTCCGTTCTCCTGTCTTCCAGCCACAGCAAACACCACAGCTTCCAATTAAATTCTGTGTGATTTATGGAAACCCACGAGCTCACTTGCCTTAATTCTTCCTCTCTGGGCCATGTGATCCTATTAAATTTCGTCCTTAAAATCTAGTGCTCCATGGGTTGTTATGTAGCGAGGAAGTTGGCAAAGGGAACAGGCTAGAGGAAGTCTGAAAATAGTAATAGTTACCTACCACTTAGAGGGCAGGACGATGTTCCAAAAAAGGCACAGGGTACTTCAGTAAGGAGTTTATTCATGTCTTTAATTAAACTGTATAAATCTCTAAAATCCCCCCCCCCCAAGAGGAAGATAGATACTTTCCCTATTTTATGCAAATAGGAAACTGAGACATGGAGAGATCTTGTGACTTTTCCAAGATCACATAGTGGCAGAGCTGAGACCAGTGCCTGTGACGTAGTTGACAGACAATGGAGTCGCTCATGATTACTCAATCACTGTTACTGATGATTACTAATCATTTCCCAAGCTGAGGTTGGGTCTCCATGATCTGCACACTTCTAGAGGCCTATAAAAGCATTATTGGAGTTTCTAAAGCCGTTATTAATATTTCAAACACAGAAATAACTCAGGCACTTACTGGCGAAAGGTGGCACAAAACATGTTAATTTTCTTTGTTAGGGCCGAGTTTTATTAACCCAGAGTAGTAATCTTGGTTCTTCATGCTGATCAGAATCATAGCAAGAAAAAGAAGTCTTTCCTTATTAAATGAAGTTTGACATTCAAACAAGCAAGCAATCAAACAAACAAAAGTTTAAAACATAGGTTCACTGGGGAAAAATATAACAATAACAACACAATATTAGGTCTTACAGTGAGGAGAACATGGCTTTGAAGAGATAGGATGGATTTACATGTAGCAACAAAGGGCAGATCCCAGAGCCACATAGACCTAAATGGAATGGTTTGGTCGACATGCTGCCTTACTTTGTATCTCCCCAAATATTCTGGATAACAGAATAGACTGAATATGTGTTTCCATGCAGAGAAACATAAACATATTAAAACAGCAACCTCACTTAATTTATCATATTCAGGTAACAAGTGTGATTTGAATCAAGCACCGAACTAGATGCTGGTTGTAGACGTGACAAAAATCAAGGACTAGCACTCACGGAGCTCAAGTCTAATAAAGGAGGCAAAAGCATCAATGAAACAGTTGACTGTGGAGTGATGGAGACTAAAAGAGAAACACGTACTCAGCAAGGCAGTGACATAAAAGAGGGAGTGAGACTTCCCTGACCTACCCAAGCGCAGTACAACCTTTGCACTCCTTCTTGAAGGGTAACTGACTAACCTGGAGTTGACCAGGTAGGAGGGGAAAAATAGGGAACCCAGTTATCATCCCTAGACATCACAATGGATATGAGTGTTCAGTGAATTCCACTGTTTTTAAATCATTTAATAATGAAACATTCTCCAATTGAATCCGTGGAGGATATAGCTTACAATTTCATAAACTGAGCTTTTTGAAGTCTTGCCTTAGTATCTTTGCACCCCCAGGAGGGTGTTTTGAAAGTAGTAGCTGCTCAATAAATGTTTGTTTGTTTAACTCTTGGTTGAGCCCCTATGTCCATAACATGTGGTATAGTAAATGACATAGAATATTTGAAATGTATTGACATTTCAAGACTTAGAGGACAGTGATGCCACAGAACTGATTACATCTGTGGGAAATGGGGGTAGTGGTGATAAGTGTTGATGTGGTCACCAGTTGGCCCCAACGAAAAAAGAATGTACACTGGGGCTACAGGTTGGTTGGTTGCAAAGAGCAGGGCACAAGAGTGTGTTACGGGATCATGTCCTGTTAAAAGAAACTCTCAAGAACAAGAAAAAAACCCCCACACGATTTAGATGTAGCTGGCATGGGTCTATGCAGAGAGCTCCAGTAGAATAACAGGTAATGGTTCTTGTTTTGACTTGGCAGCCACTCTGCATAAACTGATTGTGACTTAATGATATTTTACTGCCTATGTCCCATATAAATTTGTTTCTTCAATCTCATTTTCCCAGAGCGGTTTTTCACTCAGCATCGCATTCAGCAAAACCCAAACCACAGAAGTGCTTGATGGCTTCTTGCTTCCAACATGCATTCTTCTTGAAGTCATGCAAAGCCATGAAAGAAGACACTTATGATATTAACTTTCACATGTATTCTGTCGTAAAGTCCAAGGCATAATTTTTCTAAAGACAAACAGGTCTTTGTGGACATTAAGAAACATTGAAATGATTAGCAGCTCAGTGGCAACTTCCCTTTCCCCAGTAAGGGCTGGGGCATCACTTTGAAATGAAGCCAGGGAGCATCCTTATATTTGCCTTCATTAAAATGACTAATTTTTATGTGAAGATGCAAAGGTTAATTGCACCATTTCAGAGGGTCATGCACATTCATCTACAATCAAGAGTGTTTCAACCAACAACAAAACAACACTATGAAATCTGAGGAATCATTAATTTCCATTTTCAAATCCGGTGCCTTCCTAGAATTTTCTGGATCCCACTGTGTTGCCCACTTGAGGACTAATGCTTGAATACTGACCGATTTGATAGTTAAGATTTCCTATCTTTGAAGACCACCTCAACTTGGGATCTTTGCTCATGGTGTTCTCTTTCCCTCTCATCCACCAATCCAAATCCTTGTGATGGTGTAAGTCTTGCCTCCTTCTGGAAGACTTCCATCATGCACCGTTTGAATTCCTTTAGCATTTAGGATCCAGCTTTGAATAAGTGTCCTCTCTCTCATTCCATCATGTCTATATAACCTGTGCCCTTAGCCAGGTCACAAGCCCCCTATAACCAAAGGCATATCTTCCCCATCTTTTGTATCCTCCAGCATCCCCATCCCAGAGCAGAACATGGAGGAAGCCCTCAGCAGGGATCTGTGGTGAACCTGCCCATGCACAGTGACATAAAAGTGGAAAGGTTTAAAGGAAACACGCATATACTAAATCCTTACTATATGCTAGGTCTTGGGTCAGGATCTTGACATACATTATTAATTTTCGTTTACTCGGCAACCCTGCAAGACAGTACTCACATTTTAGAGATGGGAGAACAGAGTCAGAGAGTGTTAAGTGGATGAATCAGTATTTGAAGACAGGTCAGCCTGACACTAAGGCTCTGCTTTGCTCCTTAATCCTATGCTGTGTTCCTTTATCCTGACCAGGGGCTATTTGAGCTCCTGATTGTGGCTAATATACTGCAGAGAGAGAGAGTGAATTTAAGGAATAAAGTATTAAGTAAGTCTGTGCTTGACGCTTATTCCCCTACTACCACTGCACGTGAGTGGTATTGATATGAGGCCCAGGAAGCGAAGCTGGAGCGATAAATTATATGGCTTATTATAGACGGCATAGTCAATAATTATTATGGGGCCCATTTTAAGCAGGATACTTGCTCTCACAGTCGTTGTACCCAGGGTTACTTCTTCCAATTAAATTCGATCAATGAGGGAAAAGAACCAGAGGAGAGGAGACATGCCCTCAGAAGGATTTGGTTTTTGTATGTTCAGTGACCAGCTCCTAGGATTTTTTTTATTTTCTCTCTTCCAACTCCTAGGATTTTAATTGGCTTTTTGTTGCCAGGGCGTTCTAAAGAAATAATTTTTGGTGACTCCTCAGAGATCTGGCAGTAGTTGCTTTTTAAAAAAATTGATTTGAATATTTAAATATTCACTCAAAGGTGAACTGAGACAGGTTGGCCTTTGCCTGTGATGCTGACCACATATGCTGTGTCAGGCCCCCCTGCCCTTGTCCAGGCTGTGTCTTTTGCCTGTGATGCCCTCCCTTCCACCCTCCTTGCCAAGTGGAGACACCCTTTCTTCACAATGTTGCTCAAACATCACCTTCCTTGTGAAGACTGTCCCAATCCTTCCCATGATCCTGTCAAGCACAGATGGGTTCTTCCACCTCTGAGATCCCCACTTCAGGATGCTTCCCGAATCTATCTGTAATGTCTATTGAAGCGTGGATCTCCGTGAAGGGCATCTCATTATTGGAGGCAGCAACACCGCATGGTGATGCCGAGAGACACCTCATTCAGACTCAATTTCCTTGTTGATAAAACTGAGATATCTATCCTTTGGATTGCCGGGAGAGTTGGCGGAGATAGATGATCCTGGTGAAATGCCTAGTAGGTGCCCTCAAGTAGTGTTATCTATTTATTGCTAGCGCCTCCCCCTTTGACCTGTCAGACCCCCTTTGACCACCTACTCTGTGCTGAGATTTGAGCTCAGGCTAATGTGAGCTGGGGCCCCAAGTTCACCACCTAAGGAGCCTGGTCTCTGTCTACTTGCATGTCCCCAGCTCTGTGCTGGACAAACACCATTTGTGGTGCTTGGCACTCTTTCCCCAGCCTCTCTGTGGCATTCTGACCCTCATTCCCAGGTTGACCTCCTCCAAAGAATCTCAGCCCCATCCAGCCCCAGGGATCTCAGGGACTGAATATCCACACCATTTATCTGGAATCACGAATTGTCAGTTGTATCCTTTCTCACCTGTTTGTTTCTCAACTATCTATTCTTAATCGCAGACTCATGGTGAGAGGCTTGAAGGCAGGGTCTATGGTGTATTCTTTTTAGAGCTTGGATATGAGTTGTCTCGCACAGTCTTAGGCACTCGGTCATCATAGCTTCCAGGCCAATCCTTCCACTGTGCTAGGCACTGAAGTACACTGTGAACAGAATAGTCAGGACTCCTCAACCTGTTTCATCCTAGCTTCAGTTACAGTCAAATAAGCAAGTCAAGACATAAATGAAGGCAATAGTTCAAGATAGGGTTAAACCCCACAGAGAAAACACCATAAGGCGATGTCTTAGAGAATGACCAGGGGTGGCAGCCTACATCAGCCTTCTCTTTCCATTACTCAGCAATCAAATACAACATTTCCTAAGGAGTGCTCTGTTGAACAGCCACAGGGTCAGATGCTCAACTAAGGAAAAACGAGGGACCCATTGTCAAAAACCGTTGGAAAACATATCCTACTTGTTTATCCCCTGTTAGAGCTGCTCAATTTATATTAGTATATTAAAGCCATTAATACTTACTGCAGTAAAGACATTTTTATTTTGCTTAAGCTAGCATTTCCCAGGTTTTTTAATAGAACTTTTTGTCTATCTTTTCATATTTAGCACCCATTAGCATTCCATGAAACCCAGGTCTGTGGAATAAACTTTGGGATGTACTGATTGAATTGGATGATATTTATTCAGTAACATTCTTATCTACATCCCCTGTGGAGAAGTTGGTCCACATGTCACTGCCAAGCCATAAAAATTAGGCAAAACAGAAGGAACTGCATTGACTGAGTTAGTAATGAGCTTATTTTTTAAAATTCAATTCATCCCACCTCTTCAATCATTGCATCTTTGTCTGTTTTATATTCTGGTAAATGTTCTAGGTCAGTGGTCGGCAAACCGTGGCTCGCGAGCCACATGCAGCTCTTTGGCCCCTTGAGTGTGGCTCTTCCACAAAATACCGACTTCTGCGCATGGGCCACGAAGTTTCAATCGCACTGTACATGCGCGCCTGCACGTGGTATTTTGTGGAAGAGCCACACTCAAGGGGCCAAAGAGCCCCATGTGGCTCGCGAGCTG
Source organism: Myotis brandtii (assembly GCF_000412655.1). Classification (NCBI taxonomy): domain Eukaryota; kingdom Metazoa; phylum Chordata; class Mammalia; order Chiroptera; family Vespertilionidae; genus Myotis; species Myotis brandtii. Next base: position 11,336,642 of record NW_005356042.1, read on the forward strand.
CAGTTTGCCGACCACTGTTCTAGGTGCTGGGAATAGAGAAGAGAAAGATACAGTTGCTTCCACCATGGAGCCCTCCTTATGTTTTCCCAGATGATTGCAATAGCTTCCTCGCTGGCCTTCCCTACAATTTATTCTCCGCAGAGCAACCAGAGTGAGCCTTTACAAGCCTACGTAGATCATAGCATAGCTTTGTTCAGCTTTGCCCATTGCTCTTCATGGCAAAAGCCAACATTATTTACAGTGGTCTGTAATGGAGCTGTCCTGAACTGCAGCCACTAGCCACATGTGGCTGCTTAAATTATTCAAAGTTAAAATTATTCAAAGTTAAATTCAAAATCCATAGTGTAAAACTCCCTCTATTGTACTTTGAGTGGTCTACAGGTTTGTGTGCCCCGTGGCTACCGTAGCGGGCAACACTGGTATAGAACATTTCCATCCTCACAGAAAGTTTGGTTGGTCACCTAATGCCTAGAAAATCTGGTCTTTGTTGCCATTCTGATCTCATCTACGACTGCTCTTGCCCTTAGCCCCTCTGTTCCCACCACAGTGGCCCCTGGTAGTTCTCACACACTCAAGGCACAGTCCTACCTACTTGTCTGTTTCTTCCTCTGTCTAGCACGGTCTTCCCCACAGGGACACCTGACATTCCCTTGCCTCTTATAATTATTTTCTCAAATGTCACTTTCTCAGTGATACTCTCATGCCCCCCCTAGTTAATATTGCAATTCCCATTTCTTATCTTACAGTGTCCTATTCCCCACCTTTCTTTATTTTTACCCTGTTAATCACCATCTGACATACATACCCTTTACACATTTATTTGTTGACTCTTTGTATATTTCACAAGGGTAGAGACTTTTGCCGGTTTTGTTCACTGCTGTATCCAGTACCTAGCATACTGTCTGGGATACAGCAGGTGCTCAATAAATATTTTTGGATGAATGAAGGAGCTTTGCGGAGAAAGGCATAACAATAGCACAATAACAGAAGCATAAACAGATATAGATTTATTATAATGTCAGATAGTGATAATCGCTATAGGGAAGTGAAAACAAAACAAACAAACAAAAAACAACAACACAACCAAAACAGAAACAACACTAACTGGAAAGTATTTCATCTCCATTTTTAATAGTCAGGGAACTAAGGCTCAGGAAAGTGTAATGAATTGCCCATGATCAGATTCACAGTGGCCAGCCACGATTTTGGACCTACATCCAGTAAGATGTTGGTTAATGTTTGACAGCCTCTCTGAAGGAAATATAAGTACAGCTTTGCAGTGTTTGCCTATTCCCATGGTGTAAATCCTGCTACCACACCCGATTCAAGCTACTGATATGATGCCACTGGCCACGGAGCTGGGAAGAGATGTGTGTACAGTCTCTCCCCTGAGCCATGCAAGCTCCAGGGTTCCACTGCATCCGACCTTGAAGTCCAAGCCCAAACCACTGTACCATGTGGCCACTCCTGGAAAAAAAGCAAACAGACCCTTCTAAAAAAAATCCCTACTTTCTAGACCAGGTGACCACTACACTCCGGAACCCCTGGCTCTTGCTGATGCCTCCATCCCCCCAAACCAGTTGGGTGCACATTTGACTTGTTTGAATGATGGCATTTTCCTCCTAAGAGGATCACGCTTATTTGACTTGACAGGAAAAGTCACCCTCAGAGGAATCTCCTGTCTACGTTAGCCTTTGAGATGGCTGCCTAGATGGCACAGGTAATCCTGTTGGACCTTTGGGGCCTGGGCAGACTACTTTTTAATTGATAATTCATGTTTCTATAATAAGTGGCCTCCTTAATAATGGCCTGCCTCATCAGATGTGATGATTGCTAATTTAGGTTTCCAGGCTTCCTGGATGTAATGAGCTCTAATAAGCCCAAGACTTGTCACAGACTCGGGAAAGCCCGTTTCCCCCTTGAAGCAATGATTTCCCTCAATCCCCGGACACAATTGGGCATCCTCTTAAAATATTAGTAAGTGTGACTGGGATGTTCACCCCTTTCCAAATAAAACATAAAGTCCTGGTTTCATTAAGCCAAGCTATTAAATTAAGAAAGTGTTTTTAATTATCTGAGCATTTCAGGGAGCTCATAAAACATTTAAGAACCTCACAGGGGCGGTGCTGACACCCTTTCAGAGTGAATTAGAGCTTCAACTTCTGCAGCAGGATGGGGAGGACTGGGCCACAGCTACCAATTCCATTTGGTCAGGAGCACATACCCCCCAGAGGGAAGCTGGTGTGGATCTTACTGTTTGGTGGTGGTGTGTGTGCGGGTGCATCTTTGTCTTAGCTGTGGGGGACCAGATCAATTTCTCATAGCAAAAAAAAAAAAGAAAGAAAGAAAGAAAGAAAAACCAAAGTCTAACAAACAAAAAACAACAAAGATTTCCTACCACCTCCCTTGCACTTAGCTCTCCACTGGATGCTGAGATTTAAAATGATGCATGTGCTAGGCACTCTTTTTATATGATTTCATGCCATCTTTATAGAAGTCATGTGAGTTACCTGATATGGCCCCCGCTTGATAGGCGAGGAAACTGAGAATTAAAATTACCCATGATAGGCATCTAGTGAAGTCAGCCCCCCAGAAAACACCAATTCTATCTGACTCAAGGTCCTTGTACCTTACACTGATGAGAGAGCTGTAGCTAAGGCCATAAAATCATAAGTATTGCCATGGAATAATAAAAGCTATTTAGGGTGCCAGGCACAATGCTATGCACTCCACATAGCTTATCTAATTTAATCCAAACAACTGTATGAAATTACTGTTTCTTATATTACAAATGGAGGAACTGAGTCACAGAGAGAGGCCTAGTAACTTCTGTTCAGCTGCACAACTAGTGCTAGAAGAGGGATCTATGCCAGGACTGTTGGACCCCGAATCTATGCTCTCATTCACTCTGACCACCCCCTCCCACCCACCCCGGTCTGAGCCTATCTGGTCAGCTGCCCAGTCAGTATTTTGTTAAGCAGCGGAGTATTGGGCTGTACCTGAGCACACGCAGCACGGGAGAGGCATTTCTCCTTAACACCCAGACCCAAGTGTCCTGTCCCATCTCCTTTCCCCTGCATCTTATCACTTCAGCTCAGACCTGCCCCCAAATGTGCCTTGTGTTCCCTGGATGAAGGACCCATTTGTGAATGATAAAAGGAAACTAATAGCATACAATCCCCCTGCCCCCAAGTCATAGTTTTCTCACTGCTATTATATACAGGTTTTGGAGACATTGAAGCCCTCGGCCAGCAGGCTTCTGGGCCCAGGTAGCCAGGTACCACGAGCAGCTTCATTTACCTCCCCTGGTGTGCTGCTCAGAATCATTATGTGCAAGCATCATTCTGGATGGCTGAATATTAAGTCTTTTGGCATCTAAAAATATCTAGTAGAATATATATATATTTTTGCTTACCAGAGTGACAAAAAAAAAAAGCAGTCTTTTGACAAGATCATGGCAGTTTCTTGTGAGAATGTCACTTAAAGCCCCAAAGGAGGGCAATTTAGCAATATTTGTCCAAATTGCAAGTGCATAATATTTCAGACCCATCTATTCCTCTTCTAGGATTTTGTCCTTTAGCTAAACTTGCTCCCAATATTATATGTCCATTATTATTTGCTGCAATATTGTTTAAACCCCAACATATGGCTTTGAGAATGGGGAATAGAATATATATATATTATGGAACATTCGCAGAGTGGAATACTATGCAGCTGTATAAACAGAGGCATCAGTTTGTGTACTGAAATGGGACAATCTTAAGGTATATTGTTTAGTAAAAAGAGGAAGCAAGGCACAGACCTGTGTATGTATTGTGCTACCCTTTGTGTCAAACTGGGAAGAAGATAATGAATGTGAGAATGTTCTTGAATATGCTTTAGAAATCTCTTAACGTATATGGAGGTGGGGACTGAGCATAGGGAGGGACCTGGGTGAACAGGGGGCAGAGTGTGGTGGGGAATTTAGTCTGTATAAAGTTTTAGGCTTTTGGTTTATGAATCAAATGTACTGTCTATACAAAAATTACATGAAAATTGTGTCAGGAGGATGGCGTGGCAGAAAGCATCCAGATGGAAGGGCTAACATGGGGAACAGAAGCCTGGTATTTTTCAGGGAACCGAGAGGGGGTCAGTGACAAAGCGGAAGAGGGGTCCAGAGCATGCCTTCTTGGACTTTTGGAAGATTTCTAGGTCATTATCCTCAGAGTATCTGCAGGGGTCTGAGCCGGCAGGGGGTGCCTTGGTCAGGTTTGCCTCTTGGAAGGGTCACTCTGGCTACATGGACAGACTGCTGGGGAGAGGTCAATGGGGGGCTGCTGCTTTTGCCCAGACAAGAAGCTGTTGTGTTGAATTAGAAAGGGTGTGGCCACAACAAAGAAGTGATAGAATGTATTAGAGACTTGCCCTGCCAGCTGGCCCAGTGGTTGAGCATCGACCTATGAACTAGGAGGTCATGGTTCGATTCCAGATCAGGGCACATGCTCGTGCAGGAGGCAGCCAATCAGTGATTCTCTCTCATCATTGATGTTTCTTTCTCTCCCTCTCCCGTCCTCTCTAAAATCAATAAAAATATATTTTTAAAAAATGAAATAAAATATACTAGAGACATTATTAGGAGGCAAATCGCTAGTCCCTGGGAAGGACTGGATGTGGAGACAGGGAAACAGGTGGCGCAGGTGGTGAGGATTTTGTCCGAGGACTGGTTTACACAACAGACAGGTGGGGGTGAGGAGGAGACTGGGGTGTAATCAGGCACATTGAGTCCAAGTCCCTTTGATGCATCACAGAGGAGCTGGCAGGAAGGTAAGGCGGGGGGAGAATTCTGAAATTGGGAGAAGTCTGGCCATAGTTGGGAGACGGGTATGTACATAGAAATTGAGGGTGTGTACAGAGATGAAATTTCCTGGGACAAAATAAGTAATTATGTCCTCCTCCAAGAGTTGTGAGGGGAGGGAGCCTGGTCATTTATATGCAAACAGCATCTATCTGCCTAATAAGTGCTTCTTGGATGTCTAATCAGTTACAGGGGAGTGGTCAGCAACAGCAATTATGCAGGTTACTTGCTCTCTCTTCACCTCCAAGCTGGGCAGCACCCCTCCGCCCCCCCCAGCTCCTTGAGTTTTTCTTAAGACCCCCTACTTAGTCTCTCACCTTGGCGGTGTCATTCCTGCAGCTTAGAGGTGAGCCAGGGTGATACTTCCCTCTCTCTGAGTACCTCCCAGCCCAGCAAGCAGCAGCGGTCTCCGGGAATAATTGATATTACAGAAAACACAGGGCTGAGCGCCAGCTTCACATTCTCCAAACATTTAATGAGTCAACCTTTTCAGTTTCATCAAAGCCAAGCTTGGAAACTCCCCGAAGGCCCACTGCTAACAAATAGCAGGGTGCCTGCTTTAGCATCGCTGCTCCTCAGGTGTCTGGGTGGCGGATGAGACCTTGGCTGGATGACAGCAGCCAGGTGGCCCTGTCTGTGCCTTTGTGCCTACTCAGGGGCCTCAGGTTTGGCAAGTGCAGCGAACCCTCACTCTTGCAGGGGATCTGTCCTCTATGTTGGCTGGAACATCCAGAGGTTGGCATGGCCTTTTAAACGGTGTTTGTTTAAGCTATCAAGACAGGACACAGCTGTTTGTGACAGGGAAGAGGAAGCACAGGGCAGGCCTGATGGCATTGTAGAAGCAAGAGGGACTCTAGTTTGGGATGCCAAGGCTGCTAGGAAGTGTGGATGAATTAGGGAGGGGAAAGGGAGCAGGGAAATGGGGCAGAATGGGAAACTAAGAGAAGAGATGATAATGGACAAATAATACACTAGAGAGGCCTAGGAACAGGCAGTTAGTGACAAAGATAGAGACACAGAGAAAAAAGAAGAGATAAAGTCGGAAACTGGAGCTATGTACCTACACACAAAGAGACACTAACACAGAAATTGGGAGGCCACAGTCAGCTGCTCAGACTTAAGGTCATCTACTGGGTTCAAAGGCATTGAAAGAGATACTTGGTTCTCATGGTTTGGTTTGGTTTGATTCTTGACCAAAGTGAGCCTTGTTGAATTCTGAGCCCCACGTGATATGTTGTTGTGATTGTTTGTAATAACAGCAGTAGCAGCAACATTGGTGATGGGAGTTGATGAGGTGGAATTATAACTTGTTTTTGTATAGAGATTTACAGATTCCTCCAAGCCACTGTACAAGGTAGACTTTATAATCTCTGCTGAGAATTCAATAGCTGAAAAAATCCACACTCGGAGAAGTCAAATCACTTTAACACATCACCCAGCTGGTTAGGAACAGAGCTTCTGAGTTTATTCACTGCCCATTCTGTGTACTTCCTTCCACCTGTCTTTCTTTCCCACTCATCTCATGAGGCGAATGTCTTTTTAAAAAATCCTCACTCAAGTATATCTTTATTGATTTTAAGGGAGAGGAAGGGAGAGAGAAACATTGATGTGAGAGAAACATGCCTCCTGACCAGGAATCAAACCTGCAACCATTTTGGTGTAACAGGAGGACAATCTAACCAATGAGTCACCCAGCTGGGGCATGAATGTCTTTCTTTGAAGGTGCAACAGACATGAGAAGGAAGTAAAATTTCAGTGGTGCCAGTGAGATTCCCCAGCCTCCTTCAGTAGTCAGGTTGTATAATTCACCCAGAACTCCTGTTTGGGAAACTCTGCCCCTCCCATTCCATGTCATTTAGAAAGGGGGGATTGTGCCTCTTAGGCTCATGACCAGGCCTGGCCAATCAAAGTACAGCAGTATTCTTCTGCCCATCATGATTGGTTCAGCCATGATTGGGAAAAGTCAGGCCAATCAGAGGCCTGCCTTGGCCTTGTGAGCCAGAGCTCTTATGAAGAACAATCTTCCTTAGAATCTCTGAGTTATATGGGTGAGATGAGGCATTGCTGCTTGTGATCCAAATGTCTTAGCATCCTTGAATGCCTTCTCAGTCATGTTAGCTATCATGTGCCTTATTTTTGGCTTATGTTGATTTGAGTTTGTTTTTCATTCTTTATAACTAGAAGAGTCCTGATAAATGCATCTTTAATTATTTTCCTCTTTTAATTGCTTAAATTAGCTCAACTTGTTTTCTACCCCTCGTATTCACACACATTTCATTTACACACATATTCTCCATTGACAATAAGAAACAAGACTGACCCTAAAACTGTTCCTGCTATTAGTTGCCTCTGGAGATCATTTCTTTTTTTTAAACGATGCCATTAGTGTACAGTAATTACATATTTATTTATTTTTATTTTTAATATATTTTTATTGATTTCAGAGAGGGGGATAGAGAGGGAGAGATAGAAACATCAGTGATGATAGAGAATCATTGATTGGCTACCTCTTGCATGCCCCCGACTGTGGACTGAGCGGGCAACCTGGGCATATGCCCTGAATAGGAATCAAACCATGACCTCCTGGTTTATGCGTCAATGTTCAACTACTGAGCCACACCAACTAGGCTGGAGATCATTTCTTGATTCAAAGCAGCTTCTAAGTGACTTTCCAGGTGTCCCTAAAATGTGCTCATTCTTGAAGGCAAGGTCTATTTCTATAGGTGTTTGTTTTTCTTTGCCGGAACCATACCAACAGCCCACTCAGCATGAGCAGAGAACTCCAATGCAAAGAAGGTTTGTGTGTGAAAGGAGTTAGATACTCTTCAAATGGAAGCTGCGTCTACTTGCTGGCTTATAGCAGTTAGTTATTGCTGCATAACATACAACCTGAAACCCAGTGATTCAAAGTGATGAGCATTGATTTAGCTCTGAATTTTGCAGATGCTTGGTTAGGTGGTTCTACTGGATTGAGCTGGCTTGGTATAACTCTCCCATTTCTCAGGTTTGTGTTGGTTAGGCAGCCTTGCTGACCTTGACTGCGTCTTCCTACAGGGTCAGAACTCTGCTTCATGTGGTTTCACACTTTCTCGCACGCAAGTCCAGGCTTGTTCTCATGCTGAAGATAAAGGAATGAGAGAGAGGACATGGAAATGACTCTTCAAGCTTCTGCTTATGTTGATTTTGTTTCTGTCCCATCTGCTGGAGTAAATTATGTGGCCAAGTCCAGAGTCGATGTGGGAAGGCATCACTAAAGGGCACAACTATAGAAGTACATTCTGTCATTTCCAATGAACATTCATGAAGTTCAGAAGAGAACAGAGTCTAGTCATTGGGTTGGAAAATGCTAATTGCTGATGTGAGACCCTGAGAATTCAGAACTTCACATGGGGGTGGGTGGTGGCTAAGGCATAGGGAGTGGACCTTTCGGCCATACTTGTGGAGGGATTTAGAACCATATGTACTGTTATTCTTCTGTTGAAAATATTTCACACAGAGAATTATTTTTTCAGTCTTTTACAACTGCCTCTAATCTTTTTCTTCCAGTGTCAGGACCCTTTTCTTATCTTTCCAGGAAAGAGGGTCCTCCAAGAACTTAGTTTAGAATGGGAGGCAGACAAATAAACAGAAAACTTCAAGATTCAAACACAAGGGCTCAGGCAGGAATAAACACAATATGCTGTGAGCTTCCAGAGGCGGGGCACTTAGCCCAAGCAGGCGAACCATTTAGAGAAATCTATTTTAAATTGATTGTTTTATTTGCTGGATTTTATATTGACATGTTTTGCTTTGTTCTCAATGTGTTCTGGGACTGCAGCCTATTCATTTATTATTAAGAGAACGGTAATTATTTCCAGGAGCTCTTGAGAATACACTCTGCTTCTCCTTCGCCTGATCTCTGCTGATTCTGGTATAACCTTCGTATCTCTGAGGACATCTGTGGCAGGAAGTGACAGCCCTTGTGTGCCTGGTGGAACACAACAAAGCCCCTACTCTGGAAGGAAGGCTTGCAGACCACAGCTTCTCAAACTTTAATGAGCATGTGGGTCCCTGGAGGACTTGCCAAAATGCAGATTTTTATTCAGGAGGTGTGAAGTGAGGTTTAAGATTCTGTTTTTCAACCAAGCTCCCATGTCATGCCGATGCTGCTGATCTGTGGACCACCTTTTGAGTAGGAAAATTATAAAAGGTCACCAGCCCTTCTACACTGGTGACTACTGTAGCAGGGCCAAACCGAGGCCTGCCTGTATCTTGTCTGTCTACCTTGCTGAACTGTAAACTCAAGTGCAGATAGCACCCGTTTCTTGCCTGCAACTCCAGTCCCAGTGCCAGGCACATAGAAAAATCTCAATAAATATTTGTCAAAAGAATGCCTCCTAATCTTCCACCCGTTTTCCATGGATGTGTGCATGCGGACATTTACCTAATGTCCTTCCAGTTTGATACTATACCTAGAGCTGCATTCATCCCATGTGCTGCCATCTTGTCCCCTCACCTAATTTAGGACAGCCTGGATGACCAGGGCTGGACCAAGTGACCATCAGCCTCTCCTAGATTTGAATAAACCTCATCTAAATGTTTGAGTACCTGTCTGATTTGAGGCACTCCTTTCATTGACTACCATACAGTTCCCCATGTCATGACCACGGACCAGATCTGCTGGATATGGATTCTAGTTAAATATTTCCCTAGTGTTTCTTATATTCTCTTGGACTCAGTGGTTGACCTCTTCCTATTGTAGATCTTCTGGCTTGGTTAATTTTCCTCAAATCTTTTAGCACCTTTCTGCTTTCTTACTTAGAAATCCCAGCAAAGCTGCAAGGTTGGAGCTGGAACTAGGCCAGTGATGACATAAAGGACTAGCACTGAAATATAAGATCATCATCAGCATCTTAGTTTGAGTTCCCACCCAGAAACTTGGCACCCTCTCTTTAAATTGCATTTTTAAAAAGCCAAAAGCAATTAGCCATTATGCAAATGATTTAAGCCTCAGTTTCCTCAGCTGCAAAATAGGAACAGCTGTACCATTATTGTGGGGGTTGTATTTAAGATGATGTTGTGATATAATAGACATAAAATGCTCAACTCCAGATCCAACACATGGACAGTGCTCCATAAAGGGTAGTTTTTTATTTGGACTACTAAAGGGTGGGCCCTAAAATCCAGGAACCCCCAGGGATGGGCTCCAGTGAATCCAGGATCATATCTCTAACAGCTCATCACGGAAGAGAGAAGGTTGGGTTCAGTAGAGGACAAAGTAGGAATAGTGAAGACACAAGGCTGACACCCCACAAGGAGCTTCTATGATGAGAGTTAAGTGGACAATGGATTAGGCAGCAGAGTAGCTCAGATGTCTATATTCCTGGGACTCCCCTGGACTCCTGTAATGCCTCTTAAGCCTCCTGGCTATGGGCATGCTTGTACCTGCATACACCATCCAACACTTGTCCAGAATTGGTTCCATCCCGATACTTATATTTTCTAAGCAGTCTGGATCACCATGAATTTTATTCTTGTCTTCTGAGTTTTTTAATCATCATAATTTATTTAGTTCACTGAACAAATATTTAGCGACTGTTTCCTCTGTGCCAGGCACTATCCTAGGACAAGACACATCCAAGGATATAGTGCTGAATAAGCCAAAGAAAGGGCCTGTTCTTAATGGAGCTTAAATGTATTTTATAAAAGGGATGTAGATTTTTGACTTAGTCAGGAATTTAGATGGTGCCCTGCGATGAGTCCCCAGCTGAGTAGAGGTCCTAGTAGGAATGCATACACAGTAGATACTTATGTGCTCACTGATTGAATCAGTGAATGTATACCATATTTGTTCGTGTATAAGATGCCCCCATGTATAAGATGCCCCCCACTTTTCCAACCCAGAATTAAGAAATCAATATTTTAAGCATAAAACAGAACTCATTTTTATTTAGTAATTACCGCAGGTAATGTTTACATACCAGTACTATGATATTATGCAGCATATCACTTTATTCAGCCTCTGTTGCATCACTGCTCTCTTCTTCATCACTATTAGTTCCAGACATATCAATTTCTTCAACTTCTATTGTATCACGGCTATCTTCTGAGTCACCGTCTGTATATGTGAGATCATCTTCATAAACTGGAGGCATTTTCTGAGCTAACTTTGTTCATGTTCTCATGGCCAACCCTTCTCTCCTCATGAAATGGAATCACCATTGTGCCTTTCCTGTAAAATCAACAATATTCATTTCGCTTGCAAACATTCTTGCCTGACATTGAATAAGCTTGGTTGACACACATAAGCCACTCTGGTGCTGCTCCATAATCCAAGTCTTAAGCCTCTGCTCCAAGTTTGCCCATTTTGCTGGTTTTCCTCTTAAGGCCTTCTTTATTGGCATCTTAAGGAGTTGTTCTTCCTCTTTTCTCCACTGTTTGATCAGACACTCAGTGGGAGGAGGTCCAAATTGTCTCTCTGCAGCTCTACTATTATTTCCATGCTTTTTTGCATAGCTGATTACATTCAGTTTGAATGTGCAGAGTAAGACAATCGCTTACCAGTATTTATCTTTTTATTTTTTGACACCTGGTCCCTGTTGCATCTGTGCACTCTCTACCTCCACCTCCAATTATGGCATCAGCTCACGTCAGTAACAATAAGACTCGTGATTGGAAGAATCCTGTTTGACAAGGGATAGGCAGCTATGCACCTAGTGGCTCCCTCCTTGGCTGACTTCCATGTATAAGACACCCCACAATTTTCAGTCTAATGATTTCAGAGAAAAATAGCATCTTATACATGGAAAAATATGGTAATTGTGAGGGATAGAAAGAGAAGATGGGAGAGAAGAGCGATGAGATGGGTGGATTCACCAGGAGCCATTCCAGTCACTCCCTCCTTTATGGAATGACCAAGAACAAAAGTATGAGACAGGCTTTAAGATTTGACCATGTGCTAGCTATCATCATTGGAAAGATGGATATTGCAATAAATAAGACAAATTCCTGCCTGCCCAGCTAAACATTCTTTCTCAGTTCTCCATGTGTCTGAATGAGCTCAGAGCCTTTTACCACATCATCTCACATGCTGGAAGGTCCATCCTGATCCCAAGTTTCCTTGAACATATTTGGGGGAGTGATGAGTTGACTTTTCAAAGTTTTTTTAAATCTTGAAACCCATTTTTAATTAAGCTGATAAATGAACAACCAACATTATTTTAACTTCAATTGACATAATGTTGCCCAGTCCATCTTAGATTGTATTTAATTACATTAAGCCAGGATTTCTCACCCTTGGCACTGTTGAAATTTGGGGCCAGATGATTCTCGTTGTGAGAGGCTTTCCTGTACATTGCAGGATGTTTAGCAGCATTCTTGTCTTCTACCTACTAGATGCCAGTGGTGACAACCAAAACATGTCTCTAGGTATTGCCAAATACCCCCTAGGAGAAAATTTATCCCACAGTATCTGACAGTGTTTCTTGTGCTAAAACTGATCTGGTGTTGAGTATTGGTACTGTTGCATGCAAGCTATATGACATTGGACAGGTCTAGCCTGAGAGTCAGCTTTGCCGTATGAACAATGTTGGTACTGAAGCCTGATGTTGTGGTGAGGTTTAAACAATGACATGTGTAAAGGACCTGGACAGTGCAGAAGCTCAATCACTGTGATCACATCTTATTCTTTGGCTAATAGACTAATAAAGAACTCACCTCTATGTGGCCCAAGAACTCCCTGGCAGAATGTGAGTGATATGGAGCAGTACTTAAGAGCACAGCTTTTGGAGTGAGACAGACCTAGGTTCAACTCCCAGATCCACCATCTACCTCCTATGTGATAATTTTGGTCAATTTGTGTAACCTCTCTGCCTCAGTTTCCTTATCTGACAATGATAATAACAGTACCCATCTCATAGAATCATTATGTCATGAGGATGAAAGGAAATTATGAATGTGAGACACCGAGCACCATGAGTGTGGCCAAGTCAAGTTTGCTCAATTACTATTAGTTGTTGTTGCTATTATTATCGGTGTTATTTCACCCTTGGGTCCCTTCCTGGGGGTAACTTCAAAGCGGATAGTGGCCCCTTTCCAGAGACTTCCTATGGAGCCGGAGTAGTTCAGTCAACAACTTCCCTAATGAGCTCAAGACTCCATCAGCAGGGCCCTTTGTTTTCCTAGTAACTCTCTGTCAACATGGTTTCTGTTCCTGCAGCAACATTATACCAACTGCATGTTCACTAGCCTGCATGGGACTCAAGACTATCAATTGCTAAGTGGAGTAAATGATACTCATTGTTAAAACCGGGTAAATGCCTGTTTCCTTTACACAGTGGAAGAAACTGTTGTAGGCTATTAAGTAAATAACTATAAATAACACACTATAAAATGCTTTACATATGCCTTATCGCACTGAACTTCAACACTGAAGTAGCTGTTATGGCTAGGTAAATTATATGTGTTTTTAAACACGGTCCAAAATACATATTTGCACGTACTTTAAATCCTACACTACACAGTCTCTATAGCAACCAGCAAAACACAAAAGCCTTATTAAGCATTCTTTGTAGTATTTTTAGGATTTTAATCATTAGGAGAAAACTCATAGGCCATGTAGACACCAGGGAACATGAAGAAAAAAAAGTCTTTATAGGAACAAAAGAATGAGGCTGGCTTTGAACCTGGTGGGAGAGGATTTTATTTTTTCAAACTAATAATCACCAAGGGCCTTCTTTTTTGTGAAGGCAGTGCTATGTTTTGGGTACATCAGACACAATTTTGGAATTACAATCTGGTTTCTCAAGAGAGAAGAGAATTCTTCAATTAACATATTCCATCAAAAGATCATTTTCAATCTTTTCTCTTTAGTCACACCAAGAAAATATTTCCTTGCCATTCAAAAGTGAAGTAATATTTAATGTTTGATGTCTATGTTGAGCCTGAGTCACATAATTCTTTGAAGGGAAATTCTAATGGTTTCATTGGGATGGGGCCATATTGCATCATTTGAGTACTGTATTTACCCGATTGCCTATGGTGTGCTACAATAACAACAAACCTTAGACAGATCAGTAACTTAACACTGTAAGTCTCTTGCTCATGCTATGTGTGCTATGTGTCCAATTCCAGTTGGTGGAGTTTCTGCTCCATGCTGTCACTCAGGAATCCTGAGAAATTCTATCATCTTGTAATGCCACCACTTTGCTTGCTTTCCAGGGTTCTGCATCAGGGCAAAAGAGAGCTGGGGATGGCTTGGTGGCCCAGAAGTGGCACACCTCATTTCCACTCATACCCCACTGGTTACAACTCAAATCATGTAACTGCAACAAAAGGTAGAAAGATAGGGGAGCACATGAAATATTTAGTGAGCACTAAACATCTTGGAGAAAAATATCACTTATTTGTCAGAACTATGCCAGACATTTTATACTGCTTGATCTTACCAGGTATCTTTAAAACAACTTCGCAATTCAAAATTTCCCCATTCACTGATAGGGAAACAGGTTCAGCAATCATAAATGACTTGCTTAATGTAACTAAACCCAAAATTGGAAGGGTGAATTTAAATTTAGGTCAATCGATAGCTGAATATAAGATACTCTGTGACCCATCAGTTCCACTCTTAAGTACTTTCCCCAAAGGGCACATATGTTCACTAAAAAATATGTTAATAGAACGTTCATAGAAGTACTCTTCATAAGAGCCCCAAACCGAAAACAGTCCAAATCCACCAACAATGAAATAGAGAAATTGATTGTGATGTATTAACACAATGGAATACTCTGTAGCACTAAGAATGAATAAATGGTAGCTATGTACAAACATGAACAAATATCACAAATACTACATTGACTAAGAAGGTCATATACAAAAGAGTTCATACTGTATGATTCCATATTGTGTTATTCAAATGCAAGCACAATTAATCTATGGTGATAGAGGTCAGGATAATGATTCCCGTAGAGTTTGGTGATGAAGAGGGTACATGAGCAGAGCCTCTGTGCCTTTGGTAATGTCTGTTTATCTGGATGCTAGTTATGTGGGAGTGTTCAGTATGTACAAATTCATCTAGCTGCACAATTATAATTTTGTGTATTGTTTGGGGATGCCTTAAAGGCCCTGGTTAGCCAAACCTTGTTATATGTCAATAAAAGATCTACTTGGAAAAAACAACTTGCAAAAGTAGAAATTGTAGGTTCAGATCAAACTGATTTGAGAGCCCTGTCTTTTATTAGGTAGCATTCATTGCTTCCCTGACCATGCCAGCTCTTAAAAAGTCTAGCTTGATTTCTACTATATTAATGTAGCCTATCCATGAAGATAGTTCCTTAGAATTGTGATTTAGATGGAAACTTACAGCAAATTTGAAAGAATTGTCAAAGTCAACTACAATTCACTCTAATAGTGACTTTTGTAATATACTTTTCTTTCTTAAAATCAACTATAAAGCTGAATATCCATAGGATAGAGGGAAAGACAATGGAATCATTTTCTCTGCAGGCCAATGGGTGGGGAAACTTTTTTCTGCCAAGGGCCATTTGGATATTTATAGCATCACTAGAGGTCCAGTGCATGAAATGCGTGCACTGGGGGTGGGGGTCCCTCAGCCTGGCCTGCACTCTCTCACAGCCCGGGACCCCTCAGGGAATGTCTGCCTGCCAGCTTAGGCCTGATCTCCTCGTGCCCCTAACCACTCGCCTGCCTGCCTGATTGCCCCTAATTACTCGCCTGCCTGCCTGATCGCCCTTAACTGCTTTGACCAGGCCTAAGCCGGCAGTCAGACATCCCTCTTGCAGTCCGGGACCCCTTGCTCCTTACCGCCTGCCTGCAGCGGAGGCGGGAGAGGCTCCAGCCACCACCGCTACACTTGCCCGCCATGGGCCCGGCTTCTGGCTGAGGGGCACTTTCCCTGTGGGAGAGCACTGACCACCAGGAGGCTGCTCCTGCATTGAGCGTCTGCCCCCTGATGGTTAGTGCACATCATAGCAACCGGTCATTCCACCAGGTGTTCTGCCAGTTCAGTCGATTTGCATGTTAAGGTTTTATTATATAGGATTCCTGGGCCATGCGAAATTATCAACTTAAAAATTAGCCTGCTATATTTGATCAAACATTTAATTAATTCACCCCTAATGACTTGGCAGAGCCAGACCAAATGATTTCCCAGGCCTTATATGGCCCATGGGCTGGACGTTCCATACCCCTGGGAGGAATGGACATGGTCAAGTGTAGAGAAGAGAATGAAACCTATATTAAAATAAGATAAACCAAGACAGTAGAACAATGTAGACTGGGACTTGAGATGTTTACCTCCACTTCAATTGGAGCCATCATAAAACTCAAAAACTATGTACCTGCCCAACTAAAATGAACTGACAAGTGAAAAATTAATCCTATTGTTTTTCTCTGCCCCTTCCCGATCTCCTTAACACACCCAACACCAAAACAGCAATTCGGTGGAGCCCTGACTGCCAACAGACAATGTTGTCTTAGAGGCGGTATTAGTGGTAAATCCTCAAGCTGTTTTATAAGTACCTCCTAGGTTGGCAACAGAAGGCTAAACACAAAATTGCAAGATGAGCTTGAATTTAATTTTGAAGTTTTCATCTGTCATCATGTTATGACACTATGGTGTTCTGGGCTTTGCAGAAGGTGCCAGGCAGGAGCGTAATACTCCTACTGGGAAGGACCTCTCTCCCATCTGTTCCTGTCTTGGAAGCAGTGTTTCTAGAGGTCCAGTGCATGAAATGCGTGCACTGGGGGTGGGGGTCCCTCAGCCTGGCCTGCACTCTCTCACAGCCCGGGACCCCTCAGGGAATGTCTGCCTGCCAGCTTAGGCCTGATCTCCTCGTGCCCCTAACCACTCGCCTGCCTGCCTGATTGCCCCTAATTACTCGCCTGCCTGCCTGATCGCCCTTAACTGCTTTGACCAGGCCTAAGCCGGCAGTCAGACATCCCTCTTGCAGTCCGGGACCCCTTGCTCCTTACCGCCTGCCTGCAGCGGAGGCGGGAGAGGCTCCAGCCACCACCGCTACACTTGCCCGCCATGGGCCCGGCTTCTGGCTGAGGGGCACTTTCCCTGTGGGAGAGCACTGACCACCAGGAGGCTGCTCCTGCATTGAGCGTCTGCCCCCTGATGGTTAGTGCACATCATAGCAACCGGTCATTCCACCAGGTGTTCTGCCAGTTCAGTCGATTTGCATGTTAAGGTTTTATTATATAGGATTCCTGGGCCATGCGAAATTATCAACTTAAAAATTAGCCTGCTATATTTGATCAAACATTTAATTAATTCACCCCTAATGACTTGGCAGAGCCAGACCAAATGATTTCCCAGGCCTTATATGGCCCATGGGCTGGACGTTCCATACCCCTGGGAGGAATGGACATGGTCAAGTGTAGAGAAGAGAATGAAACCTATATTAAAATAAGATAAACCAAGACAGTAGAACAATGTAGACTGGGACTTGAGATGTTTACCTCCACTTCAATTGGAGCCATCATAAAACTCAAAAACTATGTACCTGCCCAACTAAAATGAACTGACAAGTGAAAAATTAATCCTATTGTTTTTCTCTGCCCCTTCCCGATCTCCTTAACACACCCAACACCAAAACAGCAATTCGGTGGAGCCCTGACTGCCAACAGACAATGTTGTCTTAGAGGCGGTATTAGTGGTAAATCCTCAAGCTGTTTTATAAGTACCTCCTAGGTTGGCAACAGAAGGCTAAACACAAAATTGCAAGATGAGCTTGAATTTAATTTTGAAGTTTTCATCTGTCATCATGTTATGACACTATGGTGTTCTGGGCTTTGCAGAAGGTGCCAGGCAGGAGCGTAATACTCCTACTGGGAAGGACCTCTCTCCCATCTGTTCCTGTCTTGGAAGCAGTGTTTGTGGGATCATGGTTTTCAAAGGTTTAGTGGGAATTGCTAGAGGCCACTCTAAAGATCTGCTAGGTTCTTAATCAATGGCACTCTTTCTCTGAATACTTTGTTCGTTCATTAATTTATTTAACATGCTTTTACTAAGCGCCTCTTTTGTTTTAGGTGCTATACCTGGCTCTAGGCGTGCACTAGTGAGCAAAGAACACATACTCACCACCCTGGAGAAGCTTCCGATCCAGAGGGAGAAAAGACAAGTAAGTGGGAAGTTTTAAGAGATACCAATGAATGTTGCAAGTTGGATTAAATGGTGTGCAAATGGGAGGAGTGGCCACCACACCTTGAGGAATGAGATCACTTCTTGGAGGTAATGATGTCTAGGGTAAGACATGAGGTCTAGTGTAGCTGTATTACATGCCAGCGATGTTGCAATCACTGTGCCAGGCTTTGGAATTGTAAGGGTGGATAGAGGATGGCATAGAGTTTGACAAGGGATACAGATAATCAAATGGACTATTTCAATAGCTTCATGTTCAATTGGATGTTTTGAGACCAGCTTGGTGGAGATGATGTCTGAGTTAATTCTGGACAAAGGAATTAGGGGGTAAAGCTCCGAGAGAGAATATGGGGATGTTCTAAGTGAGGGAACAGCATTTGCAAAGCATAGTCATGAAACAGTGGACCTACAATGGGTTCTTCGTATGTTGAAGCGGGGATGGGCGAGGGGTGACACGGAATCTGAGAAGTGCTCAATGTGGCAATTAGAGTGAAGCCATAGTAATTTTGGTGAATCACCAATTGGTGGTGGTGGTGACTCCATCACCCTGTGTTTGATAGGGATCACCCTAATAACAGTATGGGAGAAAGGCTGAAATTGAAATCCAAGTTAATGTGACCACTATACCAGTGGTACCCACAAGCCTTATGCTTCCCTCCCTCCCTCGCTCTCTGGGTTATTAAAAACATGACATCCAAACCCAGAGAACAACCACTGGGAACAGAATAACCTGTGATCCCGCGTTTCCCCTGTGGACACTCGGCCTTGGTGCAGATTTATACAACTGCATTTAGGGCTGATGATAGAATCATTGTTATTTTTATCCCTTCCATGACACAAACCAAGAAAAAAATCATAATAAAATTTTACAAGTTAGCTGCCACCGAGAATAAACAAGAGAGCACTATACGAAATGAATCAGAGGCTCTAACCGAATCTCCTCTCAGGACAATAACTCTAATGCAAAGCCAGGGTCTGAGGAGGTCGCGGTGCAAAACTCTCCCGGGGCAATTCCGGGGAGAAAGGAGATATTCTCCTCCTGTCATCTTCACTTCATGTCCTAATACCTCTGCGGATGTGCAGAGAAAACATAATCTTCGGCCCCTGCTCTCAATCAAGGTTTGGCTAACCAGGGCCATTAAGGCATCCCCAAGGATCACAGAATTAACCCTCTGTGAACCTAGGGAAGCCACCAGAAGAAAGCTGCTTGATTCTAATCTCGACTGAGCCAAAATGTCACTTGCCATTAAGTTCCACTGGCGTTTTTCTCCCTTTTAAATTACACGATTACCTTTAAATTGTGTATAGGAGCTCATAACTGCTGTCCATTGGAGGTAATGGGGAGTGATTTCATTTTACTCATGGACAGGCTGCCTCTTCCAGAGTTTTTGTGTTCATTCTCTGTCTATTTCAGGTTCCATTTAGGTATCAGGGAGAAATAAATTCTGTAGCACAGGAGACATTGCATGTTTGCTTTTCGAGTTAGCTGATGATTCTGTAGAGATTCTCCTGAAGCCCCTTCCGTGTGTGAGAGAGAGACAAATATGCATTCTGCATGTCTCCTGGGTGGTCTGGAGACACAGGACACTGCATTGAGCTGATCCCATTAATTCTAAAAAAAAAATCCAACCAAACAAAAACCTGGAAAGACAGGTCTAAACTTAGTCATTTTTGTTGCTTTCAATTAACTTTAGTATAACTGCTTATAGACCAAGTCATAGTATTATTCATCCATTCCCTCACTCATTCATTTGGCATGATCCTTGTGCATCTGCTGTGTGCCAGACACTGAGCCTGGTGTTGGGTACGGTGGGGAGCTGGGAGCTTGCAATATAGTGGTGGATAGACAAATTAAACAACCTGTTCCATTACAGTTTGATTAGGGAAATGAGATGAAAAGAATAAGAAGCCCAACTTAGGTCCATTTATGACAGGTTTGAAGGCATAGGCAAAGCTCCTCAGAGGGAATTACATCTGAGCTGAGACCTGAAGATTGAGAGATTGAGAAGAGCTTCACAGGCTGAAGGGTCTAGAGGTGGGAGGGAAGGTCAGGCGGCTGAGAATGGAAAGCAGAGCAGGGGGCCAGGTTGTCAAGAATGCGGATGGAGGAAGATAGGAATTGTATCACAGGGAGCTTTATAAGGCCTGTTAATGAGTGTGGACTTGATCCTGAGGGTAAAGGAAAGGAGAGGAGAGATGGGACCAGATGTGCGTTTTGGAAACATCACTATAGACACCCTATTCATAGTAGATGACTGGTTCGATGGGGATCTGGTGCATTTGTAAACCTGATGAGACCACACTTGCAATGTCCCTTTCCCCAGAGACAACCTCTAACCAGCTGCATCCTTTGATTTTGAACTTTTCCCACAAGAACACACTCTGGGCTCCATTTATTCCGATTCTGCGTGTAATGGAACAGAGTCCCAGGAAGCCCATCTAAAGAGGTTCACAGCCAGGAGTTGAAGTCATAACAAGGGTGTTAACACCCATAGCCCAAGACCCTATCCAGAGGTCACTTGTAAGCAGAGGATGTCCTAGGGCAGGGGTGGGCAACCTTTTTGTGAGTGCCAAAACCAGCAAAATCTCTGACTCAAAATTCTTCTGCGTGCCAACCCTAATTTTTTGAGAACATGTTACGCCTACTTGATATCTCTTAAGGTGTACGTATGTGAAGAACCTTGAAGAAATAATAAAATTCATTCGAGCGACAAAAACACAGTATATGATGATGAAAAATACATTTATTTTTTAATGTATACATGTACACTGATAGTCCGACAGAAAACTTTATGACTCCGTTTGATATTATCAGTGGGACTTTTGCTGCTGCATCACTGATGACAGAGATTTTACATCAGGTTTATATTTCGTGACCTTCAGAGATATGCACGAGCTACTACTTTCATCTATCAGGCTACTGCTATTACGAGACTTAACAAAATTTATCACTGAGAACAAAGATTCACAAGCGTATGTTGATGAAACCAAAACACTGTTCGGATCTAGGGAGGCAGGGAGAGTTAAGGCAGAGGCATAGAAATTGCTCTTCCCCTCTCTCATCAATCCATGTCTATGGTCTTTAAGATAACTTGTTATGTAAAATTATTTATTTATCTAAGATGCACCTACACTGAATTTATCTGAAAAATAAAAAAGTCAATATTAAGAAAAAAAATTGTAAATGGAAGATTATAAGAGAGGGTTTCACGTACCAGCAAAAGTTACTCTGGCGTGCCATGTTTGGCACACGTGCCAGGGGTTGCCCACCCCTGTCCTAGGGTTCGCTATGGCAAAATGATTTAAATGGCTGTAATGTCAAGTTCTTCTACTTCACTGATAGAAAACATTTAAAAGTTATGAGCTGTAACTTTTCTGATATCAGCCAGCATGATATTAGAGAGACCACTGGACTTGGAGTCTTAAGATACAAGTTTTAAGTTCACTTATGTCATTTAATACCATAGGCATGGATTCAAGACTTTGTGTTCCCATTTTTCCATCTAAAAAGTGAGTGAAACTCCTACAACCCAAGATGTCTTAAGGACTCAATGGACTCAATGACACAGGCATAGCTTATTGGAGGTGTTTATTGAATGAATGGAAAGGAGATCTCGGAGACCCTCTGGCTCTCTAGGCTATAGTCTCCTCATGTATAAAATGAAAAGGTTGAGTTAGATGCTGCTGAATTCTTTCCAGCTCAAATCTGTAATTTCCTGATGCTTGCCTATTTTGGAGGCTTGTCCTTAGCATGGTGTGCTAAGCATAAGAAAATTTGGTTTGGTGTCTTATAAAGTCAGAGGGCAAGGAGTAAATGATTTCTGAGAGAAGAAGCCCTGGTGAGTCCTCTGGCCTCCCTAGAACTGCTCTTATCCCCCAAGCCAGGTGATGAGAAGAGGGTTCGTTTGCTGCTGTCACTGGCTTCACTTGCCTTCTCTAACGGAGACTTGGTCTCAGAGGATGCGGCTGACCAGGTTTTCTGGAAGATCATTTTGCACTGTAGAAAAAAATTGCTTTATCCTTTTATGTATCTCATGAAACTGTTGATGCACTGTTCATGCTAAACAACAACAAACTCCTTGTTTCTTCCTGAGAAAGGACTAGGAGGGAGATGATTTTGAGTGCAGAAAATCTGATATCTGATAACGAATATATGTTCTTGTTGGCATCTGAAAGGTGATTTGATTTGGACTGTAAGTACCTCTGGGAATTACCCCCTCTCTGCAGCACCTTTAATGTACACTCGTTCTCCCTTGCCGTATTTAAGGAATTTATTATTATTAGGTGGACATGTTTTTAATGCCTCCACGATTGGCCTTTACTGCAGAATACCTAAGAATAGCTCATATGGAACTGTTCCAAAGACATGGGAGTGGAAAGTTTGGGGGAACAAAAATCCTGCCTATTTAGGAATGTCTAAAATATCCCCTAATCACAGTTGAAATATCTCTTGGTTACAGAGGTGTTTTTTTTTATCTCCTATACTTTTGGGACCTAGGGCCTGGGGTTTTCTATATTAGCTGTATGTTTTGGTACTTCAGAGAATGCTGAATGTAATGGTGGTGATTGTGTAGGACCATCCAGATGCCTACCCAGAATGCAGCCCTCAAACCCTAGGAAACATAGCTGCAAATCTGTGGTTCCGTTCTCTAACTTTGCCATGCTGTCACATTCATTCTGAGATCGGTCCTTTTAATTTTAGTCATTCAAATGGTGTATAATGGTATCTAATAGTTTTACTCTTCATTTCCCTTATGGCTAGTTATATTAGTCACCTTTTCATATACTTACTTTCTACCCATGTATCTTTGCATTTAGTGGGTTTTTTGTTTTCTTATTATTGACTTTATTTTTTTTTTATGTAAGTCCTTTACCAAATACATGATTTGCAAATATTTTCTCTCAGTTTATGGTTTGTCTTTTTATTCTCTTAAAAGTGTCCTTTGAAGTATAGACATTTTAAATTTTTATCAAGTCCAATGTATCAACTTGTTTCTTCATGGATCATGCTTTTGATGTTATGTCTGAGTAATCATTACCTAATCCAATGTAAAAAAGGTTTTCTCCTATATTTTCTTCTTGAAGCCTTCTGGTTTTAGGTTTATATTTAGGCCTATGATCCCTTTTGAGTTAATATTATATATTGTTCAAGGTATGGATCACAATTCCAGCACCATTTGTTGTAAAGACTATACTTCATCTACTGTATTGTCTGTGCACCATGTAGAAAATCAGTTGCCTATGTATTGAGTTTTTTCAAATATATTTTTATTGATTTCAGAGATGAAGGGAAAGAGAGATAGAGAGAGATAGAAATGTTAATGATGAGAGAAAATCATTGATCGGCTGCCTCCTGCATGCCCCACACTTGGGATCAAGCCGCAACCCAGGCATTGCCCTGACTTGGAATCAAACCGTGACCTCCTGGTTCATAGGTCAAGGCTCAATCACTGAGTCAAGGCAGCTGGGTTATGCATTGATTATTAAAGTTTTATTATAATTTTTTAAATCAGGGAGTGTTAGCACTACAGCTTTATTTTTTTAAAAGTTGTTTTGACTATTTTAGCTTTCCATGTGACTTTTACAATATTATCAATTTCTACCATAAGAAGTCTGCTGGGAGTTTGCTTAGGGAAAATTGACATCTTATCCATATTGAACCTTCTGACCAATGAACACAGTATATCTTTCCATTTTTTAAGTCTTTAATTTCCTCAGCAATATTTTACAGATTTCATTGTTCAGGTCTTTCACATCTTTTGTCAGCTTTATTCCTAAGTATTTTATATTTTTTTATGATACTGTAAATGCTATTTAAAAAGTTTTGATTTCCAAGTGTTTGATGATAGTGTATAGAAATAGAACTGATTTTTGTATATTGATTTTGTGTACTGCAACTTGTTAAACTCATTTATTAGTTCCAGTATCCTTTTGGGGGATTCCACTAGATTGTCTACATAGAAGATCATGTCAGACATGAATAAGGACAGCTTTAATTATTTCTTTCCAATTGGGATCACTTTTTATTTCTTTTACTTGCCTTATTGCACTGGCTAGAATGTCCAGAACAACACTGAATACTGGTGGTGTGAGTGGACATTCTTTTTCTTTCTCCTGAGTATAGAGGGAAAGAATCCAGCCTTCCAGTGTGAACTCAGAGCATTTGCAGACAGAGACCATCTGGGCTCTGCAGTTCATATAAAGCCCCAAATGTATATATTTTCCCATTTCTGGTGAAGATTGCTGTGGAATGCGGAATATCATTACACAAAAATTAGAGTCAGCAGCTGACACCAAAGCAGACGATGAAAACAGGATTTAAGTAGGATTAAGGACAGAAATAGTCCCCTCACAAGCAGAGACTAAGAGCCTAATGAGAAGGGCCTGCAAATTAATATCAGACCTGTGCTTTAGATTATTTACAACGTGTTATTGTCAGGGTGACATCAAGTGAAAACCAGGGCTTTGCAGGTTGGTACAGCTGGCCTCGATTTGGCTTCCTGAACCACACTGGCTGGGGAGGAGCTTGAAAACAGCCCCAGGTGTGTGCAGTGGGGTACTGGGCCCGCTCCCACAGGCTCTCCAGAGGCTTGCATTCCATGATGTCATCTTGATAGCCTGAAATGGACTATGGCAGGAGTACTGACACCATGAAAATTTGCCTAATGCTACAAATCAGGACTTCCCCCACCCCGCCCAGAGAGCTGGTTGTTAAACCTTTATCAGCACACCACTATGTAATCAATACTCTGTATATAATTATTACTGATATATTAATATGTTCATGCAGGCTATAATTTGTGCATTTAAGAGCAACACACAACAGGATTTTATGTATAGCTAAGAAAGAAAAGTGCTATCAATGATAATTTTGTGGTTCCATTGATAGAGGACACATCCAATTTCCAGCTGGGCTAAAATGTGAGAAAACCTGAACTTTAGCATTGAAGAAATACAGCATTACTAACGTTCATTTATAGGAAACACTATATAGTGTATTTTACTATATACATTTGTTACTCAAATAAAATGCTTAGCTTCATATAAAGTGCTTACCAAGTCCTGTTTTAAAAAACAACAAGAATGAACAAAGAAAACAAAAGTTTTCGAAGTCTAACTACAGTATTGAACTTGATAAACCCAGTTCATAATCTGAGTCAAGATTTTGAGACCTCGTGGAGACAAACCAAAGAAGCAGCCCTCTTTTTCCCACTCTCACATAGCACTTACTGCCTTTTATTGATATAATTTGTTTACTCAGTTTTCTATCTTTCTAGATAATAGTATGCTTGAGGGCAGAACTCCTGCATCTTATTACCCTTTACATTCCCAGTATTAAGATTATTGTCCAGATCACTGTAAAGGATCAAGAAATGGCAAGTGAAAAAACATCTAGCCCGGCCGGCATGGCTCAGTGGTTGAGTGTCAACCTATAACTGGAAGGTCATGGTTCAATTCCCAGGTTGGGGCACGTGCCTGGGTTGTTGGCTCAGTCCCCAGTGTGGGGTCTGCAGGCGGTAGGCAATCAATGATTCTCTGTCATCACTGACATTTCTATCTCTCTCTCCCTCTCCCTACCTCTCTGAAATCAATAAATATATTAAAGAACACACAAAATCCATCTATCTATCAGTCTATTATCTATCTTACCCATCTGTGTATCTATCAGTCTGTATATCTATTATCTATCTATCTATCTATCTATCTATCTATCTATCTCATCTGTATATCTATCATGACTCCTGAGGAAGGCATATCTATGTTTGGGAATACCATTAGACAACATGAAGGTGTTACTTTCACAGGCTTTTCATCATGACTTAGAAATCAGATACACATTTGAGTAACCTCTTTCCTCCTGACAGTATCACCAAAGAGCCCAGCACTCAGAGCTGGCCAAATAACCCAGTTGGTAGGGTCAGATATTTCTGAGACGTGAGTTAAGTATGAAGATGATCAATGCTTGAATGCATCACTGGCCTGCAAGCTGGCATTTGGGCGGGATATTTCTGAGATGTGAGTTAAGTATGAAGATGATCAATGCTTGATCATATTGAATGCATCACTGGCCTGCAAGCTGGCATTTGGGCGTCCCGACATCAGTAGATTTGCCCATTCTTGTTCTTCCCTTAAGGACTGAATACAGGGCAGTATCTTCAGCTGCTTAACAAGCATCAGGAACAAAGCCTCAGGCTGCTGTCCTGAGGCAGCGGGTTCAGTGTGTGAGGAGCTCACCATTACTACCTGGTACCAGCCAAGCCCGTCACTCTGATCCACTTGGACATGGTGGCTTCCTTCCTTTTCTTTTTTTCCCAGAGGCTGAAAATATCCCGATGGCTCAACAGAGAAGAATAAATTGTCCTCATGTATTTACACAGAGGAGGAGGTTTTCCTCATTGTATTTGCAATTCCGTCTCGTGCGATGACCTCCATTTTCATAATCCTTCATGGAGTATCATGATTTAAAAAGCTTTCTCTCCCTGCTGTTTCTGTTAAAAGGTTTTCTGGTGCGATTCTTGGAAAGTCAAATTCTGCATTTAAATGTTGTATTTTCGCAGATATAATATAAAAGAGGCCACACTTCTGGCGTGTTTTTCTTCCTGGGAGAATAGCAAGCAATTCCATCCGCCTGCATATATTGTTAACCAAGCCACGAGAGCATACAACAGCTTTAATAGCAAAGCAATTGTGATTACATCTTGCTCGTAATTACATTTATTTGCTCACATATGTCCAAAAAAGCAAGCATTAGCCAGACCGTATGTGTATGTGTTTGTGCAAAGAAAATCATCCAGCAGATCGGCCGTGAGGAAAATAGCTTTCAGCCACTTAGGTCTCTCCCGTCACGGCCACTCGCAAAGACTGTCAGAGCTTACTTAGTTTTTGCTTCCATGCTTCTAAAATCGATTGCATTTGGAAAGCAGGGGAATTTATTATGGGTGATGGATTTGCATCAAAATAATCAAAAATATTAGGTGCTGCATATAACAAGATACATGTCTGTGATCCCATAGTGAAGAAAGTTGAGAAGTGCCACGGTTGAAAGTAGCTTTAGAAATGGCCACTGTCCCCTCCGAGGAAGGGATGTATGCAGCTTCTCAGGGGAATTTAGAGGAAAATAAGAGGGTTACGCGTGTGAAAGAATTTTAGATCTGCATCGTTGAGCTGTCCCTAAGGAAGATGAGAAAGTGGCGGAAATGGCATTGGTGTTTGTGAGACAGATGAGTTTGGATCCTGGCTGTGCCATTCATAACTCCAAAGACTTTGGGGAAGTTACTTCACTCCTCCGTGCTTTCATTTTCTTACCACTACAATGGGGGTAGCAATACCAAGCTTATTGCACTTTCTCATTTACTACTCATCCCACTATTACTTCCTGGCTGTTTGGGCCACTGCTGTACTCTTGGAACCTGACACAATTCCTGGGTCACATGCTTCCTCAGTTAATATATTTTTTAAAATAAATGAATGAAAATTACTTCTTTAGCAATCACAGCTATTGCCTCACTCTTGTCTGCCTTCCCTTTAGATAAGAGATTTTAACATATACAATCATAGAGTTATCCCAGCTTCCTCTCAGTACCCAATCTATAGCAAACTCTTAGTTTCTTGGATCCACTTCAAGATCACCTAACACAAGCCCCAATTCCTATAACTCCCTTCTAGGCTCTTACTGAGAAAATCCATGGCTTCCAATGGAATGGATTATCTCTTGTTCCAGCAAGTCAATAAACCAAACTCTCTATGTTACAGGTGTGTCCTGGGTGTGTGTGGCTGATAGGTATTGTCAATCAGGAAACACAGATGCATGTAGCAGCCCCTACATTCCCCAAATCCTGCTCTGTACTAGGGAGCTGTTAAAGGTGTGATGGGATCCGATCATGAAAGAGCAACATGAAACAGTTTGGTAATAAACTACAAAGAAGGGGTACTCAGAGTGCCCAGGGACAGAAGTAGAGAGAGGCGGCCATGCTACTTTGGGTTCAGTTTCTGACCATCATGTGTGACTTTGGCCAAGTTGCTTAAAAATCTCTTTAATCCTCTTGTATCATTTTTAAAATGAGCATGATAATATACCTACCTATATAAGTGTGTAAATTCAACTAGAGACTCCATGGAAAGAGCCTAGCACAGGACCTGCCACCTAGTAAGCATAAGGTAAATGTTGGCTACTTATTACAAATATATTTTTCAAAGAAAAAAAAGATTTGCCGGGGATGTTGTGATTACGAGTATCCTGCTGCAGGAGGGAGCCCTTGTGATGGAAATGTTCTGTATCTTATTAGGGGATGTGTGGTTACACAGGTATACACACTTACACAAACTCATTGAACTATGCGTTTAAGATCTGTGAAGTCCACTATATGGAAATTACTCAATGAAGTAGTTCATAATTAAAAAGTGAAAAAGAGCCCTAAAGGCAAGTTAAGACCAGGGAGGTCAATACAAAGCAAGGAGGCACGTCAGGCTTCCAGAACAGCATTAGAAATTCTCACTGATTGATAGAGATAGAGAGGCATTCCTCTGAACCCACCCTCCAGTCCTATAGACTGTGTTTCAAATGTCAGATGATTCTAGTGAAGCGACTGAGCCTTTGGAGAAGAGAAAGTCCTAAGTACATGAGAGGTTATTGTGGGCAGAAGTTATTTAGTGGAAGCACACCAAATATGCAGTGTGATTTTGGATAAAAAATACCTGGATTTAAATCATGACTTCTCTGGTTTTGTGACACTGGCAATTTACTTCATCATCCTGTATTTTCTTGTAATCTCTGGCAAAAAAAAGACAGATATAATACCTATAATTTGGCATTGGCATTGTTGTATTGTTGAAGAAGAGAATGGATGGAAAGTGTTTAGCATATTGGGCATATGAAAGTATTTTATAGCCCTTGTGATGGTGGAGGTGCTGATGATGGTGATGGTGATGGCAGTTGGTGGTGATGGTGATGGCAGTCGGTGATGATGGTGGTGATGGTGATGGTGATGATGGTGATGGTGACGGTGGGGGTGATAGTGATGTGGTGGTTGTTGGTGGTGATGGTGATGATAGTGGTGGTGGTGGTGGAGGAGGAAACAAGAAACTTTATATAGCAATATGTACACTGACCCAGAGTCCCAAAATATAAATTGAACCATATTTTCATTCAATTGAGGATTGAGGCGTTTATAGTTTTATGCTCTTCAAGCTTCGTCTTCTATTGACCTGGTATTCAGTGCTGCCCACATCAGTAGAGAGACAGCAAAGGCTGGAGCCTCTGCCCTCCCTTTTATGAAACCGAACTGTTGGCACTGATATCAGTGTCTCTGGTCCTGCCTGAGACCTAGGCTCAGGCATTGTTTCTTGCCCCTGTACAGGAGCCCTGTGACTTCGAGTGAGGGCATTTGCCTGTTTTTGAATCTTTTAGGAGTACCTTCAGTTTTCCATTAGCTCTGTCTCCCTCCTCCTCCCCTCTTTCCCAGGCTGCACTTCAAGTGCTCCAGGGATGGAGCCCGTTCTTCTCCCACAAAGAGCCCTGGATAAAACCCATACCGGCACCACCTGAAGCCACACCATCAACTTCAGCACGAGCTGAGCGAGGGTTCGCAACACTTCCCAATGCTCATGCGCAGTAGACCCCAGCTTTATTCATGCAGTGCAAAAGCAAGCCACATCCTGTGATCGGTCCTCTAATCCCCACCCCCCACCCCCCGAATATAATAAATTAAACATAGTATGGAATGCAAAAAGGTTACATTGAGACATATACTATTTGAAGGTTTAATTCATTTTTCTAGTGTATAAGACACAAGGCTATTAAATTTTTAAAGCAGTGATCTCCTAAACTCTCTACTTTATGAGGGCTTTCTTCATAAAGATAAATGGTTTCCTTGCCAAATCAAATGCAGATTTGAAACAAATTAAGTTAATGTTCAGTGGTACAAGGTAGAATGGATGGGGAAGCTGTTTTATTTTGCATTGTAATAACCATACACACCTAAATCAATAGCTGTGGAAAAAGGCAATAATATCACGTAACTGCAGGAAATGAAATATAGTGGCTGGGTGGGGGAACAGGCTGCAAACAGAAAGGGTTTGTGTTGGAATAATGACATTTCATTAAACAGGGAAGGAGCACTATTGAAGAGAAGTCCATAGCAGTAAATTCTATTTCTTATAATAACACTTGAGACGAGTTAAAGTTGGCTGGGTATTGTGATAAAGGATAATGCCGCCGTCCTTTCATGCATTGTGCTATAATTTTATGTTTAAAGGAAACCTGAGATATTAAAGGGGCAGTGCATCTTTCCACAGTGCGTCCTCATCCTCCTAATCGTTTGCCTAATTTGGTACAAGGTCCAACAATCTGTCCGTAAGTCAATAGTTTGATAAGGAAGGTGGTCCTAGTTTTTAAAAAAAATGCTCTTGAATGAAAGCCAACAGGATTTATTTTTCTCTTTTTATTTTTCTTTTGTAGGGGGCAGGGCAGGGACAGAGGGATTTGCTGTTAATGAAAAGGGCTTTTTCAGCTGTTATTAGAGAGAAACACATTCCCAGAGCTGGTATTTTTCAGCATATACCTATCTACCTCTAGTCCATAGAATAGCTCCCTAGGTAGGACACATCCTAGGGTATCCTGAAGTGCAGGGGCCTGACTCAGGGATATCTCTGTATCAAAACCATTTTGTGTCAACCATTGTCATCTTCTCAAGCTGACTCTAAAAAAGATTGTACAAGGACCACTGTTCTCCTCTTCCAGCCACAGCCTGAACTAGGGTGTTCTCAGATCTCCCAGTGCATTGCAATCAGTCTGCGGGGCCAGTCTGCTGCAGAGGAGCCACTATATATTTGTTCCCAGTGGTCCTCCTTCTGTTCTCTTCCCCTGAGGACACAGAAGCACCTTTTCCAAATTGCACCTACATGCCCTCCCGGAGCTGGGCCTACAGGGATGTTGGCAGGAAAAGCAAGATACTAGTTGGGTCACCTCCTCCAGGAAGGCTCCCCTGCTCTCCACAATTACATGCACTTTCAGTGTCCATTCACAGTGCTGCTGTGGAGAGGGAAGATGGCACACTATGCATTTTACTGTCTTGTTCCAAGGAACCCTGGCTGCATAATGAGAAGCAGGTATCACAGCTGCACACACAGGCTCTGGAAGACAAGCCACCCAAGCACAAACTACGGTGGGGGACTCTAGAAGCTCTGGAATCTTAGCTCCCTTAGCCTGTCAGTTTCCTCCTCTGTGAAATAGTACTACCCCTCAGGGATTTTGTAAGGGTTCGGTGAAAGGATGCGCACGAAGCAGCACAGTACCTGGCCTGCAGAATGTTAGTTGCCATTGGTACAGAATTAATATCATTGTCTTCATTATTAAGAACTTAGCGTCAGGCTGTTTACTGTATAAAATTGCAAGAACGCCTCAGGTGTCTCCACCCAGGCAGGTGCCTTAACGCCTCTGTGTGTCAGCCTCCCACAGTAAGCCCATTTACCAAATGCTGCTCTAACGAGTGGGAAGTATTGCACAGACTTTACTAAAACAGCTCCTATGAGACAACCGAGGGCACAGAGTAAGCAGAGCACACTAACTTACCCACAGGGCACGGCTCCTGGAACTAAGTTGCACGGTTCTTCTGATCTTATATACCAAGTCATCCCCCGCTCCCCAGTGCTGGAGAAACACGGGAGCCCCCAGACCAGAAAGGACTGGCAGGAGCCATCCTGGGACCCAGTAGGGGACACACAATAGGTGTTTGCCACCAACAAAAGTAGAAGAGGTTACTCAGTCCAGTGCCAGGGGTTGAGTCAGGGCATGGGCACCCAGCGCCCAGAGCAGACACAGTGCAAGAATGCCTGAGGGGCATGCGATTCCAGGGACCACTGTTCTCCACTCTGGGAGCACCACACATTCTGCAGTGGAACATGGCCAGCGAGGGTGTCAGCATGATGTGTTATCTCCAGGCACCGTTCACCCTGGCTTTCCTGCCGGCACGGGCAGGAGATAAGACTTTCTCCTCCTGTCCGGGATGTCACAGCTTGTGTCTGGGGTAGGCCAAGGTGATTCTCTGTTCCTCCCTCAGCCTTCACACCTCAGCTCATGTATGTCTGCTGCCACATGGTTCTGCATGTAAACTCGAGACCCTACCTGGTGCCTGTCAAAATTCTCCCACTTCCTAGCTGTTATTTTCTTCAGGAAAACAGCTTGGCCTCTCTGAACCTTCGTTCCCCTTTAAATTAAATGCAAATCGTCATGATGATGGTCTGAGGATTAAGTTGGGCAACCCAAAAGAGCTAGTGTTGTGCCTGGCAGCTCACACATTTTTAATAGATACTAGTGATTATTAATCAATAGCTAAAGATTGATCCATCAGATAAGCAAAAGGCAAAAATTCAGCCTGTGTGGGTGAACTTATCTTCACTCTCCTCAATATCTCTTGTATTGAAGGTAAGGAACGCTGCTGTCTCCCTTGATAGCATATAGCGTAGAGATTAGTATTTGAACTCTGAAGCCAGACATTCTGAGTTTGAATCTCAGCTCTGCCCTCTCTGCCTCTGACACCCTTTGTGCCTCATTGCCATCCTCTGTAAAATGGGGACAATAACAGAAACGTGAGGGTGAGGGTGGGGACGAAACAAGCTGATGTAAGTGAAGGGCTGGAGCAGAGCTTGGCACAAAGCAAGTGCCCAAAATACAACGAAAACAAGTCCTGCTATTCGATACTTAGGATACTAGGTGTGGGTGGTAAGAGTATCTCCATTTTAGAGAGAAAGAGACTAGGCTCAGAAATGAAACAAGGGATTTCCCCAAGGTCCCACACTGAGAAAGTGTCAGGCCAATGTGCACTAGGTGTGGGTAGTAAGAGTATCTCCATTTTAGAGAGAAAGAAACTAGGCTCAGAAATGAAACAAGGGATTTCCCAAGGTCCCACACTGAGAAAGTGTCAGGCCAATGTGAACCCTCCATGGTTTCTTCTTCATCAGCCACCTCTGCCCCCTCCCCCCGACACACACACACATTTTCCCCTCACCGTTTCACCCAGTTCTGTGTCCAAGTGCTTTCCTGTGCCCGGGACACTTTCTCCCCTTTATCATCTGACTTGTCTCAGCCTGTCATTGCCCCCAGAAGCCGGCTGATGCCTCTTCCGCTGCCTCAGTCTCGATTAGGGGCCTTGCTATGTACATCCCTCTATAACAGCTCTTGTCACACAACATCTTCTACTCTTTCTGTGACTGTGTCCCCACTCCTCCGTGAGACCCTGGACTTCAGAGACCAGCCTGCCAGCCATTCAGTCTTCGACGGCTTGACTGCTGAGCAGCTTGCAATAGTTTAGTTTCTGGAGGGAAGAACTAAAGAAAGAAGCTTCCAAGGAACCCTGTGTGTTGTCTTTGATTGCTGACTTTAAAGTAATACTGCTTTTCTTTAAAAAAACATTTTCGCTAAAATTTTAACAAAGACAATGTCATAATCACATACAAAATTAGTTAAGCAATAACTATTTGTAAAACTAAGGTTTATTCTCAAGTTTTCTGGTTAATGGGAAGATCAGGAGCTTTGTCACCAAAAGATGCTGGATTTGAATCTTGGTTCAGAAAATTACAAACCTCTCAGTGTGCTCACTAGCAAAATAGGCATTCGACTTACCTACCACATGGGAATTAGAACTATGCTATGGGAATGGCGTGGTCCATGTAAGTTGCTCAGTAAGTTGTAGTGATGTCTTCGTCACCCTCACCACAGTGGGCATCATTGCTGCTGTGTCTCCATTATTTTTATTAAGAGCAGAACTCTTTCTATCTCAACAGTATATTCTTTCAGGAAAACACAGTCCCAGCAAGTTTGCAGTTTTAGCCGCTCTCTCCAGTCAGCAAAAGTTCTTAAACATGTGCTGGACCCTGCCCTGAACAGAGCTCTGATCTGTTTCTGTGCTTGATGGAGGAGTTTATTATCCTAAGTTAGGGAACTAGAAATGGAACAAACTAGAAACGAGGGCCAAAGAACCAGACTAAAGTCATCAGACAGTCTAAATTCTAAAGAAACAGGAGATAGGTGCCCCAGGGATGTGCATTGTCTGGCTTGCTATGGCAGCTGTAACAAATGGCCACACACTTGGGGGTCTAAAGCCACACACATTATTATATAAGGTTCTGGAGATCAGAGTCCAGTGTGGGTCTCACTGCACTAAAATCAGGATTTCAGCTGGGCTGCGTTCCTCCTGGAGGCTCTAGGGCAGTGGTCGGCAAATTTCGGCTCGCGAGCCACATGTGGCTCTTCGGCCCCTTGAGTGTGGCTCTTCCACAAAATACCGACTTCTGCGCATGGGCCACGAAGTTTCAATCGCACTGTAATTGTGCGCCCGTATGTGGTATTTTGTGGAAGAGCCACACTCAAGGGGCCAAAGAGCCGCATGTGGCTTGCGAGCCGAAGGTTGCCGACCACTGCTCTAGGGGAAGATCGTTTCCTTGTCTTTTCCTGTTTCTGGAGGCCCTTGCATTCCTTGGCTAGTGGCCTCTTCCTCCATCTTCAGTCAGCAACAGGGGCTTTCTTATGTTGCCTACCTCTGGCTCTGACTTTCCTGACTCCCTTTCATTTATTGGGCTGACTTGGGTCATCCAAGATAATCTCCCCTTATCAGTATCCTGCAGGTCACATCTGCAAATCACATCCTCAAGATCACATCTGCAAAGTCCTTCCTGCCACATACAGAAACGTTCACAGATTCCAGGAATGAGTACACGGACGTCTTTAGGACAGACAAGATCTCCCACAAGGGATCTTAAGTGATGTTTTGCAGAAGCCCAGAGTCTATGAGAGACTTTGGCAATTGGGGGCTTCTGGGCATATTGATAGGGAAAGATGTGGGAAAGTGTTCCATTTGAGTTTATAGTCCCACTTTTCATGAAGGACATTTCTACTTTATGTAGGAAGTGATAACCAGGATGCTAGCTTCCTTCGTGGAATGCCCTCAGTGAGTCACTATTTTACAAAGTACTGGACCACAGAAACTTCTGTAGTCTTTATCAAACACTGCAAAGCTTCACCACCACCCTAGTCAAGGACCTTCACTATTAGAGTGTGCAGCCTGCTACATGAATCCAGGTCAACCCCATGGAACACATAAGTTGCTGGAAAAGAATCCCTTACTTTTTCTACCAACTGGGCTACTGGTCAACCGTCTGTGTTTCCCAGGCAGATGTGGACAGATGCAAATGGGGGCAGGCAGCAGTCCTGCCTTTCTTGCTTGAACACCAGCTCAGCGGGGAGGTTGGGGCTGGCAGGAGCTCAGAGTCATCTCTCTCCTCACTGCCCTTGGTGAAGCAGGCCAATGAAGGGGAAAGGATTTCCCCTCCAGCCAGACATCAAAAGGTTCCAGTGAGGGTCTCCCTGGGCCAGGAGGCTGTTAGCTCGGGATATTAACCAAACACTCTTTACCCCTGTGTCTGTCGGGGTGGTTGTGTCTTTGACGCAGCCTCATTCCTGGGACTTAATTAAAACCCAGTTCCCTCTTTTATTCAATTTATGAGGCCTAGCCTGCAGGATTAAGCGATTACAGACAAAAAGCCCCATTTGTGAAACACTCCTAAACTCAAGCTGTTACGCTGCTTACTTGTACTCCATTAAATTAATAAGGAATGAATCGGCTGATCCATTATGAATAAAGCAGTGGGGAGTCTCTGCCCGGGTTCATACTTCCTGCTCCCTCCTCAGAGAACATTTGTGCAAAATGATTATGTTCATATTCATTCAATTGGAATTCTCTAAAAGTGCAATGCATAAATTACTCTAAAGACACAGAGTTTATCTTAGACATTAACTACGAAGGGTGAATTAATAAGACTATTATAAAGCCATTAGCATTCAGTGTATTTACCTACAACCGCAGTATACCTAAACCAAATTCAACCCACAATCACCATTTGTGTTGGGCGATCAGCTAGTTTATTTTAGCCTGCAGTTCATTCAAACTCATAACACATCCTTGAATGTCCAATTTTCCTTTTAGCTTCTTTCTTTCGGGGGTTCTCTCCGTTGGAAATTGACTTTGGTTATTTCCTGATTCAACCACAAATCTCTATCCAGCAATTATTATGCCCAAAGGTTTCCAATAATTGGTTGTTTAACGCCATAATGTAGGAACCAGGAGGAAATGTGAGGTCACACATTGAGGTCCGGCAAAGTCAATTATCTGAGTAGTGTGGGGGACTCGATGAGGGAGAGGGGCATTCAAGGATTTTAGTTCACCTCAAGCCCAGGTTGCTTTGGGAGCGTAAGAGATCTTTGTACCAGTCAAATCTCACGTTGAGCCAGGGTTTTCCAGCCAGCAAGCCCTTGACCTCTGGGTCTGGGCCATTCCTTGTTGCGATCTGTCTTGTCTTGTGTGTTGTAGCATGTCTAGCAGCATCCTTAGTCCTGTCCACCTGATACAGGCGGCAGTACTTTCTCCATCCTAACAGCTGTGACAATCAACATTGTTTCTAACTATTGCCAAGTATCTTTTGGGGGTGAGAGGTTAAAGAGCCCCTATTTGAGAACCACTGCCTTAATTTATCACTAGAAGTGAGGAGTCACATCATCTCTTTTCAACTTGGTGTTACTAGTAAAATGAAAGAAGGTGGTTGATAAACGATTATTATGACCCTGTGGAATATCAACCGGCTTGCCAATGGTTGCTTCTCTGCCCTTCATCTGGTGGGGAGATAGTAGCTTGGAAAGATGAATCACTGCATGCTCTAAAACCAGCCTCCTCCCTTCGCCCCCATCCTTTTCCCTGGTCACAAGTGAATTTCTCATTTCAGCCTTGAGCAGAGAAATAGAAGCCATCAGGAGAGAATTTCCACCAGCTTCCAATCTACCTTCCCACCTGCATTTGCAGCCACACACTCTGCCTTGCTCGTGCTAACCTAATGCGGAATTGAGTGTAAATTCCTAAGTTCTCTTCAGTGTCCCCTTTGCAGGAGATCCTTCGAGTGTAAATTCCTTCTAAGTTCTCTTCAGTGTCCCCTTTGCAGGAGATCCTTTCCAACAAGGGCTGAGGAGTTGCCTCTTCTCTGCTTAGGATTCCAACACACACACACACAGCCCTCTTCTAAGACATTCCTGTCCTGCAGGTCCCACTGTCAGGAAGAAACTCAAATACCCTAAAATCCAGCCAGTTTCATCTTTGGAATGGCGAGTTCGCTCCCTTTTGTGACAACAAAATCCATACTGCCAATGCACTCACATATTCCAGTTCCCGTTCCCATACCCTGGGGTCGTCGGAATGAGGCAGATGTGGTTCTCAGCCAAGCTAACAGGAGGAAGGTGGAGAGCAGGGGAGCTCACTCAGGTGTGCAGGTTAACTTGAAGCATGTAGCATTCTCTGCTGACAGCTTCTGCTTCCCCGCTCAAGGCTGGACTGGGAATTTAGTCTGTCACCAGGCTGTGATAGCCTTGTTTTGGGTACAGAAGGCGAAGAGGGAGGCACAAGTCAGCTCACTCAATGACACGTACCTAGTGAGAGGTGAGAAGAGGTACAAGTCTCGATTGCCTGAAACACAATCCATTGACTCTGACCTCAGCACACTGCCTCCTTATTCCCTTCAAATGACTGCAGTCACTGCACCCTACCAGAGCCCAGCTCTTCGCTGCCAGGACTGACCACTGAGTCAGTAAATGCATTTAGTAAGCACTTTTATCATGGGCTGGTTTTCTCTTTCATTTCTCCTTGTTTTTCCATCTCCTCTCTGAGTGAACTGCCACCATGCCCTGCACATCATCAGTGTTAAAGAAGAGAGAGAAGGAAGCCAGGGAGATGGGTGATCAGTGACATGGATTGTCTGTCACTGGCTGATTGGCAAAACGCAGCGCTTCGCATCATTTGGTTATAGAATGAACTACCCGTGTCTCTGCAACAGGGATTTTGCAATCGGGTAAGACAGGGTCAAACCCCAGCTGACATCTTATTAGCTGCATGCACTTGGGCAACTTACTCAAAATCTAAGTCTCCATTTTCTCATCTGCCTAAAAAAGTCCTAATCGGCCCCTCAGTGCTGCCGCGAGGATAGAGTGAGACCACTTATGGAGATGCCTGTTAAGTGGTCCTGGCACACTCTTTACACATAGGACTCAAGTCAGGGAGGCGCTCTCCTCCATGGGGCCCCTCAACTCCTCATCCCCAGCCCAGTGGGAAGGATTAATGCATTCTTTCTTGAAAGAACTTACATGTACATGTGGAATTGGCAAAAGTCTGGGCTCTTTGGCCCAATTCCAAGCAAAACTAATCATCAGAAACTTCATGCAGATTTACGATTACTCTTTCTATAACAGGGTTAGGCCCAAGCTGCTGAGACAGAATTAAAAAGGGGGCTGCCGCAAGCAGAGAGGGCTCAGGTCTTCACAAAGAAGCGTTTTCAAGCAGGGCACCTGGTGTGGAACTCTGACTCCAGGTTGACTGTAAACTCATATGAAATGGTCAAGCAGCCTCATTTCCCTTTCCTGAGATGGTTGAGATGGGACCTTGCAACTGCGCCACCAGCTTTCATTTAATGCGAATAAAGAGAGGCACATAGGATCTTCTCAACATCGTGTGCTTATTCCAAGACGTAATTGAATTCTGTGATGGCTGGTTTATCTCAATTAAGCCAGATGTGTGCAGGGAGGTCTTTCTCGTTGTGGGTGGAGTAGCAATGTCATTGAGCTCTGAGCCCAGGTCCCAGAACACATCTGGCCACATACAAACTGTGAGATCTAGAATGAGCCGTCTCCTCTCTCTGCTACCCTGTGTCCCTTTTATTAAATAGCTGATCGGGGTCAGAGTTAGCTACACGCTGGCTACATATTCTTAAGAAACATTAAATTGATTACCAATACTACAAAGTTGGCAGAGTGTGCTTACAAAAAAATGTGGATTTTGGGCCTCTCTTAGAAAACTGGGGAACTGGACAAAAAGATCTGCATTCCCAAATGGCAGCAGTTGGATAGGGCAGATCCATAGTCACTGCATTTTGCTTGGTCACATGTTGGCTTTTCAGTTTGCTACTGTCCCTACCACACCTTTTAGTGACATCTGGCCTTCACTACTCATTCATGTATTTCTGGTTTCTGTATTATAGTCTGAAATCCCTGTATTGAAAAAAAAAAAATGCTTGTAGCTGAATGATTTTAGATTTGGAGGATCATTGTGATCTGGAATTATCTGACTAAAAATACTTTTGCTCGGCAAATATTTTAGTAAGAAAATCTATTATTTTTCTAACAAATGTAAGATGCTTTTTATTCAATTTATTTAATAACTCTATTTTGAAAGCCTACAATGTGAAAAGTATTTGCTGACATATTAGACATGCAAAATATTTTTTAAAAATGAACATAAATTTGGTAAAAGAGAAGACTGAAAATGAA
This sequence comes from Myotis brandtii, assembly GCF_000412655.1. Taxonomy (NCBI): domain Eukaryota; kingdom Metazoa; phylum Chordata; class Mammalia; order Chiroptera; family Vespertilionidae; genus Myotis; species Myotis brandtii. The sequence continues at coordinate 11,375,975 of NW_005356042.1, forward strand.
CAAGCAAACAGTGAAATCAGTGTTCATGAAATTAACATTTGAGAGAATTCCAATGTCATAGAAGAACAGAGGTTTATGAAAATGAACCATCTAGGGAGAAGCTAGTTTTGGCTGAGGGGTTGCCATATAAGCTGAGACTAGGGATTCTAGAGGAAGTCAAACAAAGGTCAGTGTGACTGGATGTCGGTGGGTAAGAGGAAGCTGGTGAGGTAGGCAGAGGCAGAGGATGTGATTGAGAGCCCAGCTTAATTTTTCAAACCTTTTGGAAAAAATAGATGGAGCCATTAATGGATTCCCACTTTGACATAGATCAGAAGTCCCAGCCCAGGGAACCCTCAGTGACAAACAAATGTGTCCTCCTCACCCCCTCCATCCAAATTTCTCACCTTCCCTCTGGGCCATTTCCCTAAATTATTGTTGCCCCAGTGGGTTGATGTCACTACAGATATAATTTACAGGTGGAGTTTTCTTTTCTTGCGGAGGTTATGGTTGAATCATTTGAGGAAAGAAAACGAGCACTTACTGAAAATGTTCTATGTATCAGATGCTTTTCCATATAATTAAAGGAAACTTTGGCCCAGCCAGTGTTGCTCAATGGTTGAGCTTCAACCTATGAACCAGGAGGTCACAGTTAGATTCCCTGTCAGGGCATATGCCCGGCTTGCGATCCCCAGTGTGGGATGTGCAGCCAATCAATGATTCTCTGTCATCATTGATGTTTCTATCTCTCTCTCCCTCTCAGTTCCTCTATGAAATCAATACAAATATATTAAAAAGTAAACTTTGTATTGAAGTATAAATTTGTGTGGAAGTTCACAGATCCTAAGTGTATAGGTTGATGGATTTCACAAACTCATCTCTTTGTGAACAGCACCCAGATCAAGACATTGTGGCCAACAACTCAAGGTACATCCTTGCACTCCCTTCTAACCACAATCCCCTACTGCTGTCAATGGTAACCACTACCCCACTTTTAATCCCATAGATCAGTTTTTGCTTTTTAAAAAATATATCTTTATTGATTTCAGAGAGGAAGGGAGAGGGAAAGAGAGATAGAACCATCAATGATGAAAGAGAATCATTGGTTGGCTGCCTCCTGCATGCCCCCTACTGGGGATCGAGCCTGCAACCCAGGCATGTGCCCTTGACCAGAATCGAACCTGGGACCCTTCATTCCACAGGCTTGATGCTCTAGCCACTGAGTCAAACTAGCTAGGGCTGTTTTTTTTTAATTTTACATAAATGGAACCATACAGTATGTACTGGCTTCTTAGCTCAGCATTATATTTTATGTGAGTTCCATTTTGTTGTTGCTTGTGGTTGTACCTTGTTCATTTTCGCTACTCTATATGTGAGTGTAGCACACACTGTTATTTTATTGTCAATGGACATTTAGGTTATTTGGAGTCGTTACCCATGGTGCTGCGGCAGACATTCTTGTACATGTCTCTTCATACATGTGTGCATGCATTTCTGTTGGCTGTTTCCCTATAAGTCAAGTACCGCTTCAGTAGGTCCTGCAAAACTTTACACCTTTTCTATCTCTACATCTTTTATGTACATTTATTCTTTGAGTTCTCACGTCAATTTTTTTGCTGTAGATATTTTATCTCCTTTTAACAGATGAGAAAACAGAAGCTCAGAAAGGCACTATCAGTTCCTTATGGTCACAGAGCCAGTGAGCAGCAGAGCCAGGGCATGAACTTGGATTTGTCTGGCTCCACTGTCCATGTGCTCTCCATCACATGGTGAGCCCCAGATGAGTCGAGCTGTGCTACCTCTCCATCAGCCCTTCCCTGACACAGCCAGGAGGAGTTCATTGTGCTGCTTCCTGTTTCCCAGGCACCTTCTGGGTGTCCCTGTGGCCAGAGTCATGAATGGTGTTACAGGTAGTGAAGGGACTGGCTCTGTTGTCAGACAGACCTGGTTTGAGTGTCATCTCTGCCTCTCGGTTCATGTGGATTCCAGGCAGGTTCAGTTTATTCATTGGTGAATGAGGGTAATAACAGTGGAGACCTCACAGGTATGGTGTGAAGGTAAATGGCGGGCAGTACTTAAACAGATCTGGCACATCATATGAGCACTTAACAAAAGAGACAGATCATGGACAGATGGGTGGATAAATAGAAAGGGACATAGACATTCCTACAGACAATAATTGATTACAGTTTGGAGTACACATGAATGAGTGTATGCCTGATACATATTGCAGTTATATCTACATCAACACTCATTTATCACCTTACACATGCTGGGACTCCGATAACATTTCTCCTTCTAGGGGCCTGGCTTTCCTCCTATTGTAGAAATGTGGGCAGATTCAGATAAAACAAACATTCCTTGGTCAACTACTCTCTACCAGGACCTTCAGAACCTTCATACCCATTATCTCCATAATTTTCATTATGTATACTGAAGGGATTTCATGCCCTATTTATAGCCAGGGAAAGTGAGGCTCAGAGAGCTGAAGTAACTTACCCAAGGTCACCAGCTTCTGATTAGGAGCAGAGACAAGACTCGGTGTTGGGTCTCATTCCCGGAGCAGTTTCTTTCTCTAATTTCCTGCATCATCGTGTTTCCCAATGGTATTAGGCCTTTGTGATTCTTCTAAGGATCTCCATGCTCCTGGCTAGGGAGACTTCTGAGAGGTCTGGTCTGCACTTGTAAGAAGTGTTTTGGAGCCAGCCTGCAATAAGGAAATAAGGAACATGGAAGGGAACTCAGTGGGAAGCTAGGAAGCCAGAGGTGATGTGAATAAATGTGGCATCACCACAGCCAGGTGTCCCCTGCCTGAGTGGCTTTGCACTCAGAGAGACCTGGTCCACCTCCTGTTCCCATTACTTAGAGTGCTGGGTTGAATAGCGCCCTTCCAAAATTTATGTGCAACCAGAAACTCAGACTGTGACCTTATTTGGAAAGAGTCTTTGCAAATGTAAATATTAAGGGTCTGGAGATGAAATCACCCTGGATTTAGGATGGGCGATAGACCCAGTGACAAGTGTCCGTATAAGTAGAGGAGAGGGCACAGAAACACAAGGGAAGAGGCTGTGTGAGGCTGGAGGCAGAGATCAGGGTGATGCGCTACAGGTCACAGAAGGGCAAGGATGGCTGGTGACCAACAGAAGCAAGAAGAAAGGCATGTGGCGGTTTCTCCCTTGGAGCCTCCAGAAGTAAGCAACCCTTGATTCAGGACTTCTGGCCTCCTACACTGTGGGCGAATACATTTCTATTGTTTTAAGTCACCCAGGTTGTGGTGATTCGCTTGGGAGCCCTGGGAAACACACACTTACAGACTGTGTCCTCCCAGGGAAGTCACTAACGTCCCAGAGCCTCAGGTTGCCCACATGGGAAATGGGTCTAATGAATGGTAACCACCTTGTGTAGTTCTGAAAATTGTAGCTAAAACATAAAGAACCTGCACAAATTGGACAGTCACTACGTTTATGACATTGCATTAGGGCAGGTGCTTGTGAAAATTACCAAGCCAAATTGTCCCTCCTGAGGGGACCCTCCCTGGGTCGGGTCACCCTGGGGCCTGTGGACACCAGCCTTCTCAACCAAGCTCCCAAAGTCAATGCCCATCAGCCCTGGTTCTCTGCTCTTAGGATTTTGCAGCAGCATCTAGAATCAGCACACCCTGTTGCTTTCAGTTGCAAGCACGTATCGCCAAAGACGCGTATCCCCCTTAGAACCATAAACGCTCTAATAGCAGCAACAGGGCAGCCTCGATCATGACCAAACGTGATTACATTCCACATAAAAATATAAAAGCTCATTTGAGCCGGGGCTCCCTCCGGGCCCATTGCCTGCACTTTTATTGAAATCCCCACATTCCTGACTCTGAGCACTGATGTAAGGGCCAGTGAGGCTGAATCTCAAGGACCCTAGTAAAGCCCCAAGGTGGCCTGTGGGCTGGACTCAACTGAAAATCCCCGTCTCTTGGCGCTCTGAGGCGCAGAGCCTCACACTTCATTGTCTGGTACATCCTATCTGCTGGGAGCTTCTCACGCCCACAGTACCAGCCCATGTGACCTGCTTTGCTCCATCCTAGAACATAAGGCTATGGAAGCAGGGAACGGTCTCTGTTCCCTGCTGTATGCTCAAAGCCCAGCCCAGGTCAAGGTGCATGCATGAGCTGGCCTGGAGGACCCCCTGTTCTTCTCCATGCCCAGCCATCTCAGTCCTGCTTTATTCACTCCTGCTTCCCCCTGGAGTCTCACCTTTCCACCACACCCCACATCTGAGATCCAGCCACAGTTAACCTCTGTCAGCTCCCCATGTGCCATGATGCTCACCTCTTGGCTTTCACTCATGCTTCTCCCTCTGCAGGAACTTCTATCCTGCTCTCCATCGCTAACTCCTACACATTCCTTAGGTGTCAGCTAGGACCTCACTTTTTCTCCTTCACATCTTTCTTGGGCCAAAGTCTGCTGTGGCTCCCTCTCTCTGGTCCCCTGTGTCTCCTGGATCACCCTGACCAGCTGGAACCCCATCACCTGCTCACCTCTTTCAACATGTCTCCAGACTGTAAGCACCAAGAGGCCATGGACAGTGTCTTCCTCACCCTTCCTTTCCAGGGCCTGGTAGCGTGTCTAGCTCGTGGTTGTGCTTGATAAGTGTTGGTTGAATGAATTAATATTTAAATTGCTGAGAGAACACATGTTCATAAAAGTAGATACAAAAGGGAGAAAAGAAGAGAGGACTAGAAACAGTCTGCTTAGTCAGTATGATGGCAAATACCACGAAAAGTGGTTTTATAAGTATTGTCTCATTTTATTCCACGACACCAAGCATGTGAGAGCTGCTATTCCCTCCCTCCAAGCTAATGACTCTGACCACTTCCTCTTCATGTGTGAAAGAGGAGAAAAAGTGAGGTCCTTTTACACATGAAGAAGAAAAAAGAGAAGGAGAAAAAGTGAGGTCCTTTTACACATGAAGAAGAAGTGGTCAGAGTCATTAGCTTACACATTCACATGCCTCTGAGCCCAGGACATGAACAATGGTAAGTGCTTTCCCTACTAAAAATCGCCCATGTCAGATGCATGGTAAATGGGCAGGGCCAGGATTTCAATCTCGATTTCTTTGACAGTAAATCCCAAGCCTCAGCAAGGTCAGTAGAAATCCTAAAGAACAAAATTCTAGAAAGTATTTTGAGAGTGTGATTGTTGAAAATGCACTGAAGTAGGAGTCAAGGTATCCACTGCGCCACCAGCACCTATATGGGGCTTGGACAAAGCAGTTCCCCACTCAGGACCTCAGCTTCCTCATCTGAAATGAAGATCTCGAGATGTTTGGCCATTGATTTGGTGATTTTAATCCAGTTCCCATCCAGTTCCAGACATATTCTGAACTATGCACAATTTATGAAAAAACATAGATTTTGAAATTCAGTGATTGAGGCAACAGCTGTCAGCATGAGATTTTTGTGTTATGCCTTAAAAATAGATTATTAAGCAGTGTGTGTGTGTGTGTGCGTGCGCGCACGCACACGTGCACATTCACATGCCTCTGAGCCCAAGACATGAACAATGGTAAGTGCTTTCCCTACTAAAAATCCTCAGTGGGGGGGAGACTTGTTGATGCTGCCCTGGAATCAGACCAAATACCGTGGGTACTGTCAACCTGTTTGTCTTGATTTCCCTGGATTCCTGTTCAAGAAGCATCTCTTCTCTAATTCATGGAGACAATCAGTTCAACATGAGAAGTTATGAGTCATGAGGGGCAGGAGGTGATGCTGAACAAGCCTGGTAGAATCACAAAGAAGTCAGGCCAGAGTCAAGGCAGGCACGTTGACAATACTCAGCAAAGAAGGGTGGCAGGTTTGTATATTAATCCCACCTCAGTTTAACTCAGTGTACCATGAGGGTAATTGTCATTTCCATAAACATATAGAAAAAATAGATGCTTAGTTATCTGTTCATGTTTTTTTCTGCATGGTGATTTCTTTCTGATAGAGAAATTACATTTTTCATTCATCTCTCTCTCTCTCTCTCTCTTTCTCTCTCTCTCT
>NW_005356042.1:11382550-11382960 GCF_000412655.1 Myotis brandtii
AAATGGAAGTTAATAAAAATTAAATGATTTTAAAACTTCTTAGTCACATTAGTCACATTTTTAGTGCTCAGTAGCCACATGCAGCCAGTACCTATCACACAGGATAGGTATGGAACACAGGATCGATGTAGATTTAGAACATCCAGCATTAAAGAAAGTTCTAGCAAACAGCCCTACTGTAGAAGAAATAGCCCAACTCCAGAGGGGAGCATGGACTAGAGCAGCGGTTCTCAACTTGTGGGTTGCGACCCCTTTGGGGGTCGAATGACCCTTTCACAGGGGTCGCCTAAGACCATCAGAAAACACATATATAATTACATATTGTTTTTGTGATTAATCACTATGCTTTAATTATGTTCAATTTGTAACAATGAAATTGGGGGTCACCACAACATGAGGAACTGTATTAA
>NW_005356042.1:11382995-11386851 GCF_000412655.1 Myotis brandtii
GAAAATAATTTTATGGTTGGGGGTCACCACAACATGAGGAACTTTATTAAAGGGTCGAGGCATTAGGAAGGTTGAGAACCACCGTATTAGAGGGAGATAAGGATAGGTGTGGGCAGATAGGTAGGAAGACACACCCTAGAATTCCAGGTGGGATTGGATGATAGTCCAACCTGAGATGGAGGCCATGGAAATGGACATGGGCAGGTGGATTTGAAATCTCCATAGGAGGCAACCGTGGCATTGGTACTCAGATTTTGGGAAGTCTCTGCCTCACTTTGACTTGTCGTTACAAATGTTACCTAAAATGAGTTGCTTAAGCTCTTGGAGCCTCAGTTTCCTCACTTGTGAGTGGGAATAATACCTACTTCAAAAGGAATATCATAGTGTAAAATTCTTGATTGAACAGACATAAAGGGTATATCTCCAACTGCAACTTAAAATGGTCTTTTGAAAACAAACAACACTCTCTCCTCACAAAAGCCCATAGACACAGAGAACACATTGGTGCCAAGGCTGAGGCTGGGGGATGGGCAAAATAGGTGGAGGGAGACAAAAGGTACAAAATTCCAGTTATAACATAATTCATGAGGATGTCAGGTACAGCCCGGTGACTACAGTTAACAATACTGTAGTGCATATTTGGAAGTTGCTACGAGAATAAAAAAAGTTCTCATCAGAAGAGTAAAATATTCTGTAACTATGTATGCTGGTGGAATTAACCAGACTTATTGTGGTGATCATTTTGCAATATATACAAATACTGAATCATTGTTATACACCGGGAACTAATATAACTTGTATGTCAATTTTACCTCAATTTAAAAAATGGTCTTTCGGGTATTAAGATAGGCATTAGGAAGGTTGAGAACCACTGGATTAGAGGGAGATAAGGATAGGTGTGGGTAGATAGGTAGGAAGACACACCCTAGAATTCCAGGTGGGATTGGATGATAGTCCAACCTGAGATGGAGGCCATGGAAATGGACATGGGCAGGTGGATTTGAAATCTCCATAGGAGGCAACCGTGGCATTGGTACTCAGATTTTGGGAAGTCTCTGCCTCACTTTGACTTGTCGTTACAAATGTTACCTAAAATGAGTTGCTTAAGCTCTTGGAGCCTCAGTTTCCTCACTTGTGAGTGGGAATAATACCTACTTCAAAAGGAATATCATAGTATAAAATTCTTGATTGAACAGACATAAAGGGTACATCTCCAACTGCAACATAAAATGGTCTTTTGAAAACAAACAACACTCTCTCCTCGGCCATGGAAATGGACATAGGTGGGTGGATTTGAAATCTCCATAGGAGGCAACCATGGCGTCGGTACTCAGATTTTGGGAAGTCTCTGCCTCACTTTGACTCGTCGTTAGAAATGTTACCTAAAATGAGTTGCTTAAGCTCTTGGAGCCTCAGTTTCCTCACTTGTGAGTGGAAATAATACCTACTTCAAAAGGAATATCATAGTATAAAATTCTTGATTGAACAGACATAAAGGGTACATCTCCAACTGCAACATAAAATGGTCTTTCTTTTGAAAACAACACTCTCTCCTCACAAAAAGCCCATAGACACAGAGAACACGTTGGTGCCAAGGCTGAGGCTGGGGGATGGGCAAAATGGGTGGAGGGAGGCAAAAGGTACAAAATTCCAGTTATAACATAATTCATGGGGATGTCAGGTACAGCCCGGTGACTACAGTTAACAATACTGTAGTGCATATTTAGAAGTTGCTACAAGAGTAAATCTTAAAAGTTCTCATCAGAAGAGTAAAACATTCTGTAACTATGTATGCTGGTGAAATTAACCAGACTTATTGTAGTGATCATTTTGCAATATATACAAATAGTGAATCATTGTTATACACCAGGAACTAATATAACTTGTATGTCACTTGTACCTCAATTTAAAAAATGGTCTTTCGGGTATTAAGATTCAGGTGAAGTACGCTGGAATTATAAATACCTGCTGACCAGGTGAGCAATCTCTCTTCAGAATGGACCCTGACCAGAGTATCTCCCATCATCTGGACAAGGCTTTTACTCTAGAGCTGCCCTTGGCCATGAAGGTCATGGGGAGAGGTACAGAGGGAAAGAGCCATATGTAGAAAATGAGCAATTCTGTTCCCACCATGACGGCAGGGTGCCCAAATGGAGCTATTTCGTACATGACGGCATGCCCAAATGGAGCTATTTCGTAGTCAGAATACCACGTAGGACCACACTAGGAGAGCGAGCTTGGGGGAGGCAAGGAGAAGAAGGTGCCATCCGTGTAGAGAAGATAATTGAATCCATGGGAGGTCGACTGGGGCTCATTTCACACAGAACCCGCACAACAGCACATGGCTCGCTCAAAGACAATACGGGCCTTCAAAGAGAACCACTAAGGGGAGTGCATTTCTCTATTAAGGACACAACATCCTCTAAGTGAGACACATTGTTATGCCTCTTCTTCCCAGCCACAGCCTGGAAATAGCCATAAAAGAAATGAAGTATATTTGCCTTGTTAACACAGTTTGTATTACATATTCATAAACCATTTTGTGAAACTGCAAGGGAAAGATTCAATTGTCTTGGAGGCTGATAATGGCCAAACAACAGCCATAGAAGCAGGCAGCATGTTATGGAATTAGCTGCACAATGAATGAAATGCAACGCCTATAATAAACCCATTCAGATATAAATTATTATCGAGTAGATGCAATGTTTGTTAAGCAATAAAGCTTGCCACCCTACATGGGAAATTGAATGAGATTTATCATAAAATATGGCGGAGAGTGCACTAAGAATCTGGCTCCCCAAACTGGGCTTAATCAAAACAATCGAGTGAGCAGGCTTCCAGGAACAGGAAACCACGAGAAAATGATAGTGGTGGGTTCAAAGGGCATTGTGACATTGTGACCCCAAATACCCTGAGTCTCAGCAGTTCTGCCAAGGATATTTGCATTTTGAAAACAAATCTTTTTATTTTTCCTTTGAGAATTATCAAAATGCCTTGAGCTCTGGGAATACAAAATTTGACCAATAACTGGTTTCCTGGTTGGCCAGGGCAGTAATTGAATTCAGGGATAGGGAACTGGTCCAAGTAACACTGAGTTCTTGGTTTCCCTTGGAAAGGGTTGAGGCGCTTGGTCCCCTGGGAGGCAGCTGGCTCTCAGATCGCACTGTTGGGTCTATGGGGTCCTTGAAGGATGTGCAGCTCATTTTCTCAAAACATCTCCCTTGCTTCTTCCACGCACACTGCTGAACAAATACGAGGGCACGTTGTGTCTTATCTCCTGGAGCTAAAGCTAGGGTTTATCTCAATCTCCACTTTCTGGGAAAAATAAAATAAAACAAGAATTAACCCAGCATGATGCAGGCTTTCTGGTATTGTTACTTGAAAATAACTGCAAATATTTTATGCCTTTACAAGTTAAAGTCAATGTTTTCAGTGTATTCAGAACAATGAAAAATACCTTAGGAATGTATTATAGTCCCAGAGTTGGATTAAGAGTGTTCGGAAGCCAAAAGGAATTTTCTGCCTGTTAACATTACCCTGAAATCTAATGAAATAATCTCCCTAAAGCCAACTTTATAGCATACGCTGATTTCCCAGTTGCTGTTAAAAATAAAACAAACAAATGTCCTATTTGGTCAGCTCTCCACTCAGTCCACATATCAGCGAGCAAAATTGTAGGTCTTACATGGGGTCGGTTACAAGATTTTAGAACTAAAGATTGTTCCAACCTTCAAAGAATTAACCAGATAATCTGAATTCGACAACAAGCTTCAACACACTCCCGAAGAAGCTTTATAAAACACATACTTTAGAGTTGTTACTGGTGACCAGCTCCACCATACTCACTGTGTCCTCA
>NW_005356042.1:11388767-11419052 GCF_000412655.1 Myotis brandtii
TTTGGTATGGATGCCATTCAGTTTTCACGATTCAGTGTGGCCATGTCCCATAGCACATTCTCTTCTATGCAACCTGCATTGGGAGGGAAGGAGAGAAAGGAACTTGAAAAGTACAACCTGCTACAGGCTACATTTGCCTCTAAGGCAGCATCTGTCTCTAAGACAACCTTCAGGGAAGTGTAGGAACCAAGTGTTACATCTCATTCTTGCATCACCAGCACTTATTCCAAAGTACAGGGTCTCTGCTTAATCAGGTTTGGCTGTGGTAGAAACTTTCTCAAAGGTTCAGTTATCTATTACTGAGCAATAAGTCATCTTAAAATTTAGTGACTTAAAACAACACCATGTGTTGGCTTACCAGACTGCAGTTTCAGCAAGGTTGGGTGGGGGTGGCTTGTCTCTGTTCCAGGTGATGTTGCTGTCACGTGACTTACTCATCGGCGAGCCATTCGGGAATCTAGTCTGAGCTTTTTGACATGGTCTCTGGCTCCTAAGAAAATGCATAGTGACTTACTCATCGCCGAGCCATTCGGGAATCTAGTCTGAGCTTTTTGACATGGTCTCTGGCTCCTAAGAAAATGCATATGGAAATTTCCAGAGCTCTTACAGACTAGATTCCAGAATTGGTGCATCGCTCTGCCATGTTGCATTGGTCGTGGAAAGACACAGGCCGACCCAGATTCCAGGGAAGGGGAAACACAATTCAACTCTTGATGCAAACATGGCAAGTGCTCATGGAGAAGGGAAGAGTTCTCGGTGGGTGTCTTTGCAGACAACTACACACCCAGCAACAACTCTCTCTGAAGCTTTATCGCTTCCCTCGAGGAATCATCCTTGCTCTCCGGGGGACCTGTGCCTCTCTCACATGGAGCAGCAGTACAGTGTGGAGAGTTTCAGAGCAAGGATTTAAAGTTGGATTCCTGGATTCTAAGCCTGGCTCTCCCACTTGCTCGCTGTCAAATCCTGGTCAAGTTACTTAATGTCTTTGGGCTTCAGTGTTCCTTTTAGTAAAACAAAGGTAATCACAGCATTCCTCCCATAGGCTATTTGAAGTATTTTACAGACTTAATACATGTAAATCGTGTAGGGTGGTTCCTGATGCATAGTCTGGGCTCATCAAGTGGATTAATATTTGCCTTCTCCTCTATCCTGTGAGCTTCCGAGGGGAGGACTGCCCTCTCCTCTATCCTATGAGCTTCACTGTGCTTCCAGGGCCCTGGAAAGACTGGGATGTGGTGGGTGCTCAGTGAATGTGTGATAAATGAATAGTGAACCCAGACTATCATTTTCTTTAAAATTATGCCCATCTGAAGGCAAATATTTATTTTCCAAAAAGTGTAAATTGGGGCAGCATATGTCATATGTGCCAGAGGTATTAACGCTCACTTATTTAGCAATATTATTGAGCACCTCCTATGAGCTAGAAAGTCCATTAGGTTCTGGAGATAACATAGTGAATAAGCCAAGCACAATTCTAACCCTCATGATAGTTGCATTCTAGTAAGAGGAGAAAATAAATAAACTCAAGCACAGAAGATAACAGCAAATAGTAATATGTGTTTTGAATAATGTAGCTATATGTTAATGTTTGATTGAACCAGGAGTGGGACGAGATGCAGCTTTGGGTTGGTGAAACTCCAACTTTTCTGAAAAGCTGGAATATCAGCATAGACCTGAAGGAGGAGAAAAAGGAAATAATTTAGAGGTTGTGGATAAAGTTTTCCAGGAAGAGAGATGAGCAAGAACAAAGGATTGTGGTGGTAATGAGTGTACAGATTCAAGAACATGAAGAAACACATATGCTTGAATCTTGAGGAAAGAGGAGAAAAGTTAGGCACCTTTAATTCAAATTTTACTCTAAGTGCAATAGACTACCATCAAAGGAGTTTAAACATGAAAGGTAGAAATAGTTTCCCTTGTATTTCATCCTCAAATGATTATATTGCTGACAACCACCCAACACAGTCATCATCCTACATATATGGAAGTTAGGAAATCTTGTTTTTCTATGGTATGTACATGTGAGAGTACATGGTGATGATGGGTCTAGCGTTGGTTGAGGAGGGTCCTCTTCCATCAACATTGGGAATACATTGATTTCCAAGAGTAAAATCCAGATGGTCAAATTCTTTGTGCACCAACGATGAAATGATGACGCATGATAATGGCGGCCAATTATTTCACTTCCTACTAGGTGCCAGGGACTGTTAAGTGATTTGCAAGCATCATCGGGTTTGAGATAGCTGCTCTTGGCACCTGGGTTTTACAGATGAACACACGAGGGGAAGTGCCTCTCTGAGGTTAAGCCGCTGGGGATTTAACCCAAGTCTCTGGACCTTCTCTTTCCGGCACATTTCAAAGTGCTGCTCATTTGCACCTCCTCCTCAAAAACCTCTTCATTCAGTCCAGATAGATAAGGGATGAAACACGATGATCAGTTACAAGATGTTCTCTAGAACTTGCGGAAATCATAGGGTGGGTGAGCCGCACTGGGTTTGCAACAATGATCCTAATGAGCAATTGAGCGATGAGTGGTGCACATGTGTGGGGGCGTCTGCAGCACTGCCTGCCTGTGGCACACATTTGTGTCATTGTTCGGTGACTGCATATATCTTGAGATTTCCCAAATGTTATCTCAGGAAGTGGATGAATGGCATCCCTCTGGTTTTATAGACTTGGGACTGAGGCAAGCTAAACATTGGCCTCATGTCACACTGAGATGATGAAAGTTTCAGAGGCCCAAATGGAGGAGCGATGTCCCACATTCTTCCACCTCAACCTTAATGATTTGACCTTCACCTTAGGTCAGTATTTCCAGGAAAGGTTTACTGGGTCTTAATATATCAATGACTCCTTTAGGTTATTCAACAAACCTTAAGTGCTTACTAGGTCTCAAGCACTTTGTTAGGAGAGAGAGCTTCAGGGATGAATAGGACATGGTCCCTCCCCTCAAAAAGTTGTCAACTGTTTCCACTTGGACATCTGTGTCCTCCAAACTCAGGGTGTGCCAACCCAACCCAGTAGTGGTTAAAGTTGAGGACTCTGATATAAAACTGCCTTGGTTTAAGTCCAGGCTTTACCTGATATTGGGCCAGTGTCTTAACTTTTCTGCCCCTCAGTGTCCTCATCTGTTCAATGTGAGATTAATAGTGTGCTTGTCAAACAATAGAGCTTCCCGGGCCTCTTCCTTGGAAATCCTGAGGTAGTGGTTTGGGGCTCAAAACCTTGTTTTTGTTTTGTTTTATTGTTGTTGTTGTTGTCCTGATACTCCAGGTGATAGTTGTCATCAGGATAATCCGGAAAACATTGATATAGTGCATGAAAAGCAGTGATTCTCAACCTTGGTTGCATATTGCAGTTACTTGGGCACCTTTGGAAATACAGATTTCTGGGTCCCACTTCTGTTTTAATGGCTGGGGTTGAGGTTGGGATGTTTCAAGGCTCCCCAAGAGTTTCCAGTTGGCCACCAAGATTGAGAATACCTGCTATAAGTCACTTAGTACGGTGCCTGGCACAATGTAATGTGTCATAAGCGTGTCATCATTTTTATCACCCTTTTTATCTTTCCCAAAGGAAATGGGAAACACAATTAAGAAGAAAATGAAGAATGATAATTTGTGTATAAGAGGAGTGAAAAGACTCATCCTAAACTCCTACAACATTAAATGTTTCATTATGGCATTTAGACTCTCATGGTCTCCAAACTTTAAACCTGTCTTTGTGTCTCTCCCCTTGTTGACCTTAAGCTCTATGAGGAGAAAGATGATTTTCTTTTCTCTTTTTATAGTTCCCCAAAGATTTACCCATTACCTTATATATATAGTAGATGCTAAATAATGATCCATCAAATAAATAAGATAAACGTGTTACTGGAAGAATAGCAGAGACAAAATTCTACAGGAACGGTGAGGAAGGAAAGGATTTCAGACTGTTGGATAACGTGTGAATTAGCACTTGAAGAATGGTCTGAATTTTTTCGAGTAGAGTGGGAGAAGGCATTTCTGGTGGGAGAAATGGCTTGAGCAACTTTGAGGAAGAAAACATGATAAGGGGACAGGAATACTCAGATTGAGATGGAGGAGATACCACAGGGAGACCTACGTACAAGGGCAGGTGAAAGAAGATGCTAGAAGGTTCAGAGTACTAGCTCCTGCTTACTTAACGATGAGGAAACTGAGGCACAGAGAGGCCGAGTCATTCCCGAGGCATACGCAGCTGGATCTGGAACTTGCAGGTTGGCCCAGGCAGCTCCCACACTCTGAGCCGCTTGCCTGCCGGCCTCCCAGTGTCTTGAACAGCAGGGGATAATGAAGACTTCCTAGGCAGAAGCATGACAGCCTCAGACAGATTTTGTAGAACAGTCATGCTGGCAGCTGTGAGGAGGGATGCTTGCAAAGGGTGAAGCTGGAGATCAGGAGATCAGTTCTTTCCAAAGCCTTCCCTTCTCAGTAGGGTGTGTGACGTGCATGCTTGCAACAAACAGACAAACAAACAAAACCAGCACTGAGATCAGCACACTAAGTGCATAAATGCACATCTAGTCTCCTGGATAGAAGTGCATTCTAGTCTCCTGGATAGAAAAGGACCACCGATTTGGTTCTGAGTGTTCTGGCAGCAACACATACACAATGGGTACGTGATTCCCAGAGGTTATAAAAGGGAAATAGAATGGTAGCTCCAGAGATGTGCAGCCCTTACTGTTACTGACACCAGAGAGCAAAACCCCCTGTGGCTCCCAAAGTGAGGGCCATGTGTAAGACACTGAACATTTTCTCAACAGTGAAAACAGCAGAGAGTCCATGGCACTGCTTCCTGAGTGATCCTTCAGGGAGGAGGTAATGCCGATGGGCAACACCCCATCTGAACCCTGCAGTATCTACTTTCAGGGTTTGGACACGCCAACTTAATATTTTCCTAGCATTTTTGTTTACTATTACATACCACACCCCGCGCCCCCTCACAAAAGTAATGGCTGCCTTTTTTAAGTTAACTAAATGGTTGATCAGTTCCTACTACATTTCACTTTATTTCCAGGGCTGAAAAATATATGGCTGGGCTTTTAAATATGTATATTGTAATTTCTTGCTGTCTTATGTTGAGCATTTATAATGAAATGCCAATAGCTGCGGGGGTATATGAATGGGAATCTTCCTAATGATACATTAAACAGAGCAGAGGTATCTCAGCCTTGCTCCCTGGATGGTTTTATGCTGTTCTAAAAACTTTGTGTACCCTGTTTGTGAATAACCAAGGGGTTCTTTTGTTTCAAGTTGCCTGAAGCTTTTGCAGCCACTAAGCCCTTCCTTTCCCCTTCCTACCACTTCCCAATTGCAAAACGTTGCAAAATCAGATTGAACATGGCTCCTCACACTTGAAATGTTAGCCCATTACTGCAACAGGACAAAAGCATCGGGGAGGTAGATTGGGAAAGGGAGGGAATAAATAAATAGTAATTTAGCACCTGCTCTGAGTTAGGCACTTTGAACTGGACAGTTTGAACTGGACAGTAGCACTCAGTGAAATGCATTCACCTCCCACTAAACAAGGTGGAGAAGTGAGGCTTACAGAAGCCAACAGCATGTCTAGGTTTGCACTGCTAGTAAGTGTCGGAGAAAATCCTATCTCAGATCTGACTTCCATACCCAAGTTCTGTCCATGGTAATATCCATCTCCAAGGATAAACCTGAAGACATAGATGCAGCAGATCAGTCTCAATTCCAGGGAAATGATGTGTGCACCATCGCCCCAATCCTGTCTCTTCCACTGAATGACACTGTGAAGCTCAATAGATGCCTCGAGAAGAATATGAAGACTCTGAAAGCCACAGCAGCAGGCCGCTTGCGACGAAGAGCAGAATTCAGTGTCCCTGAACCTCTACTAAGTTTCCTACCTCTTTTCGTCCTCTATCCCACAGCCTGGACACAAGGCAGCTCACAACACAAAGTGGGCATCAACACACACAAAGAGAGCTCCCGAAGAAGCCATCTGGCTCTGGCTCAAGAAGCAGGAAAGGGGATCCCAAAGCTCGGAGGGAAGGGGGTTAGCCTCTATTCTGAAAAGTACCTTTCCTGAGCCCCCATACCCAGGTAGTCATCGCACAGTGCCGATGATGGAAACTGGGCTCTTCAAGCTACTAAAACCCTGAGGGAGAGGAACCTTCCTCTCTAGTTGGACTCAGAAGGGCGTGGCATGTCTATTGTTCTGTTCCTCACCGTCTCCCTGCCACCTGGCTGTGGATGCAGGTGCAGTTGTGGGAAAGCTGCCACAGAGCAGGGTAGCAATAGCCCCAGTTTTCTGGAGGAGGGACCCAAAAATGAGCCCCAGGAAAGTGGAAAGTATCAGGGAGATTATATCCAGAGGCTTATATCCAAAGTATATAAAGAACTCAAATGACTCAATAGTAAGAAAGCAAATAACCTAATTTTTTAAAAAAGGGCAAAAGACTTGAATAGATGCTTCACCAAAGAGAAGGCAAATTAGCACATGAAAAGATATTCAGTCATTAGCAATTAATTAAATGCAAAATCAAACCATAATGAGATACCACTATACACTTATTAAAATGGCAAGGAAATAAATACAATCCAAAGTGATGACTACTAAAGGAGGTCACCAAATGAGGTGACCGCTGGTTGACCTATGAGCCGGACCCAGGCAGCTGGAGACTCCTTATCCTCTCCCCTGTCCTAGGAATGTATATTTTGCCCACAGGTCCCAGAGTGGGAGCCTTGAAAGAGTAGCATATCATTGAGACCCATCTGGACAGTATATGTGACTGAACCCAGTTAGGCCTCTATATGAACTTTTAAGATTCTGACTGGTGGGTGTGGAAATCTACTCATCTTGTGGCCACCCAAGACAAGCCTCCTATGTAAGTTCCCTTGCTTATTAAACCTGCCACCTGCCATTCTAGAGTTGGCCTTCCTCTTGTTTAGGTCTCTCCTTGCTCTCCCAATGTGGGGTCCAGTTTCAGATTTCACCCTGGGAACTCCTGTGGTTGTGAACCATGGAACAACTGTAACTCTCATATGGTTTTGGTGGTGGCAGGTATACAATGGCACCACCTCTTTGGAAAACCATTTGGTAGTTTCTCATAAAGTGAAAAACACACTTATCATGTGATACAACAGTCCCACTCTTAGTCATTTACCCTAGAGAAGTGAAAACGTATGTTCACACAAAAACCTGCCCATGAACATTTATAAAAGCTCTACTCATAACTGCTAAAAATAGGAAACAACCCAAATGACCTTCAGTGGATGGATGGGTAAACGGAATGTGGTGCATCCACCCAATGGAATACTCTGTGTGATAAACAGGAATGAACCGTTGATATACACAGCCACTTACATGAACCTTAGAGACATTATACTGAGTCAGCTAAGCCAGTCTGAAAAGGTTGCATTATCTTCCATTCCTATGACATTCTCCAAAAGGTAAAAGGATAGCGACAGCGACTATGTCAGTGGTTGCCAGGTGTTGGGGATGGGAGACAGGTGGCACAAAGGACGAGCAGGAGGGGTTTTGATAGTAATGGGTGTGTTCTAAATCTTGATTGTGGTAGTAGTTATATGAATCTATGCTTGTGGTAACACTTATACAACTACGGGATTTTTTTTTTTTTTTAGTATATGTGAAGCTAAAAACAATTAAAAACTAGAAACAGCAATTATTTTTTAAAATATTTATTTTTTTCATTAAAATTGTTGTCCCTAAATAAAATATCATTGCAAAAACAATAATTCAATGCACACAAAGATTGTAACCACATTGCCTAAAACTGCCAATCTCACTTGCCTACCCAGGGAACCTCTCCTATCAGGTCACATAATGTCCTAAAGGAACAATCATGTCTAATGGTTGCAATTTTACCTCAAAATTCAACTTTTAAATTAACAACTAAGTAAAATTAAACAAGAAAAGACATCCCAAATATATGAAAAAGATTGGCACAAAGTAGGTGTTAACGCGACTGTTATGACATTGTCTGACATACAAACATGTGTCTACATTCATTGAGCTTATTTTTAAAATTATTATTTATTATCCACCACACACACCCACATCTCAACTCTGTCATTGTTGTGAGATGCTATTCATTTTATATGACTTATTTCATTCTCGTTAAACCTTCACATCAAAAATCTCCCCCATCAATCATGGACTACCACAAAATCAATCTTAAGGCAGATGTTATGAACAGACACGCAACAGATGCAAAATTACAGCAGAAACAAATCCCTCCTTCTTGTTCTGCCAGTTCCCTCTGCCTTCTCTTGGTCTTTGTGTCTTACATATTCTCCCGAGGGCTTCCACTAAACTCACTGAGTTCCCATGCTTCTGGTTTTAACCCGAGCTCCGTTTTCCAGGTTCTGATCATCATCTCTCTTGTTTTAGTGTAGGGTCATTCCAGACTGAGCTGGCAAGGGCACCTGTTTGGCACACCCTTGGGGACACCCATATTATTCAGCAAATTACCCCTATGGACTGATCATCTGCTTATATAAAGCAAAGCATGGGCCTGGACTCAAGCCTCAGGCATCGTCCACCTCTTTTCCTGTCCTACACAGCCTCATGCAGAAAGCTTTTTCCATTTTGCTCAATCATGGATGGCATCTCTCTGCTGCCACTAACTCAACCGTATTTTAATCACATTAGTTAATTCAATTGTCAAGAGGCAAAAAAGATTAGGAGCTTGACTAGTGAGCTGATATAGTTATTTCATCATCGCTGGTTGTAATGGTTCAGTGATTGTAAAGGGGTCAGATTGAATATTTACAACCCAATCGATTGAATAGAAATTGAACTAAAACAATTTGGTCTTCAGTTAGAGCCAGACTCAGTTCCTATTTTTAAACATCTTTCTCAATAGGATCACAAGGCCATGCTCTATAATTATATGTTATGATTTGTGTCCTGATTTACATGAATTTTCTTTGATAAACACTGTCATGTAACAGCCATCATAACACCCAGACATGATAATTAGCTATGTGGTTATCAGGAATATTTTCCTAGTTCCTCAAATTCCTGTGATATCCACTATATTGGTTTTTATAACAACAACAACAAGGACAAACAGAACCCAAAGGGAGGCCAGCTTTATGAGTGGATCTGTAAAGAGCGAAGCTTTCTGCATATTCACCCCAAAAGAAGATGCCTTCCCTCTCTTGTCTTCCTAACACCCAGGACAAGGACTGCATATACCTCATCAGGAAAGGCAAAAAGTATGGCAAAAAATATGTGCAGGATATCAGGCAGTGTGCTGCAAATTTTTACTTCTGTGATCTTTAAAAAATTCCCACACAATTCTGTGAAGTTCATGATTCTATTTCAGAGGTGGGTAAACTGAGGCTTGGTGTCAGGGCAACCACTGCTTTGTGCAAATGGCACACCTTGAAGACACAGCTTCCTGACTTGGCTAGTGGGGCACAGGTGGGATTTCAGCCTTCACTTGCCCCCTCAGCTGTTAGCAACCTGTCTAGCTATGCATGGTGGCCCTGCTCAGAAAAGCCAAGAAACTTACCCAAGGCCACAATTTAGAAATAGAGGTTTAACGGACTCTGAAGTTTATGTTCTTGCTCTTTTAACAAACTACTTACTGGTGATTGAATAAAAATTTACACTGTCCTTCCACTGAGAATATCCAATGATCCAGACTCCAAAGCTTTCAAAGATTAGATGTAACAAAATACACAATACTGGTTTCTATAAATTCAGCTCAGCTTGCCTCAGAATGAGAACCTCTTTATTCTTTGCATGTTGTAGTCCTCTTTAAATTCAACTTAATCAAGCTCCAACCCCCTATCCTCCCACCACCACCTCTCCACCTCCCAACTTCAAGAGCCAAGTTTGACAGTACCCTTGCCTTAGGTCATAGACAAGGCCATGAAATATTGCCAGTGGCATCAGTGGAAGCCATCCCAGCATTAGGAGAATTCAAAGAAACAGATTTTCTTTTAGTAGCTCAAATAGCCAATGCTTTCCAAAAATATCTTCAGCCTTGGCCAATGCAGATTTATAACTAGACTCCTAATAAAGCTTTATTGTCCCCAAGTTGTTGTGTTTAAAATTCCCATGGTGTAATACTGTTAACTAATGTTGCAAACAATGTATTTCTATTTAAGACATTAAGCAGGGAAAACTGAAGAATAGCTTAATGGGAGTGATTCAGAAAGATATTAAGCTTGAATCAAAGCACAATAAAGTAATAATGAGCTGGATTTTCTGACCCAGGTTAGAGGTAAATTTTCACTGAGTCTTGCTCACCTCCTTGTTAATTTGTAATGCTGTGCCCCTCTGAACATCCCCTCTCATTCTGCCCCATTGAGATTTGGGTCCACGATTCATTATTTTTGCCTTCAAGAGTTCTGTTTAGGGGAGTATATAGCCAGATGATGCACAATACATCTACTTAGTAAATAGGCAAACATCTGGCAAAGACAGGCTAACTTTCTGGTAAAAAAACAAATCTAAGAATATGCAGCCAACAGAAATGCTTACAGACATTCACTGAAAGACTATAGTACAGTGTTCACGGGGATTTCTGTCAGCCCAAATCTGAAAACAACACAAGTGCCATTAACAGTAGGAAGTGCACTTGAGAGCTCAGGCAAGTGGCTGGTGCTCAGTATATCTTGTATTCCCTTCCTTTCCTCCTCCATATTTGCTAATGTTAGCTGATTACAAACTGAAGGCAGGCAAGCCCTCTCTTTCAGTTGCTGTATTCCTGGCCTGCTCATTGGGGGCTCCTGTCATCTACCTGACAGATAGATGTGAATACCTAGAAGCATGCTGCCTCTGAGCCCTTGGTCAACCAGGTGAGCTGCAGAAGCCAACTCTGCTTGTAAATGAAGCAGCAGAGGCTGGATTTTCCCGCTCTGAGCCCTTAGGGGACACAACAAGGGAAAACACGGTATCTTGCTCTGGGGCTGCTGTATTAAATGAAATGACACAAAGGAAGCCCTAGGAACAAAGTAACCACTTGATAAATATTGGTCATTGCTTTTCCTAGCTTTTAAAAGAAAGGCATCACATATAATGAAAACATCTTACTTCTTGATATTTCCTCAAAAGTTCAAATGAAAATCCATTTCTTTCATATCTTCAATGGTTCCCTAATGCTGATAGAATACATCCCTTAGTAAGGCGTTTCAAAGCCAACACATTTTGTTGCCTTTTTCCTCTTAGATCAGACACTGGCAAGCTATGGTCCCCTCACCTGATTTTGTAAATAAATGTTTATTGGGACCCAGCAGTGTGTTTGTTTACATATTGCCCATGGCTGCTTTTGCCATTGAATAGCGATGGAGAGATTAATTGTGACAGAGACAGTGTGGCCCACAACCCAAAAGTATTTACTCTCTGGTTCTTTACAGAAAACGTTTGCTGACCCCTTTCAACCTCATCTACTCTCTGGCTCTCATCCCAAAGAGGATTTGCTGCACCCCGCATCAGTATTGCTTCCCTGCCTCCTGTTCCTCCCTCACGTGGTCCCTTCCAGCCAGAGTACCCTTTCCACTGCGGTTCTCTTTCAAAGCATACTCAGTTTCTCCAGCTTTACTGAGATATAATTGACATATAACATTGTGTGAGATTAAGGTGTACTACATGACGATTTATCCCCACTCTAAGGTTAGTTAACACCTATCACCTCACACCACTATAGTGTGTGTGTGTGTGTGTGTGTGTGGTGATAACATTTATGATTTACTATTTTATCAACTTTCAAATATATAATGCAGTGTTGCTAACTGTGGTCACTATGCTGTACATTAAATCCCCAGAAATTATTCATCTCATCACTGGAAATTTGTGCCCTGTAATTCCCTTTTGCCTGGCCCTGGAAACCACCATTCTTTCTGTTTCTATGAGTTTGGTTTTTTAGATTCCACATATAAGTGAGATCATACAGTATTTGTCTTTCTCTGTATGACTTATTTCACTAAGTATAAAGCCCTCAATGTTCGTTCATGTTGTTGCAAATAGCAGAATTACCTTCTTTTTTATGTCTGAATAATATTCCAAGATGTAGATGTATATTGCATTTTCTTTATCTATTCATTTATCAATGGACACTTAGGCTGTTTCCATATCTATATCTGTATATATACATCTCTATCTACATCTATATATCTTGGCTGTTATGAGAAATGCTGCAGTGGATGGGTGCAGATATTGAGATACTGATTTCATTTCCTTTGAATGTATACTAAGAAGTGGGATTGCAGTTCTATTTTAAATATTTTGAGGAATCTATATACTTTTTTCCATTCTGGCTATCCAAATTGCATTCCCACCAATAGTGCACAAGTGTTGCTTCTTCTCCATATGCTTGCCAACGCTTATCTCTTATCTTTTTTATAATAGCCATTTCAACAGGTGTGAGGTAATATCTCACTGTGGTTTTGATTCTAATTTCTATGATAATTAGTGATTTTAAGCATCTTTTCATGTACCTGTTGTCCATTTGTATGTCTTCTTTGGAAAAAGTGTTTTCTGCCTATTTTATATCAGATTGTTTGAGTTATATAAATTCTTTATGTCTTGGAGATTAACTCCTTGTCTGATATATGGCTTGTACATATTTTCTGCCATTCTGTAGGTTGCCTCTTCATTTGTTGATTGTTTCTTTGGCTATGCAGGAGCTTTTAAGTTTATCGTAGACCCACTTGTTTACTTTTGATTTCATTGCTTGTGTATTTTGGTGCTATCTCTAAAAACTTATTGCCAAGATCAATGTCAAGGAGCTTTTTCCCTCTGTTTTCTTTTAGGAAGTTTACAGTTTCAGGACTTACTTTTAAATCTTTAATCCATTTGAAGTCAATTTTTTGTGAGTGATGTAAGATAGGGGTCTGATTTCTTTTCTCTCCTCCTCCTCCTCCTCCTCCTTCTTCTTCATTTTTCTTCTTCTTATTCTTTTTTGCATATGAATATCCAGTTTTCTCAGTGCCATTATTGAAAAGGCTATCCTTTCCTCACTGTATATTCTTGGCTCCCTCATCAATTATTAATTGACTCTATATGTATTTATTTCTAGGCTCTCAATTCTATTCCATTGGTCTATGTGTCTGTTTATGCCACACTGTTTTGATCACTATAGCTTTGTAATATGGTTTAAAATCAACAAATGTGATGACTCCAGTTTTGTTCTTTTTTTCTCAAGATTGCTTTGGCTGTTCTGGTTCTTTGTGGTTCCATCCAAATTTTAGGATTTTTTTTTACATTTCTATTAAAAATGCCATTGGAATTTGGATAGAGATTGTCTTAAATCTGTAGATTAGCTAGAGGTTAGTTTAACTAGAGGTTTGTTAATTTTGCTTATCTTTAAAAATAAACAACTTTTTTTTTATTCTCACAAGGATATTTTTCCCCTTGATTTTAGAGAGAGGGGGAGAAAGAAAGAGAGAGAGAAACATTGGTGTTAGAGAGAAACATCGATTGGTTGCCTCCCCTATACGTCCCAACTAGGAATCAAACCCACAACGTTAAGTATGTTTTCCAGTTGGGAATTGCACCCTCAACCTTTTTGGTGTATGGGATAATGCTTCAACCTACTGAGCTACTCAGCCAGGGCCCAACTCTTAGTTTTATTCATTTTTTCTATTGTCTTTCTAGTCTTTATGTCATGTATTTTCATTCTAGTATTTATTATTTCTGCCCTTCTGCTAAATTTGGGCTTGTTTATCCTTCTTCTGATACCTTGAGGTATAAAGTTAGGTTATTTATTTGAGATATTTTTTTCCTCTTAATGTAGGCATTCATTGCTACAAGTCTTTCTCTTGGAACTGTTCTTGCTGCATCTTAAGTTTTTTGTATGTTGTGTTTTCATTTTTGTTCATCTCCAGATACTTTATGGTTCACCTTTTTATATCTTCCTTGACCCACTGGTTATTCAGGAGTGTTATTCAGGTCTGCTACTTCCTTATTAATTTTTTTGTCAGGATCATCTATCCAATGTTGAAAGCACAGTATTGAAATCCCCTACTATTATTATATTGCTATTTCTCTTTTCAATTCTATTAATATTTGCTTTGAATATTTAGGTGCTCCAATGAAGGGTGGATATTCTGGGTGTCCCAAAACTGTACACATACTTTGGTTAATTATTAATTCTAATGGGTTAAAGAAAGAAACATCAATTGAGCTATCAGCTGTAAAGTGTGTACACATGTTTTGGAACACCCTGTATATTTACAATTGTTATATCCTCTTGATGAATTGACCATTTTATTACTATACTAGAGGCCCAGTACACGAATTCATGCACTGGTGGGGTCCCTCAGCCTGGCCTGCAGGGATCGGGCCAAAATTGGCCCAGTGCATGGATTCCTCCAGGGCGTGTCTGGCCCATCTCACCCGGTCCCGATGGGGGCTGATTGGGGCCAGGGAGGGACCGTGGGAAGGCTCCAGGGTGGGTCCAGCCCATCTCGCCCAGTCCCGATTGGACTCCAGCAGCAAGCTAACATACGCATCAGAGCATCTGCCCCCTGGTGGTCAGTGCGCATCATAGCTACCAGTCAAACAGTTGCTTAGGCGTTTATATATATAGTGATTTTTTGTTGTTTCTTGTGACTGATTTTGACTGAATGTCTATTTTATAAGATATAAGGATAGCCAACCTACTCTCTTTTGATTACCATTTGCATGAAATATTTTTTTATCTCTTTACTTTCAACCTATGTATGTCTTTACAGCTAAAGTGACTCTCTTGTAGATAGCGTATTGTTGGTTCTCTGTGTCTTTTGTTGGGATAAATAAGACCATATTGTTCATTATTTTCTTACTGTTTTTTTTTAGTTCTTTTCTTTCTCTGTGATTTATTTTTTGTAGTGGTATATTTTAATTCCTTTTTTCTTTATATTTTTCTATTTACTGTTTATTTTGCTTTGTGGTTATCATGAGGCTTACATAAGACATATTATAGATATTAGTCTATTAACGTACCTTCAATTGCATACAAAAGCTCAACACTTATTTGTCCTTTCCCCATAACTTATTCTATTGATGTAAAACTTTACTTTGTTTTATATTGCATATCCACAATAACAAATTATTGTAGTTATAGTTATTTTTAATATTATTGTTTTTTTAAAGTTATAGTAGAGATAAAAGTTATTTATACACCACCATTACAGTATTTGGAAAGTATGAATTTGAGTATATACTTACCCTTTACCAATGAGTATTAATTATACTTTAATATGTTTTTATGTTGTTACTTAGAGCCCTTTTATTTCAACTTGAAGAACTCCCTTTAACATTTCTTGCAAGGCAGATCTTGTGGTGATGAACTCCCTTGGCTTTTATTTGTCTGGGAATGTCTTTAATTTCTCCATCATTTTGGAAGAACAGTATTGCTAGGTATAGTACTACTTGGTCATAGTTTTTTTTTAATATTTTTATTGATTTCAGAGAGGAAGGGAGAGGGATAGAGAAAAACATCAATGATGAGAGAGAATCACTGATTGGCTGCCTCCTGCCTGCCCCCCACGGGGGGGGGGGCGTATTGAGCTTCAAACCCCGGGACCTCTCAGTCCACAGGCCGACGCTCTATCCACTGAGCCAAACCAGCTAGGGCGGTCATAGTTTTTTGATGGGTGCCCTCCTAAAGAGAAAGGACCCTGGAAACTTTGCCCACAATCGGTTCTCCACTTACAGCAGTACAGTGAGTGAATGAATGAAAGAATGAATGAATGCACATGGAACTCAACAAACTCATGACAATCCAGCCCTAAAATTCAGGCCTCAGATATCAAGAGACCGTCTGCTTTTAGGAATCATCTCCAAATTGAGGGGTCCTTTACCACAGTGGCTCTGGCTCACTACCCTGGGTAACACGAGTGATTGGATTGGTAGAAATTCGATTTTCACGGGGGTTGTAAAAGTCACACTCCCTAATGAGAAGCAATGTGGGGACTAGATCCAGGAAACCAGCCCAGTTGGTAACACCCTTGTAAAAGAGACTGATAAATAAATAAGCGATCCATCCAGCTTTTCTTCTCCTCAGCAAATGAGATGAAACAGCTGGCCTTGGAAAGGGGCCCTGCGCTTTGTTAACTGGAAACAGATTAGCAAATTCAATGGGTTGACCGGTTTTTCAGTCTGTGGCCTTACAACATTTGAAAAAGGGAATTTTTGCTACGAGTTTCTCTGACAATGGCCAGGCAGCAAATGACACTAGCCTGGCCTGACTGTTTCATGCTAGTGGGTAAAAATACTTTTTTTTTTTTTTTGGATTCTGATTTTTAACTTTCCTATGGGTCTTTGACAAAAACCCCAGGGAATTCTATAGAGTGCATGTTGTCAGTATTTTAATCAGCTTCAGCTGTCAAAACTCTTGTAACCCGCCTCTTCTATTTAAAATGTGTCTTCTAGGCATAAAATAATTAAAGGTGCAGGGCCATACAGTAGGCTCAGAGCCATTGCAATGTGACAAAACCCTATGGATGAAAGGTATTATTTCAGGAAGTTTTAAATATAAATTTTGTTTTGTCAGAAGGCTGCAGGGCACACATTTTCTATACTGTCAAGCTTGATAGTAACAATATTTATATTTCAAATAAAAAGATTAAATTGCAGTCTTATGTGTTTCTGTTTTTCGTCAATTTTTTTATACTGGTTTATCATAGTGCTGTATTCTCAGTATGTCATCATACCTTTTTTTTTTTTTGCTGACGATACTTTTATTGTATTGAAATATTTTGTCTTTTACTGTCAATCTCAGGGTTGAAGCAATGAAGATACCCATGCCACTTGGGTTCGGTTGTTTCACAAACGTCTTATTTTACATCTTGTTGAGGGTTTTGTGAAGGATGTGCCAAACAACGAAAGCGATCCAAGTAACAAACACACTCGGACCAATGTGTTCAGCACGTGTGCTGGGGAAGCTTTGAGCTCTTTACCTGGAGTCCTGTTCATGCCTTTCATCTCAGAGTTGGAAAGCAAGCGAGGAAGCAGGCGTGCCCAGTGAGCCCTAGGAAGGAGCTTTCGTAGTGAATGGCTGCGCTGGCTGCTTTGTGTCAGAGCTTGTTAGCTGCTGCAGCTCTGGTGTCTCCAAAGGGGCCAAGGCAGCCAGGGGGGTTCTCTGAGCCCAGGAGCTGATGAGTGTCTGAGTCTCCAGGCTGGCTCAGTGGCAGCCCTTCAGGATCACACCTGACAGAGCCATTTGGGGGAAGTGTGCAGAGTGACTCTCTCTCCCACCTGTTGGACTGGAGCCTGACCACGGCTGGGGGCTTTGGGTTTGCTCATGTTGAAACAGAGGGAGTATTCTTGCTTTCAGATGGAGGATTTCTCTCCATATGGCTGCTCCCTCTTCTTCCCACTTACTTTGCTCTGCAGAGGTAGGGTCAACTAGTTGATCAGAACCCTTCTCCCCACCCCTGAATCTGTGGAGTTTGACCTTCTCAAGTTAACTAGGCCCAGGGCAGTACACTCATCTCGGAGATGACAGATCATATATGTGCCTAGTTTCTCACTCCATGACTGTATCAGACATCACTAATCAATCTTAGCACTTTAACACTTAACCAGCTGCATCTTAGAAACCCATTCACCATAGTTTCCTAGGCAGTCACGACCAATCGGGCAGCAGGCCATCTCTCCCTCACCATCTCCCTCTGAGGGGCAGCAATCCAGGCATATATGTCCCTAGCCATCTCAAGACCCCAGCGATACTGTGATTTTAACGTTGTGGTTCACAGCCCCAACTAGATCACATTTTAACCATATTTCATTTCACAAAGGCCTTTCATGTCCTGGATTTTCATGGCACCTGAGAGATCTCCAAAGCCCAAAAGTGAAAGATGCAAGGCATAGAGTCACTTCTGCCCCACTCTGTGGGTGAAAGGGAGATACAAGACAGCCCAGATTCAGCATGATGGTGACTGCACAGGCCACGGATCCTGGCAGGCAGGTTTCATGGGAGGCTGTCCTTAAAATCTGACTGTTGCAGAAGGATTTTCTTTTTCATTGGTTCAAAAGTGACCTTTCTGCTCTTGCGTTTAAACCCATGTTCTTTTTTTAAAAATATATTTTTATTGATTTCAGAGAGGAAGGGAGAGGAAGAGAAAGACAGAAACATCAATGATGAGAGAGAATCATTGATCAGCTGCCTCGAGATGGCAACCTGGGCATATGCCTTGATCAGAATTCGAACTGTGACCTCCTGGTTCATAGGTCGATGCTCAGCCACTGAGCTACACCAGCAGGGCTAAACCCATGTTCTTGAGCATAACTATCAAGGACTCTCACAATCTAGCTTGCCTGGTGACAAGCTGCAATGCTCTTCCAATATATGAAATTATTTTGTGAAACACTTATTTCTTCAATTTCCTCATTTTTGCCCACCCCATGTGATCGCCTGGTTATTCTGGAATATCCAGTTCCAGTGGTCCTTACTCTCTGCCTCTAGCAGAGCCAGAATGAGTTATTTCCTCCTCTGAACTCTTCTGGGACCATAAAAGGGAGGAGAAGGTGAGGAGGAAAAGGAAGAAAAGGAGGTAGAGGAAGAATAATTTCCATGAAGAATGGGCAAGAGGGAAGGCCCGATACTGTGAACTAATGATCAGATGAGCATAGACTTGAAGATTCTGAAATGATTTTTCACAGTGTGTACACACATGGACACGTAAGCAGACACACAATGAAGTTAAAATTACAGAAACAGAATCAGACCTTATTCTTGAAAGGGGCTTTTTCCCCATGCCTCAACTACAGGGACTACCCAGAAACCTATTGTTAATATCACCTCATTTAAACTTAAACCACCAGAGCATTTTCCAGAACACAAATCCTGTTTGTTAAGTGCATGTCACCTGAAACCTGTACATACAAAGGGGCACTAAAGTGTTGGTTAAATCGGAGTCATTCACTGTCCTAGGCATGTTAGATGCTTGTCTCCTTTTATCTTTATGCCTTATGGTATTCAGTGGCAAAGAACAGTTTAAGGAAAAGCAAAAGGTGGTTTAAGAAGAAAGAGAGAGATAGGCCTTATGGAAGCCAAAGGAAAGGAGGGGGAGTAAGCCTCACTAGGGGTGATAACTGGGATCAGAATGGTGTCAACGGAAGCAAGGAAACCCCTCTTCCCAGGTTCACATCAGCTTTTGTGTATAAATCTATGTAGGTTTTTCTCCCCCTCTCTCTCTCTCTCTCTCTCTCTCCTCAAAACAGGTTTCTTCACCTCATTGCATGTGGTCCAAATATGGCCATACCTTGGAAAACTTAACATTCTTCATGGCCACAACTTAAGACTCAGTATTTCTATGCCCCGATTCCACATTCCCAATGGGGAGAATCTGATGGTTCCAGCCAGCCACCAAGTATTTCTTTCTGGGACAAGTGGCCATTTTTAGTCCAAAAGGTCATGACCACTCTGGTTGGGAAAGGGGACTTTGCTTGTCATCATGTGGTTTTAGGGGCTTCTTCGTGTATGTTGTGGGGGAGATGTTCTTGATAAAGGGTTGCAGGATGTCCAATGGGAAGAGATCCAAAAATGCTTGCCAAGTCTTCTAATTCCTATTTTATAGACAAGAAAACCGAATTTCAAAGATTTGACTTTTGAGGAGACAGACTCTTTGTCACACCTTACATTTAAAACAGAGACCATCTTAAGAGGCCATAACTCATCTATGTCAGCCCAACCTCTGCGCGATCTAGTCATTATTTCTTAATACCAGCCTTTTTTCTTTTTCTTGTTTTGTTTTAATCACAGGAGAAACCATCATCATGACACAGACCACAGCCTGTTTACTTTAGGGTTGTCAAACCAATGACATGCCCAGAGTGTAACATAAAAGGAAAGGCACTCCCTAGACTCCTGGAGGGAACACCACTAACCCCAGTTTCATAACCAGAGTCACTAAGAAAAAAAGTGATTGTTTCCAAGTAGGTGATTAATAGTTTTCAAATAGGTGATTAATAGTTTTTGAATAGGTGATTAATAGGCCTGAAATTACTTGCAAAGGAGGATTTAGTTACCAGGGGCCCAGAGTCATTCTTAAGCTTAAGCAATAATGTGTCACAGGGCAGCTTTAAATTTTTACTCTATTTAGAAAAGTATAACAGAGCTCATTATATAGTTCACTCAGTCTATCAAATGACTTTCAGGGCTCCTGTGAGAAACTTAGTCTCTGTTGTAAAGCAAAGCAAAACCAATATTTGATTTTTTTAAATTGACTTTAGCAAGAGAGGAAGAGAGAGAGAGAGAGAAACATCGATTGGTTGCCTGCCATTATGTGCCCCGAACGGGACTGAACCTGCAACCTAGGTATGTACCCTGACTGGGAATTGAACCTGCAACCTTTTGGTCTATGGGATGACACACCAACCAACTGGGCCACCTGGCCAGGGCACCAATACTCTAATTGTATAAAAGCATTCAGTAGGGATTTATGTGAATCTCACATATTTAAAAGATAAAGATATAAGGAACTCCTCGAAACACAGAGAAGATAGGACTATTTTTCTTTCCTTTTACTTTCTAGGTTATGGGGGTTTTATAAAGGGACATAACCCAGGAACAGCCAGATGGAAGAGATGCATAGGGCGAATGTGGGGAAAGGATGTAGGGACTCCATGCCCCCTAAAAATGCCACTCTCCCCACATCTCCACATGTTCACCAACCTGGAAGCTCAGGGCTATTTCAAAAACTGTAACCAAACTATTTAAAAGGATCGGAAAAGTAGATCAACAGGTTTCTAGGAAGCAAGTATTAACTTAGGTGATTTCTTGTCAATTGCCTGTAGGAGGCCTGGTCTGAATATTTATCTAAATTGTAGCTGATCCCTAAATTAGTTTCCCAGGTCCTGTGGTAAAGAGGAGACATTCCGAATAAAACATGAAAACGGCACAAGCTCAAGGAAAGAGGAGACACCCTGCCTACTACAAAAGTCATGCTTAAAGGAGGAATTTATATTTCTATTAGGGGCACTTATTAGTAGGACAAATAAGGCCTACATTGTGGGAAATTACCATAGAAAGTGAATATTCAGTCCTTTTTGGGGGGAAGAGAATCAAGAGGGAAGATTGAGGTGGGGAACATATGCTCTTATCCAAGTCTGCAATGAACTGTTATTGACAACACCAGCAAATGAATTGGGATGCTGGCTGGTTTGATGATAAGGAAGCTGTCACTTTCCCAGCTGAGATTGACATGCCTCACGACATCAGTATAATGGATGACTGTTCAATAATACCCAGATCTGTTCCGGAATCTGTGCAAGAACATCTGATCGTTACATCCAACTTAAAAGTGAAATGCTGGGAGGGAGAGTGTCCAGATGGGCACAGATGTTCTGAGACAAAATAAGATTTAAAAAAATATTCAAAGCTGTTTAACAGATGCCATGTTAAACAAAAGGATGGCTCCCGGTGCACATGCTGGTTTTGGAGAAATGACTGGGCTGAGCTGGGCTGGGAACAGGGGCCCATGTGACCATAGGAGTCAGTTGCCCTAGCCCTGGCTTAGTTTGTGTGTGGCCACTATGGCTTCCTGTAGGTCAAGGTGCCTGTCTTCCTGAACCATCGATGGCTATTAGTTCAACATGAGTGATGGTCTCCTTTTAGCTTCAGTCTCCTGAAAAGAGACAGCACCCAAAGGCCAGATCTTCGCCCACACTGGACTTCCTGATTTCTGAACTAACATCAAAGATAAATGAGCAGGTGGGAAACATGTCAAGTGGCACCAGAGGACTCTGGTCCTTTGAAGATGAACAAAGGCTGGGAATGGCCGAGAAGGGTAGTATTGATTGCACAGTGATCAGGACAGCTGCATAGAGGAAAAGGCCTGTGAATGGGTATATTTAGGATAGAGGTTGACAATGTTAAGGCCCATGGGCCAAACTTGACCCGCCATTCTAATTTTTGTAATTAAGGTTAGATGCCATGGAATATTATTCAGCCATAAAAATGAAGAAAGTTCTGCCACTTTTAACAATGTGGTTGAACCTTGGGACATTTTGCAAAGTTAACTAATTCAGACACAGAAAGGCAAAAACTGTATGACCTCAACCCATAGAATCAAAGAGTAGAACAGTGGTTGTTTCCAGGGGCACAGGAAGTGGGGGGAATGGGGAGATGGTGGTCAGGGGGTACAAGCTTTCAGCTTCTGGGGATCTAATATACAGCATGGTGCCTATAGTTAATAATACAGTATTATATACTTGAAATTTGCTAATAGAGTAGATCTTACATGTTCTCATCTCGAAAAGGAAAAGGTAACTATGTGAGGTGATATGATGGATGCGTTAATTAGCTTGATTGTGGTCATTTCACAATGTTTAAATATAAAATCATCATGTTGAATACCTTAAATGCATATAGGTGTATTTGTAAATAGTGCCTCAGTAAAGCTAGAAAAATTCAAATTCCTAGTTGACAGGTCAGATCTACTGAAGAAAAAAGTTTGAGGAACATGGGCATACCATTATTTATGTATTGACCTTTCCTCCATCCAAAGATACTGACTTCCATATTATGTCATCCTTTCAATTCATTCATTTACCCTTCAGCGAAGATTTAAGTTCTACTGCCCCCCCGCCCCCCGTCTGTACATTATTATTATTTTTCTTTTCGGTGCTTGCAAAGCTGAATAAAACTTAGTCTGTCATCATCAAAAAGCATAACAAGTAGAGTAATTTGTATACAGTACAATGGACATGGCTTCATTTTCATTGTTCTTGTGGCAAAAATGGTGAAGATTATTATTGGTGATTGCTTGCATTTATTGGGCTCCTGTTACATAGGGCAAACTCAGTGCTAACTATTTGACCTATATCATCTCATTTACTCCAAACCCTAACACCATGAGGTGGCCATTATCCCTATTTTACAGATGAGAACACTGAGGCCCAGAGATACTGAGTCATCTGTTCCAGGTCATCAGAAAGTGACAGATCACTAAATGGAACCCAGATTTGCTGAAAGCAGAGTTCATGCTCTCAAAATAGCCAGGATGAAGCCCTGAGCTTCAGTTCCACTCAACTCATATTTTCTCTGTGCCCTTCCTTTGGCGTGGCTAGACACAGCGAACACAGAGGGACAGTCGCCACCCTAGAAATTGTTTGCTTTGGGGCTCATGATCCTAACCTAAACACAGCATTGCCCTGGGCCCTGGGCCCTGGGCCCAGGCTCAGAGAGGCTGTGCCTAAATCCTATTTGATGAGCAACAAGTCCTTGCCATGCGATGTTCAGAGCACCATTCCCTATTCCATGACCTGCTGCTATGACTCCCCAAATACCTACCTAGCTCACAGACATGGAAGTGAAAAAATGAAATTTAGTGGCTTATATTTATCTAATAGAGAACACAAATCCATTTGCATTTTTTACGCATACTTTCTTCAGAAAATTAAATGAGGTGATGCCCACAGAGTACTTGGCATGTGTTTAATTAGTGGTAACCGTGATTATTACGACCTCATGCTCAGAATCTTGACACATTTTAGCCTTTCTCACCCTTAAAAGGAAGCACCTGCCTCTCCGTTCTTGTTCCTTTGGATACTGAGGGCACATAAGTTGCTTAAACAGCAGATAGAGTTTATTTGACAAAGCAGTTCTCTCCCCAAAAAGGCCCAATCAGCCCCATGAGGCAATTGCCTCTTAAATCAATCCTGTGGAGTTGGATGCAGGGTCCGTTACATCGTTGTCAGCTTTCTTGGATCCACAGAGGGGAAACCTGCCCCCACCTAACCCTCAGAGCTCTCCTTTTGGAGAAAAGGCATTTACATCAGGACAGAATGGGTCCTCAAGCCAGGAGCAGGGAAGGCCCCTGCCGGAGGGGCCCGTCTGCTGTGGACACTGTCTATGGATTACTCAGTATCCAGTACACCCCCTCCCAACAGAAAACTCATTTTGTTTGGCTTTTAATTCATGTTCTATGTTTCTCAGCTCCTGTAAGTAGTTCATGTGCTTTGGGGGAAGTGACTCCACCCACAGTGTCAAAGATGGGCTGGGTTAGTCCCAAGGAAATTGTCTCCCCTGCCAGTGATTGTTACATGAGGGGCACAAGACCACTGGGACAATGGAATACAAGACACCGTTTTCTAGCTGCTCCCTCACTCTTCTGGGGGAACTTTCTGGAATTGCACTGTACAATAAGATTAGCTGGTAACCACATGTGGCTACTGAGCACTTGTGGTGAGTCCAAATAGATATCAGCTCTCAAAGGCTTAGTATATAAAAAACAATGTAAAATCTCTCATTGATATATTTGTACTCTTCTATAAAATACACATTATTTTTGGTTGCAGCCCTCTTTTTCATCTATTTGATTTATTGACTAGAGGCCCGGTGCATGGATTCGTGCCCTGTGGGGTCCCTTGGCTTGGCCTGCACCCTCTCACAATCTGGGACCCCTCGGGGGATGTCAGAGAGCCAGTTTTACTTTTACCAGGTGGTCTAGGGACAGAAAGGTGAAGAGAGTTGCCTCAAGGAATGAGCCAATGGGGCGGGGAGGGAGGTGATATACCCTCCCAGCAGATGGTGACTCGATTTTGGACTATCAAGGTGGGAAGCTAGCAAGTGCAATTCCGAATGTCTAGGTCTTCATTCTTGATGTGTGACCTACAGTGTGTGTCTGCAAACCGCACGCATATTTGAGATGGTCAGAGTGTCACAGAGAGTTCCCGGAGCCCTGTTCCAAAGAGCCCACATGTACAGGGAGCTCATGTTGAAGGTGCTGGCAATGCCACGAAGGCTGAGCCTGTGGAGAGCTGGAGCAGGTGCTGACTCTGTTTGACTCAGGTGGGCCAGGTGATGTGGTCTCATTCAGCCCAGAGCAAAACGAAGGCTGGACAAGTTTGATGCGGACATTCTTCCCTCTCTGCCTCTCAACTCTGC
The DNA here is from genome assembly GCF_000412655.1 of Myotis brandtii. Taxonomy (NCBI): domain Eukaryota; kingdom Metazoa; phylum Chordata; class Mammalia; order Chiroptera; family Vespertilionidae; genus Myotis; species Myotis brandtii. Next base: position 11,413,606 of record NW_005356042.1, read on the forward strand.
TATTTTTCTTTCTTCTTTCGCCTCTTCTTCAGTTTCCCGATCCTTGGGGTCTATTGGCTCAATATTTTTCCAACATTAGTTATTCCTTTGTATATACCTTCAAGATTTTTGCCAAATAGTTATGACCAATATTGATGTATTTACTATTTTCTTAAACTGATTTGCTTGGCTTTTTTTTTTTAACTTTACATTACTTTAATGGCTTTGTCTTGAATGCTGATATGGGTGAAACCATATAATGTTCCTTTCTGGTGTTCCTTTTACACAAAGAGCCAGATACACAATAAAAAACCTGTGCCAATTAAACCATCCCAGGTAGCGCCTGACCTAGGGCTGCCCCAGCTCAGGAAGCATGAACTTGTCCGACAGACTCGGGCACTGTGCTGTCCAGCAGAACTCCGTGTGCTGATGGAAATGCCTGCGCTGTCCAGAACCACAGCCATTAGCCACAGGTAGCTGCTGGGCACCTGAAATGTGGCGAAGGCAACTGGGAAATGGAATTTTTGGTCGTTCAATTTAATTACTCTAAGTTGACACTTGAACAGCCACATGTAGTGAGCAGCTACCATGTAGCACAGCACAGCACGGGGGTATCTGCATTTAAAAGTAAATCGTAGCAGAAAGAATGAGCCTTGTGCCAGATACTGTCTGAGCAATTTACATAATATCTGTCCTCTGCATTCCGAAGGATGCTGTGGGGGACGTGTTACCTCATTCTGGTGGTAGGCACAGTCAAAGACGGGAGGTTTTTCCATTGCAGCCTTAAATACAAAATGAAGTCATCCTCCGTTATTTACAGAAAGAGAGAGAGACATGTAAGTGAGCAAATTGTCATCCAACCCCAACCACATTCAAGATTTAAAAGGTTGATATTTCTTTTTTCCCTTCTCGCTCTTTTTTTTAAAAAAGAACATCCAGCCTCCTCATTAACCAGATATCTTTATTCTCTAAATATTTACCACCCATACGAAATTTACAGTTTAATTTGCTGTATAAAATCATTTATTGACTGATAAACCTCATTACTAAGCTCTAGCGCAGCCCCTGCTACTCCGGCAGTTTTAATTCTTGTACCAGCAGGCTACTGCGAGAGAAAAACAATCCTGTCAGATTAACGGCGGGGGTCTAAATTATTCAAATACACTAAATCCATGCAGAACCGGTCCCCTGCTCATCATTTTTCTTTCAGAGCCAACAATTAACCGGCAATATTCTAACTTAAACAATGACAGCCATTCTAACTGAATTCTGGGAACAGGGAACATTCCACCTTCCCATGCGGCCTTCTGCTCCTGGGGGCATCCGCGGGGTGACCTGCACAGGAGCCCTGGTGGAAAGGGGACGCTTCTGCTGCCCAAAAGCCTTAGCTCAGTGGTTCTCAACCTTCTGGCCCTTTAAATACATTTCCTCATGTTGTGACCCAACCATAAAATTATTTTCATTGCTACTTCATAACTGTAATGTTGCTACTGTTATGAATCATAATGTAAAGATCTGATATGCAGGATGGTCTTAGGCGACCCCTGTGAAAGGGTCGTTGGACCGCCAAAGGGGTCACGACCCACAGGCTGAGAACTGCTGCCTTAGCTCTTCTGAGCATATCATTTCTTGGCTCTCTCTGCCCCCCAGCCCTCCCCACCCAGGTCAGAGATTGCCTTTTGGACATGCAGGTGTGTGTCTAAGTGTGTGTTTCTCGCAAACACCAGATGAGGGTCAGCCTGCAATTAGTTAATTGCACATGCACCTTTCTGCCTGTGGGGAAAAAAGTGTCTCCAGTTTTCTACCTGCAAATGCAACTAAACTAATAACTGAGCTGTTGATTCAGAAGGTAGGACTATCTCACCGATCTTGAAAAGCAGGAAAAAAAGTAAAAGAAAAGAAAAATCTTTTAAAAAATGATATTGGCTTCAGAACAACAAATAGCAAGACTCCCTCTCACATTGGAGAAAGAAAATCTTTCCCAGCATGTTGAACCTCAGTCGGGATCTGCACAATGAATGGCCCTGGGTGTTGGTGGGTTTTTAAAATTGAAGTTCTAGTAGCTTGTGGTCCTCTTACCATGATGTATGCCTGGGCATGACACCCAACGTCAGTTTTTAAACAATAAAAAAAGAATAAAGATGAATGTTGATCTTGATAGTTCATGCATGCATTCGTTTATCAAATATTTATTGAGTGTCAACTACCTGCCAAGCTCATAGTGCCTAGGAAGCTTGATGGTGCCAGATGTGGAACCAGAAGTGAAAGAATGACACTTAGTCAGAAATCATGCTTATTCTCTGCCCGTTAGTACAGGGTTGATCAGAATGTGTGAACCAGAAAAACCTCGGAGGTTTATTAAAAATGCAGATTAATTGGACTCCCTCACACAGAGTCAATCCGATTCTGAGATGGAGCCCAGGCATCTGCATTTGAACACTCTTCTCCAAATGATGCTTAAGCACTTTGAAGTTTGAAAGGTTAGCCTGGAGCTAACCTGAGAGCATCAGGCAGCAATAGATGAGCTAAAAGAGATGCTAGCATCAGTGGCATAGCTAAGAAACCCAGAAGGTATTGGTGTAGGATGTACCCAGGCATAGAGCTAAAGAAGTGGAGGAAGCCCGGCCGGTGTGACTCAGTGGTTGAGTGTTGACCTATGAACCAGGAGGTCACAATTTGATTCCCGGTCAAGGGTACATGCCCAGGTTGCCGGCTCAATCCCCAGTATGGGGCGTGCAGGAGGCAGCCGATCAATGATTCTCTCTCAGCATTGATGTTTCTATCTCTCTCTCCCTCTCCCTTCCTCTCTGAAATCAATGAAAATATTTTAAAAATAAATAAATAAAAGAGGTGGGGGAGGTGCAGAATGAGGTGACCTAAAAAAGGCACCTTTGATATCATAAATAAAGGTGTTCCTTCCCATGGTGTTCATTGGGCTTTTTCTTTACTGTTTTTATTTTCTTTGTAGCTTTACTTGTTTCTTTTTAAACTTTCATTTTGGGATTGTTTCATGCTGGGGTTCTTGTTCCGGCATCAAGAAGGGTTCAGGAATCTGGAGAAGGCTGTGCGTAGATTAAATAGGAGTCCAGAGATGAAATATAATTTTGAAAGGCATTTGGGGGTCAGAGGAGCTTAGCTTAAAGGAAACTAAGTTCTAAGATCTAAGGTCTCCTTGTCTCAGGACCCCATGCTTTTTATTAACACAACTTGTCCTGAGGCGAGGCAGAGATATACACTTCTTCAAAGGGTCATAAAGCATTGTCAGAATGGGGGAATTAGCCTACGGCTGTTCAGGTGTTTGGCCAGTAGGAGGCAATAACATGTAGATTAAGATGCCCTTTAGCTGTCTGGCAGCCAGCAATCAATTTAATGTATCCTATTCAGGTTTGGGGAAATGCCTTTAGCCATTCCCAACAGGTGACTACATGTGTGACTCAGCCCTTGTTGAGTCCCCAAGTTCCATCAACCTTTTGATGAAACTCTTGCAATTATGACATGCTAGAATTGGCTTCCAGCAGTTTCAGGCTTACAGAACAGTTTCAAGGACAGTGCAGAGAGTCTCTATACACCTGATACCCGATTTCCCCTACTATTGACATCTCACATGTATATGGTCATTTGTCACAGTTAATGAATCAGTATTGATACATTATTATTCACTAATCTCCATACTTTACTTGGATTTCCATAGTTTTAAACTTAAAATCATTTTCCCATCCAGGATACACATTACACTCTGTATCTGTGGGTTTTGCATCTGCAGATTCAACCAACCACAGATCAAAAATATTTGGAAAATAAAATTCCAGAAACTTCCAAAGAGCAAAACTGGAAAAAGAGCACACCTAGCTCTATGCTGAATCCATTGGAATAAAGTGATGTGAGGGCACACCTGCGGTAGCCTGTATGCAAATTAAGGTTATACGCAAATACTACACCATTTCACATAGGGGACCTGCACATCTGTGGATTTTGGTACCCACAGTGGGTCCTGGAGTCAATCCCCTGCAGACACAGTGGGTTGACTGTACATTTAGTTGTTGTGTCTCCTCAAGGCTCTGACAGTTTCTCAGGTTCTCCTTGTTTTTTATGACCTTGGTAGTTTTGAGGTGCACCATTCAGGTATTTTGTAGAGTGGCCCTCAGTTGGAATTTGGCTGATGTTATTCTCAAGATTAGACTGGGGTTATGAGTTTTGGGGAGGAAGAACCTAGAGGTAAAGTGCTGTTTTCATGACATCATATCAAAAGTATATGCTATCAAAATGACTTATCCATTCTGATGTTAACCTTGAGAGTTTGTCAAACTCTCCCACTGTAAAGTTCGTTTTCCCCTCCCTTTCCATCCCTTATTCTTTAGAAGAAAGTCACTATGTGCAACCCAGACTTAAGAGTTAGAAAATATGCAGAGTATCCACATAAATTATTTGGAATTTTTGTGGGAGCTTTGTATATTCTTCCTCACTTGTTTATTCAATCATTTATTATGTCAGTATGAACTTATGGATATATATGTTATACTTTGAATTTTGATCAATACTGTGTTATGTATTTTTCTTACCGAAATTGTTTCAGCTGTAGTCACTCATCATTGGGAACTCTGAGCTGGCTCCTGGGTCCCTCTGACATACTTATGTAGTTTGTCTTTTGAGCCCTTCTTTACTTCCTGTCACTGGGAGATGCTCTAGGCCAGCGGTCACCAACCTTTTGGACCTCACGGACCACCAATGGTGGACCACTGGTTGGTGATTGCTGCAGTCTAGGCTCACCTTGTGTATTTTCTATCCCAATCCTAGAATCAGCCATTTCTCCAAGGAACCTTGGTTTTTTTTATTGGAGAATGGCATTTAGAAACCAAGATCTGGATGTTGCATGTGCTCATAACTACTAAGGTTCCCAGAACTAGGAAATGTATGTTTGTGTAGCAACTTCCCCACAAACCCACACACATCTATCTCTGTCTACTCTATCCAAATCTAATATTTATCTATATTTCTATCTGTATCTATAGTAAGCTAAATATAAGTCCATACTGATGTCTCTAAGTCTAATTACCGCATGGCTTTGTTACCTAATGGATCATTCCAGCCCTCGCCCCTTGCTTATCTAAAGGGTGTCCCAAAATTCACCCAAGAAGTAATTTTGATAGAAAACACAGGTTTATAATTAAACATTGTAAATTTCTTATTGATTCATAAAGTATACAGTATAGGGTTATGTATGGAATAGCATATCAGGTAAATGGCCTCCACGGCTTTGCTGGCACATACGCACTCTTTTGTTGAAATTTTCCATGACCGTTTTGCATAAATGTGGCTGAATTTTGATGAGGCTCATTTTCATCTTGATGGCTTGGTTAATCGAAAAAATTATCTCATTTGGGGTTCAGAAAATCCACGAGTGATTGTTGAGAAACAAATGCATCCACAACGTGTCACTGTTTGGTGCGGATTTTGGGCTGGAGGCATCA